>NW_004444152.1:236884-257226 GCF_000243295.1 Trichechus manatus latirostris
AGAACGGGGGGGATAACAGAAAATACAGAGAGAATTGTTGAAGATTTGTTGGCAGAAAACTTCCCTGATATCGTGAAAGATGACAAGATATCTATCCAAGATGCTCACTGAACCCCACATAAGGTAGATCCCAAAAGAAAGTCACGAAGACATATTATAATCAAACACACCAAAACCAAAGAGAAAGAGAGAATTTTAAGAGCAGCTAGGGATAAATGAAAAGTCATCTACAAAGGAGAGTCAATAAGACTAAGCTCAGACTACTCAGCAGAAACCATGCAGGCAAGAAGGCAATGGGATGAAATATATAAAGCCTTGAAGGAAAAAGATAGTGAGCCAAGAATTACATATCCAGTGAAACTGTCTCTCAAATATGATGGTGAAATTAGGGCATTTCTCAAGAGATTAAGAAACCTGTTCAACTGTTGCCCAAAGTATTTCTTTATCAAAAGAAACTGTGCCAAAGTCTAGGTCTCAGAATGTCAACAGGGAGAGGTTTGCACCCATGCCTCCAGCTTACCCCCTCACACCCTGCACCTATTATGACTGTCACCTTGATGCAAGCCACTTCCTGGATGACCTTGTGTGAACCACTTCCTGACTCTGGCCCTAGACTCTTTGTAAAACAAAGACAATGAATGAAAAGGTCTCTGATGCGGTCCTGAGATTAAAATTCCACAGTTGTGAAAGCCTGGAATCTACTACATGGTGCGACACAGGCTTTGAACTTAGACCTGGATTCGAGCCCTCAGCCTGCCAGTCACTAACTGGATGTCCTTGGGAAACTGACTGAACACCCTTGAGTTTTGGTTTCCTCATCTGTAAAATGGGAATTAAATAAGGCAATGCCTCATAAGTGTTCGGTACAGTGCCTGGCACCACACACACTCTGTATGTCATTGCTGTTGAGTTTATGGTGATTATTTATAATTAAGATCCCTGGGTGGCACAAGCTGTTTGCTGTTAGAACCCACCCAGAGGTGCTGCAGAAGAAAGGCCTGGTGATCTGCTTCGGTAAAGATTACAGCGAAGAAAACCCTATGGAGCAGTTCTACTCTGTAAAACATGGGATCGCCATGAGTTGCAATTGACTCGACAGCAAACTGGTTTGGTTTTTTGGTGGTTTTATTTATAATCAGATTTATGCCAGTGATGTACAGCAACTTAGGGCCAAGTATTCATCAGGGCACACAATTCTGGACATACTAGGTCATGATATAACAACTGTGACCAACTCTTTTATTAACGCAGGACACAATAGATCCAGGAGTATGAAACAAAACATCAACTGTCCTTCAAGGCAGGGGCTGGTCTCCAGCCTGGGATATTGTCTTCAGCTGGGTTCTCTTGAGAAACAAAACCAGTAAAGCATATAAATATCTCTATAGAGAGATTTATGTCAAGGAAATGGCTCACGGGGTTGTAGAGGCTGGAACATGGGTCAGGCTGGAGGCTTCTCCTGATTCATGTAGCCACAGGGACTGGCAAATCCAAGATCGGAAAGTCAGACAGCAGGGCTCTGACTCACAGGCTGTGAAGACTGATGAATTCCAAGATCAGCAGGCAAGACAGCAGGTAAACTGCTAGCGTGAACTAGAAGTCAGACAAATAGGTATCAGCTGCAGGATCCAGTGTGAGCAAAAGCCCACAAGCCTTGACAGAGAGTCCACTTATATTTCAAGCAGGCCGCACCCCCAAGGAAACTCCCTTTCAACTGACTGGCTACTCACAGCAAATCCTGTCATGGAGGTGATTGCATTATATTGAGTCTCGTCATGGAAGTGATCACATCATCATAAGACTGCCAAACTACATCATCACTGCCAAACCACTGAGAATCGTGGCCCAGCCAAGCTGACACACAATCCTAACAATCACAGATGGTTTTTTCAATGACGTGATATTGAGACAATTGAGTATATGGAGGAGGAAATCTGATGCCTACCTCACATCACATCAAATATCAATTCCATTTGGATTGTAAATTTAAGTGCAAAAGGAAAAACAATTCAAGTTTTAGAAGCTTATAGAGTACACCTACTCCTCTCTTATCGACCATCTCATTATCTGACACTTGGTATTTACGTGACAATAGTAAAAAATCTACTATCCAATTATTTTGCACATTAACAACGTATGTCTGGCAGTAATGAATGTCGAGGTGCAGGGCGAGAGTAACGCTGGCTGTGATCGTTAAAGTTATATGTCAGCTGGCCTGGGCCATGATTCTCAGTGGTTTAGAAGTTATATAATGATGTAATTTGGCAGTTACTTAATGATGTAGTTCTCCTCCATTTGTGATCTGATGTGGTCATCCTTCATTTTCACATAACTAGCTGGTCTTTGGAAGCTAAGTGAGGAGTGGATGTATATCTTTATGTCCACAAGGGAGGGAAAGATTCCAAAACAGGACACAAAAAAGCACTAATGATAAAAGAAAACATTGATAAAGTGTCATACACTCAATTGGAGGGCATCTTTTCTTCAGAAAACACCATGAAAAGCATGAAAAGGCAAGCTACAGGATGGAGAAGTACATTTGGATATTTGCAATAGATACAGGAAGTATTCAAGGTATTTGCAATATATAACCAACAAAGAGCTCATATCCAGAATATGTAAAGGATTTTTTAAAAATCAATCATAAAAAGACAGGCAACTCAAAAGAAAAATGGACAAAATTTATACCAAGTGCTTGCAAAAGAGGAGGTTGAAATGGCCAATAAACATATAGAAACATGCTCATCCTCATTAGCCACCAAAACCAAAAACCAAACCCATTGCCAGTGAGTCAATTCCAACTCATAGCAAGCAACCCTATAGGACAGAATAGAACTGCCCCGTAGAGTTTCCAAGAAGCACCTGGTGGATTTGTACTGCCAACATTTGGTTAGCAACTGTAGCACTTAACCACAACGCCTATATAGATTTATTTCAAGGAAGTGGCTTACACAGTTGTGGAGGCTGGCAAGTCCCAAATCCGTGGGTCAGGCATCAGGCTGGAGGCTTCTCCTGACTCACGTGGTTACAGGGGCCGACAAAGCCCAAATTGGCAGGTCAGATGGTAGGCTGCTGGCTCATGGGGCTGTGGAAGCTGGGAATCCCAAAATCTGTAAGTTAGGCAGCAGGCTGCTGGCTCACGTCCCAAAAACTGGAGGTCAGATGATGGTGAGTCAGATGGTGAGTGAGAGAGAGAGAAGGTGAGAGCTTTGCCAGAACATCTATATATATTGGATGCAGACCACATCCCCAAGGAAACTACCTGTCATGGATTGAACTGTATCCCCCAAAAATACATGTATCAATTTGGCTAGGCCATGATTCCCAGTATTGTGTAATTATCCACCATTTTGTCATCTGATGTGATTTTCCTACACGTTGTAAATCCTGTCTCTATGATGTTAAGGAGATGGGATTAGTGGCAGTTATGTTAATGAGACAGGACTCAATTTACAAGACTGGATTGTGTCTTAAGCCAATCTCTTTTGAGATATAAAAGAGAGAAGCAAGCAGAGAGACATGAGGACCTCATACCACCAAGAAACAACAGCCAGGAGAATAGCGTATCCTTTGGACCTGGGGCCCCTGTGCGGAGAAGCGCCTAGACCGGGGGAAGATTGATGACAGGGACCTTCCCCTAGAGCCGACAAAGAGAGAAAGCCTTCCCCTGGAGCTGGCACCCAGAATTCAGACTTCTAGCCTCCTAGACTGTGAGAGAATAAATTTCTGTTTGTTAAGCCATCCACTTGTGGTATTTCTGTTATAGCAGCACTAGGTAACTAAGACACTCCCCTTACATCAGATCACAAAATGGAAGATAATTACCTAATGTCAACCGTCAGAGGACCTAACAACAACAACAATCTTTACAGGAGCAGATCACCAGGTCTTTTCTCCTGTGGAGCCACTAGTGGATTTGAACTGCCAATCTTTCAGTTAGCAGCTGAACGCTTAACCATTGTATCACCAGAGCTCCTAATTTGTGGTACTTTGTTATGTCAGCCCTAGAAAACTAATATAATACCCACAGAAATCCATAAACATGTACATCAAGAGACAGGTATTAAAAATGCTCATGGCAGCATCATTCATACCGAATAGACTTCTATTGGAAAAATGAGTAATATTTATTCACAGGTACAAGTACTAATTGGGGAGGAAAAAAACCAGGAATCTCCCTCAGAAATAAATTTTAAATAAAATGTTGCTTTTTATGTTTAATTGCATATCAAATTGTGTAACAATTTATGCTGTGTTGATCACTGTGTAGAAACAATAATTTTAACAAAAATTCAATTCAGAGGACAAATGTTAATTTCTTAGCAACTAATGGGTACAAGAAATTTAAATTTTGTTTAATTCTTATTTCTATTTAGTTGCATATGTTTGTTGGGCAAAAATACGATAAGATGATCACTTAAAAAAGTTATTGCAGCATAAAAATATATTAGAATAAAATTCTATGGGGGAAGTAGAAGGAAATACAAGTTCGAAGGAAAAAGTAAAATTAAAGAGAAGGGTCCTTATACATTTTTAAATAGTTAATAATGGATCTCAAATCCCTAGCTATTTAGATTTCACTGAATACATTTTAAAGAGTGGCAAGCTTTTTATTTTTAAATGTCATTGTTTACAAGACATCAGAAATTATAACAATTTAAGCTCATGAAAAAATTTCACAATCAACTTAAAATGTGTGAGGGAGGAGATACAAAATTTATCAATAATTTCGTATCTGGTACACAAGCAAGTGTTAGAAGCTGCTTGTCTTAAGGAAACAGAACAGGAACTCAGCCAAACTTGTACAAATTGAAATTAGGGCTCCACGGAGCAGGATCCCCAAAGTTATGATTTTTTTTTTAAATGCTCTTAACTCGGGTTATACTATTTACAATGTTGATGAAAACTTCCTAGAAAATAATAGGTGAAGACAGAAGTATCTCCAGTTATCTCCAAGACTGTTACAAAATTCTAAGCCATGGTGGCGCAATGGTTAAGATCTCGACTGCTAACCAAAAAGGTCAGCAGTTCGAATCCACCAGCTGCTCCTTGGAAACCCTATGGGGCAGTTCTACTCTGTCTTATAGGGGCGCTATGTGTTGGAATCAACTAGATGCCAATGGGTTTTTTGTTACCCTCTGCCATCAAGTAGATTCTGACTCATAGAGACCCTATATGTTACAGAATAGAATCGCTCCATAAGGTTTCCTTGGCTGTAATCTTTACAGAAGCAATTGCCAGCACTTTCTTCCACAGTGCTACTGGGTGCCTTCAAAAAGTCAACTTTTAGGTTAGTAGTCAAGCACAAACAGCTTGCATCACCCAGGGACCTTGATTAAATTAATGATCTTAAAATGAGGAGATCATCCTGGATTATCTGGGTGGGCCCTAATTCCAGTGACAACTGTCCTTATAAGAGACACACACAGGACAGACACACAGAAAAGAGGAGGAGGCAATGTGACCATGGAAAGAGAGATTGGAGTGATGCAGCCACCAGAAGCTAGAGGAAGCAGGAATGCATTCCCCGCTAGAGCCTCTGGAGGGAGCTTGGTAGCCCTGCCCACACCTTGATTTCAGACTTCTGGCCTCCAGAACTGTGAGAGAATAAATTTCTGTTGTTTTAAGCCATTCAGTTGCCACAGGAAGCTCATGCTGTCCTCGTCTTTCTCTCTGTCCTAGACCAGGCAGTCCCTTTGCGGGGCTTTAAATGCCACCATCCGTATACTAAGGAAAAGTCCCTGGGTAGCACCAATGGTTAATGGAGTTGGCTACTAACCAAAAGGCTGGAGATTTGAATCACCCGGAGGTGCCTTGGAAGAAGATCAGCCGCTGAAAACCCCATAGTTCTTCTCTGATACACACGGGGTTGCCATGAACTGGAGATGATTTGACGACAACTAGTTTTTTGTTTTTGTTTTTTACTGGTGTGCTGAGGACACCAAAGGTTTATGTCCACAGCCCAGAACGGGCGTGTAGTAGCACCTGCCTGTCCCCTGCCCACTCCACTCCACTGGCCTGCCCCTCCACTCTCCCTCTCAGGTCTCAGGACTGGCTGTTTCTCTGGAATGTTTGCTCCCCTCTTTCCTCCCAAGTCCTCGCCCTCACTGAGGGGAGAAACCAACCCCTCATCCCCACCCTAGTACTCTATGCTGGAGTCATCATGAACTCCCCTGAGCTCCTCCAATCCCAGTGCTACCCTCTATCCTCTGGGTCTCCAACATGCTGTTCCCTCTGCAAGGAACATCCTTCCCATGATCTTGCTTGTCTACTCATTCTTCAGACTCATATACCCCTTCTTCCAGGAACCCCTCCCTGACACCTACCACCCCTATGCTGGGGCAGGCACTTCTCTGGGCTCCCCCAGCCTCCTGTGTCTCCCCCATCCCAGCCTGACCCCTGTGCCCACGTCTTCCCCATCCTGGCCCCAACTCCTCTGCCTGTGCCACCTGTGTAGGAATACTCCAAATTTAGGCGCCTGGCTGGAACAGGATACCTAACACCGGTTTGAATCAAACTCCATATTGTTAACTAGACTACATTTTGAATCAGAACTTAGCTTGACCAAAGCCTCTGCCTCTATATGCCTGAGTATGAAGCCCATGACTTCCCTAAACTTTAACTGCTCTTAGCTAATAAGGGTGAGGGTGAAGAATGTGGTTGTCCAGGGAAGGGTTTGCTGAAGATAAAGGAGATTATTATAACGACAGTCTTTGGATGCCCCTCCCTGGTGTGCTGATGTTAAAAGAGATTATGGCGTTGATGGTCCCTGGCTGCTCCTCCCCATTTTACTGATAGTCATGCACTAGCACTGTTCACCTCCCCCATTTTACCATATGTGATGGCTAAGATTGTGTGTCAACTTGGCTGGGCCATGATTCGCAGTGTTTTCGTGGTCATATAATGTTGTGGTCACTTCCCTGTTGAGATGTGATCTGTGATCGCTCCCATGATGGGATTTGCTGTGAGTGGTATGGGGGGGGGGACAGGGCCTGTGGCGGCTCATCACTCCCTCAGCCTTCCTCTCTCCACCCTCCTCCACCTACTTCCTTCCTGCTCTCCTTGCCAGGGCTTTTGTCTGTCCTAGATCCTGCAGCTGGCTCCTGTTTGTCTGACCTCTGGTTCTTGGGACTTGAGCAAGTAGCTTACCTGTGGTCTTGCCTGCCGATCTTGAGATTCGTCAGTCTTCACAGCCTGCAATAGCCTTGCTCTCCGGCCTGCCAATCTTGGGTTCACCATCCCCTGCAGCTACCTGAATCAGGAGAAGCCCCTTTCCTGCCCCATGGACTTGGGACGTTACAGCCTCTAAAAATAGCATGAGCCATTTCCTTGATGTAAATATATATATATGCTTTACTAGTTTTGCTTTTCTAGAGAACCCAGTCTAAGACACCATATAAAAGTCTCACCTCTCTGTCCGAATGTTGAAGCACTTGGTAGATTCCTCTCTGCCCTGTGTTTCCCCAATTCGAGAATTGTATTACCCTCAATAAGACTCTTTGCTTTTTTACTTTTAAAAGATTCTGAGATTTTACTCTTTGACACGTTCATCCCAGCCCCATCTGTCTGTGCCTCCCCCATCACAGCCCTCAACACTCTGGGATGTCACTGTCTGGTGACAGTCCTGTCACCCCCACTGGGCTGTGAGACTCATGAGGACAGGGCCCAGGGCTGTCTCTGTCTCCACTGTGTCCCCACAGAGCTGGCATCAAGTCTGGAGGTAAGGAGCTGAGATCGGGGTTCCCTGGGGGGCCTTCAGCACCTGGCACAGGCAGAGGGCCTTCTGCATCCTCACCCTCTCAATTATCTCGAGCCACTCCTTGTTTTGGAAGCTGGCACATGTTGAAATTAAAAAAAAAAAAAAAGCTTTAAATAAAGGTGGAATTTAGATTTGGAGACACGGGAACACAAAGGGAAATGTGACTTTCCCAAAGTAACATGAGCCTCCTGACTCAGGGTAAGGCCTCTTCCCTGCTCTCTGAGGGTGAGTCTCACCTAAGAAAGACAATAATGGTTTGGAAATGAATAGTGGTGATGGTTGCACAACATGATGAAAGTAATTAAAGTCACAGAATTGTACAGGTAAAAAAATGTTCAGACGGCAAAAAAAAAAAAAAAGTCTCTTAGGAAAGAAAAGAATGGGATCTGTCCTGGCTAGTTCAGCAGCTGAACTGAGAAGGTTAGTAACTGCAGGAGATGCCAGGGATGGACAGCTGCGGGGGAGTAGGAGGGAGGCTAAAATGGACACCAACCTGGGAGTGACGGGTTGAAGAGAGTGTCAGAAACAATCAAAGCAAGGAAGGGACAGGAACTGGTCAAATAGATACAGGGGACCTGGGCTGGAAACGGGGAGTGCGCTGTCACATTGTGGGGATGTCAACTAATGTCACAAAACAATATCTGTATAAATTTTTGTATAAGAGATTAACTTGAGGTTTCTCCTAGAGCACAGTAAAAAAAAAAAAAAAAAAAAAAATCACCTATATGAGACCAAACAGTCAACTATTACTTTAAAACAAAGATAAGAATGTTAGGGGGGTAGGGAAACCAGATTAACGGAAACAGAACAACCAGTATGGAAATATTGAGAATACTCACGCATTGTGAAAAATGTAACCAATGTCATTGAACAATTTGTATAGAAACTGTTGAATGGGAACCTAAACTTCTATGTAAACCTTCACCAAAAACACAATAAAATATCTAAAATAATAATAATCAAAGCACAAAGAAATGAAAGCATAGAGGGTTGATTTGAGCAGTTGATCTGTATGCATACGAGGAGGCCTCTGTTTCTAAAAACAGATGGCTTGTCCTTGACCAGTTGAACAATGAGTGGTTAAAGGGGAGAGAAGAGGAAATCAAAGTAGAAAATTAACAATTTGGCTAATTTGGTTACTGTTGGTTGCTGTCAAGTCGATTACGACTATAGAACTGCTGCATAGGGTTTTCAAGCTGTGAACTTTCAGGAGAAGATCACCAAGCCCAAGGTGCCTTTGGGCCTCTGGGGAGGAGGGGGGAGTTCGAACTCCCTGTTGTGGGTTGAATTGTGTCTCCCAAAATTATTTGTGAATCCTAACCTCTATGCCTGTGGTTATAATCCCATTTGGGAAAGGATTGTCTTTGTTATGTTAATGAGGCAGGATTAGTGTAGGGTTTATCTTGAGTCAATCTCTTTTGAACCAAAACAGTCTCAAACTGAGGTTTCAGCCTCCAAACCTCGAGCTTGGGCCCTCACTTCTCTCTGCATCCTCTCTGCCTATCTTAGGCTGTGTTCTCTAGAGAAGCAAAACCAGTAAAGAGTATAAATATTTATACAGAGAGATTTATATCAAGGAGATGACTCACGTGGTTGTAGAGACTGGAGTGTCCCAAGTCCATGGGTCAGGCTGGAGGCTTCTCCTGATTCACGTAGCCATAGAGGCTGACAAACACAAGATCAGCAAGTCAGACAACAGGGCTCTTGCTCACGGGCTGCAAAGACCAATACCAAGATCAGCAGGCAAGACAGCAGGTAAGCTGCTAGCTCAAGTCCCAAACACTGGAGGTCAGATGAACAGGAGCCGGCTGCAGGATCCAGAGTGAGCAGAAGCCCGGGAACCTTGCCAGAAATCCCACCTATATTTAGTGCAGGTCACACCACCAAGGAAACTCCCTTTCAGCTGATTGCCTACTCACAGCAGATCCCATCTTGGAAGTGATCACATTATATCAAATCTCATCATGGAAGTGATCACAACAGCACGCAACTGCCAAACTATATCATAACTGCCAAACCACTGAGAATCATGGCCCAGCCAAGCTGACACACAATATTAACCATCACACTGCCCAAACATTTCCTATTCCTTTTCAATGCAAAAGGTCCCTGGGTGATGCAAACAGTTTACACTCGTCTACTAAACAAAATGATTTGCATTGGATTGCTAACCTAAAGGTTGGCAGTTCAAACCCACCCAGCTGCACCTCTAAAGAAAAGGCCCAGAGATCTGCTTCCATAAAGATTATGGTTGTTATTAGATGCCACTGAGTTGAGTCCAACTCAGTGACCCCATGTGTGCAGACTAGAACTGCTCCATAGGGTTTTCAAAGCTGTGACCTTTTGGAAGCCGATCCCCAGGCCTGTCTTCTGAGGCACCTCTGGGTAGGTTCGAACCAGCAACCTTTTGGCTAGTAGTCCAGCACTTAACCATTTGCACCACCCATGGACTCCTTCCATTAAGATCACAGCCAGGAAAATACTATGGAGCAGTTCTACTCTGTCACACATGAGGTCACCATGAGTTGGATTTGACTCTATGACAAGGGGTTTTTTTGTTGTTGTTTTTTAATACAAAACTGTTAAGCTCACTCCCTGGCCACCGAGCTCCAGCCAACCATTTCCCAAGACTCTAACTTCCATTTTTTCTATTCCTCCACCTTCACCAACCGGCTGATCCATATATTTTCATCAACTCAGACAGTTCTTGCCCTATGAGGAATTCCGAAGCCAGCAGTTGATACTGGTCCATTTTCATCCCACTTAATATTTGTGGATTCCAAGCCAAGTCCTGTGCAGGGCACAGGCACCCGGGAGTGAGGAAGGCGGCCCTGTCCCTGCTGTTCGCCCAGCTCTGGGCTAGGAGGAGAAACTTGTTAGACAAATAATCACAGATGTGCAGTTTCAAGAACAAACTGTGTGGAGGGTGGATCAAGGGTTGAACCCAGAAGCCTAGAGTTCTGGGTAGGAGACAGGGCTGGGCCAGGTGGGAGGAGCCCGGTTGGACCAGGGCCATGCCTTGGGGAAGGCAGATTGAGGCCAAATGTTGGAGATAGAAAAGACCAGACCCCTATGACTCAGGCATTTGAAATGAGAAAATTCTCACACCGTGGGAAAGATACAGCACTGTCTGTAAGAGGAAAAAAACTGAAAACAATCTTTCCTGAATATTGTATGTTGATGCACAAGTATGTAGAAAAAGAATAAAAAGCTACTTCAGAATACTAACTATAAGATAGTGGTTACCATAGGGAAGAAAGGGAGGAAGGGATATGATATTTGGAATGGGACACAAGGGACCCCCAACTCAGTTAGGAATTTATTTAGTCTCTAAATAAATAGATGGCAAAATTGTTAAGATAGGCACACATACACAATCACAATATTTCCTCTACACCTGTCTGTGTTTGAAATATCTATTATTTTTAAATAATATTTTTAAAAGAGAGGGGAAAAAAAGATGAGATCAGATGATAACTGGATAGAGAGGGAGGGGAAAGGAGCGAAAGCCTTCACCGAGAAGACCTGCAATTTCATTTTTCTCAGCCCACAGTTGCCTCCCTGACATGAGTTCATTGACTTATTTTTTCTAGCCCCCAGCCACCCAGTACAGGATCTGGTGCATAGAATGTATCAGGAAATGAGAAGATAGGGTGAGGGGATGGATGAGGGGATGGGATGCGAGAATGGGATGAGGGGATGGATGAGGAGATGGATGAGGGGGTGGATGAGAGAATAGGGTGAGGAATGGGATGAGGGGATGGATGAGGGGTTGGGATGAAGGGATAGATGAGCAGATGGGATGTGGGAATGGGATGAGGGGATGGATGAGGGGTTGGATGAAGGGATGGGATGAGGCGGTGGATGAGAGGATGGAAGGACAGGATAGACGAGCAAATGGGATGTGGGAATGGGATGAGGGGATGAATGAGGGGGTGGGATGAGGGAATGGGATGAGAGGGTGGTTGGGGGTGAGATGAGTGGATGAGATGTGGGAATGGGATGAGGGGATGGATGAGGGCGTGGGATGAAGGGGGTGGGATAAGGGGATGGATGAGGGGGCGAATGAAGGGTCGGATGTGGGAATGGGATGAGGGGGTGGATGAAGGGACAGGATGAGGGGGTAGACGACAAGATGGGATGAGGGGGTGGATGGGGGATTTGGGAATAGAATAAGGGGGGTGGGATGAGGGGATAGGTTAAGGGAATGGGGTAAGGGAATGGGGTAAGGGAATGGGATGAGGGGGTAGATGAGGGGTGGGATGAGGGGATGGAATGAGGAGGTGGATGATGAGATGGGATGACGGGTGGATGAAGGGATGGGATGAGGGGTAGACGACAGAATGGGATGGGGGTGGATGATAAGATGGGATGAGGGGGTGGATGATGGGATGAGGGATAGATGATGGAATGGGATGGGGTGTGGATGATGAGATAGGATGAGAGGGTGGATGGGGGGATGTGGGAATGGAATGGGGGGGTGGGGTGAGGGAATGAATGAGGGGTGGGATGAGGGGATGGAATGAGGGAATGAATGAAGGATGGGATGTGAGAATGGGATGAGGGGATGGATGAGGGGGTGGGATGAGAGGATGGAATAGGGAGGGAATAGGATGAGGGAACGAACGAGAGGGTGGGATGAGGGCGTGAGATGAGGGAATGGTATGGGGGGTGGATGAGGCGATGGGATGAAGGGGTGGATGAGGGGAGGTATGGGGCTGCCTAAGGGCTCCAAAGTCTCTGGCTTCAAGGTTCCTCCTGTTTTCTCACACCCTAACTGGGGCCCAAGAATAAGGGGGTGGTGTGAGGTGGTGGGATGTGATGGAGTCAGGGGATAGCAGTAGAAGACAAAGAGCATTGCTGCTTTGGGGTGTGGAACACAGTCAAGGCCCTGACATTACTGCTAGCCAGGGGAGCTTTGTGAAGCAGGGGAGTCCCAAAGCTTTAGGAAACAGGAAGGAAGCAAGACTCATCGGGGATTTTCCCTTTGCCCAGTTTTTGGTGCTGGGTGGGACAGCTTTTAAGGAGGGGAGGGAGGAAGGCTAACATAAGCAAGGCTGAGAGCAGAGTCAAGGGAAAGCCGGGGCAAGTCCTGTGAAGTGTGCTCACAGCAGAAGGACTGTAGCTCATCCCAGGGCAGCAAGTAGAATTCTAGGACCATAAGGCTAGGATATTCCTGAGCAAAATAAACCCCTACCGATTTCCAGAACCCATCCACCACTCAGCTGGCTGGAATTCTAGGGCTGACAGCCTCCAGAATGGTCTAAGAAACTCCCTTGTAGGAGGCTAGATTCAAAGACGGTCACCAGGCACTCCCCAGCCCAGCCAGAGGATATCTGGCAGGAAGAAGCCGGTACAAGGGGTAGGACAGTATGGGAAGGGGGGTCAACCTGAACAGGGCCTGTGAGCAGCTGAACAGTATTGATGGGCATCTCTTGGCCTGGGCTGAGGAGTCCTTATGGGAGGGAGACTAAGATTCACCAGGGAAGACTCAGTTACTGCAAAATGTATCTTGGCAACCTCTGCATTTTCACTCTTGAGGATTGAGCGTTTTGAAATCTTGATTGCTTTTTAGATGGATTTTAAAGACTTGAAAATCTTATTCAGAGCATTTCTTCAACCTACTGTGCATTAGGCACTGGGGAAGCAGGGGTGAGCAAAACAGATGGAAGTCCCTGCCCTCATGGAGAAAATATTCTGGTTGGGGGGGAGGCAGAATGAAAACATAAGTCAATATATTAGATACTTCCAGATGGTGAGAGAGGCTATGAAGAAAATATTTTATGTACTTAACACACACATTCCAAGCTTACTAAATGCCAGGCACTGTTGTAAGTGCTTAAAAGATGTTAACTCTACAACCACTATGGAAAATGATACACACCTCCTGAAAAAGCTAGAAATAGAAATACCATACCATCCAGCAATCCCACTCCTAGGAATATATCCAAGAGAAATAAGAGCAGTCACACAAATAGTCATGCACATCCATGTTCATTGCAGCATTATTCACAATAGCAAAAAGATGGAAACAACCTAAGTGTCCATCAACAGACGAATGGATGAACAAACTACAGTGCATACACACAATGGAACACTATGCGACAATAAAGAACAATGATGAATCCACAAAACATCTCACAACATGGATAAATCTGGAGTGCATTATGCTGAGTGAAATAAGTCAATCATGAAAGGACAAATATTGTATATACCACTATTATAAAAACTAACAGAAGGTTTATACACAGAAAGAAACAATCTTTGATGGCTACCAAAGAGGGGATGGGTGGGGAAGGAAAATCACTAACTAGATGGTAGACAAGTGTTAACTTTGATGAAGGAAAGACAACACACAATATAGGGAAAGTTAGCACAACTTGACCAAGACAACACCACAGAAGCTTCCTAGACACATCAAAACACCTTGAGGAACTGAGTTACCAACTGAGGGCTGGGGACCATGGTCTCAGAGGACATCTAGGTCAACTGGCATAACATAGTTCATAAGGCCCCCATGCGTCTGTCAGTTGTCATACTATAGGGGCTTGCGTGTTGCTGTGATGCTGGAAACTATGACACCAGTATTCAAACACCAGCAGGGTCACCCATGGTGGACAGGTTTCAGCTGAGCTTCCAGATTAAGACAGACTGGGAAGAAGGACCTGGCGGTCTACTTCTGAAAAGAATTAGCCAGTAAAAACCTTATGAATAGCAGCAGAACATTGTCTGATATAGTGCGGGAGGATGAGACCCACAGACTGAAGCTGTCAAGGATTTCATTTTACTTGGATCCACAATCAACACCCATGGAAGCAGCAGTCAAGAAATCAAAAGACGCATTGCACTGGGCAAATCTGCTGCAAAAGACCTGTTTAAAGTGTTAAAAAGCGAAGATGTCACCTTGAAGACTAAGGTGCACCTGACCCAAGCCATGGTGTTTTCAATCGCCTCATATACATGCAAAAGCTGGACAATAAATAAGGAAGACTGAAAAAGAAATTACGGTACTGGTGAAGAATATTGACTATACCATGGACTGTCAAAAGAATGAACAAATCTGTCTTGGAAGAAGTACAGCCAGAATGCTTCTTAGAAGCAAGGACGCCAAGACTTCATCTCACATACTTTGGACATGTTATCAGGAGGAATCAGTCCATGGAGAAGCACATCATGCTTGGTAAAGTAGAGGGTCAATGAAAAAGAAGAAGACCCTCAATGAGATGGATTGACACAGGGGCTGCAACAACGGGCTCAAGCATAACAACGATTGTGAGGATGGCACAGGACCGGGCAGTATTTCGTTCTGTTGTGCATAGATAGGGTCACTGTGAGTCAGAACTGACTTGACGGCACCTAACAGCAATAGTTCATAAGGAAAATGTTCTACATCCTCCTTTTGTGAGAAACGTCTGGGGTTTTCAAAGTTTACAAGCAGCCATCTACAATACGTCTATTCATGGTGCTGCAAAAACTAGATGTCCATCTGCAAAAAAATGAAACAAGACCGCTACCTCACACCATACACACAAACTAATTCAAAATAGATCAAAGACCTAAATATAAAATCAAAAACTGTAAAGATCACGGAAGAAAAAACAGGGTCAACACTAGAAGCCCTAATACACGGCATTAGCAGGGTAGGAACCATAACTAACAATACAAGAACATGAGAAGATAAGCTAGCTAACTGGGATCTTCTAAAAATTAAAAACTTGTGCTCATCAAAAGACTTCACCAAAAGAGTAAAAAGAGAACCTAGAGACTGGGAAAAAATTTTGGCTGTGATAAATCCGACAAAAGTCTAATCCCTAAAATGTACAGGAAAATCCAACACCTCTACAACAAAAAGACAAATAATCCAATTAAAAAATGGACAAAGGATATGAATAGACACTTCACCAAAGAAGACATTCTTTGGTGAAGGAAGATACATGAGGAAATACTAACAGATACATGAGGAAATACTCACAATCACTAGCCATTAGAGTAATACAAATCAAAACCACAAGGAGATACAATCTCACTCCAACATTACTGGCACCAAGCAAAAAAACAAACAGAAAATAACAAGTGTTGGAGAGGCTGCGGGGAGATTGGAACTCTTATGCACTGCTGGTGGAAATGCAAAATGGTACAACCATTTTGGAAAATGATATGGCACTTCCTTAAAAACCTACAACTAGAAATACCATAAGATCTAGCAATCACACTCCTAGGAATATACTCTAGAGAAATAAGAGCCATCGCGTGAGTAGACATATGCACACCCATGTTCATTGCAGCGTTATGCACAATAGCAAAAAGATAGAAACAACCTAGGTACCCATCAACAGATGAATGGCTAAAAAAAACTATGGTACATACACACACAATGGAATACTACTCAATGATAAAGAACAATGATAAATCCGTGAAGCATATCACAACATGGATGAATCTGGAGGACATTGTGCTGAGTGAAATAAGTCAATCACAAAAGGATAAATATTGTATGAGACCTCTACTATAAAAAGTCATGAAAAGGTTTACACACAAAAAGAAACAATCTTTGATGGTTACGAGGGAGGGAAAGGGTGAGAGGGAAAAACAGTAACTAGACAACAGATAAGTGGTAACTTTGGTGAAGAGTAAGATGGTACACAACACTGGAGAAGCCAGCACAACTTTTCCAAGGCAAGGTTATGGAAGCTCCATAGACACATCCAAACTCCCTGAGTGACCAAATTGCTGAGCTGAAGGCTGTGGTGACCATGGTCTCAGGGAACATCTAGCTCAATTGGCAGAACATAGTTTATAAAGAAAATGTTCTACATTCTACTTTGGTGAGTAGCATCTGGGGCCTTAAAAGCTTGTGAGCAGCTATCTAAGATACTCCGTTGGTCTTACCCCATCTGGAGCAAGGAAGAATGAAGAAAACCAAAGACACGAGGGAAAGATTAGTCCAAAGACTAATGGACCACAACTACCACAGCCTCCACCAAACTGAGTCCAGCACAACTAGATGGTGCCCGGCTGCCACCACCGACTGCTCTGACAGGGATCACAATAGAGGGTCCCAGACAGAGCTGGAGAAAAATGTAGAACAAAATTCTAACTCACACACACACAAAAAAAAAGACCAGACTTACTGGCCTGACAGAGACTGGAGAAATCCCAAGAGTATGGCCCCCAGACACCCTTATAGCTCAGTAATGAAGTCACTTCTGAGGTTCACCATTCAGCCAAAGATTAGACAGGCCCATAAAACAAAACAAGACTAAATAACACACCAGCCCAGGGGCAAGGACAAGAAGGTAGGAGGGAACAGGTAAGCTGGTAATGGAGAACCCAAGATCCAGAAAGGGAGAGTATTGACACGTCATGGGGTTGGCAACAAATGTCACAAAACAATATGTGTATTAATTGTTTAATGAGAAACTATTTTGCTCTGTAAAGCTTCATCTAATGTACAATAAAAAAAATAAAATAAAATACATCTATTGGTCCCATCACATTCAGAGCAAAGGAGAATGAAGAAAACAAAAGTGGAAACAGACAAGCATGCTGCCAGAGCCACGTCCACCCGATTCCAAGTTATATTACAGAATAGGCAAAAGTGGAAAAATGGACACTATCCAGCTAGTTAGCCCACCCGAAACCTTGGAACCATCTTGAATTTCTCTCTTCCTCAACTTTAAATCCTACCAAATACCAAGTGGCTTTGATTTGACCATATAAATATTTTTCAGCTCTCTCAAATTCTCTTCACCTCCTCTCTTCCCAAGTGCTGCTGCAGGTACCATCATGTCTTGCCTACATTCTATAGCTGCCTAACAGGTTCTCGCTTGGATTCTTACTCAACAATCCACCGAGTGGCCAGAGTAAACGTTTTGAAACTGAAATTATGCTCCAGCCACTCCTGGCTTTGTTGTTGTTAGCTGCTGTCAAGTTGGCCCCCAACTCATGGGGACCCCATGCACAATGGGATTGGACCATTGTGATCCATAGTGGTTTTCGTTGGCTGGCTTTAGGAAGTAGATAACCAGCCCTTTCTTCTGCATCCATCTTAGTCTGAAAGCTCTGCTGGAAACGGTTCAGTATCATGGCAATACGCAATCCACCACTGACAGACAAGTGATGGCTGCAGTGGTGTGCATTGGCTGGGACCTGAACCCAGGTCTCCCATATGGAAGGCAAGAATTCTACCATTGAACCAGCACTGCCCCCACTCCATCTTAAGTCCTTTTAATAGGCTCCCATTGCCTTCAGCTTTTCAGGGCCAGGCCAGTTCCAATGTCTTCAGCCTCAATCCTTGCCCAATTTGAAGTCCTCCTATAGAAATATGATCCACATCCTTTCTGTCCTTCAACATGACAGGCTGTAGTTCAATTCTTGTCTGTCATCCATGCTGATTCCTCTACCTGAAAATATCCCTTTTTACCAGATAATTTCACATTCATTCTTCTCATTTCAATTTAGATGTTATTCCGTCCATAAGACTTCGCTGCTCATCCTCCTCCACGCCCCACACAAACACCTGAATCTGTATTAGGATTTACTCCTATGGGTTCCGCTAACACCTTACATCACCCCATCTGAACACACATCTTAACAAACGAACAAACCAGTTACTGTCGAGTCGATTCCAACTCAAAGAGACTCCACGTGTGTCAGAGTAGAACAGTGCTCCATAGAGTACTCAATGACTGTGACCTTTTGGAAGTAGATCACCAGGCCTTTTTTCCAACGTGGATTTGAAGCACTAACCTTTTTTATTCCCCTGTCTATGTGGGGTTTTATTTATTTTTTAAATTTTATTGTGTTTTAGGTGAAAGTTCACAGTGCAAATTTGTTTCTTATTCAAAAATTTATACACAAATTGTTTTGTGACATTGGATGCAATCCCTGCAGTGCATCAGCACTCTCCCCCTTTCCCTTTACACCCCAGGTTCCCTGTGTCCATATTCATTCGGTTTTCCTGTCCCTTCCTACCTTCTCATCTTTGCTTTTGGCTAGGTGTTGCCCATTTGGTCTGGGATACTTGATAGAACTAAGAAGCACATTCCTCAGCTATGTAATTGTTTGTTTTATAGGCCTGTCTAATCTTTGGCTACAGGTGGACCTAGGGAGTGGCTTCAGTTCTGAGTTAGCAGGGTGTCCAGGGACTATAGTCTTGGGGGTTCCTCCAGTCTCTGTTGGACCAGTAAGTCTGGTATTCTTTTGTGAATTTGAATTTTGTCAAACCACCAACCTTTTGGTTAGTAGAAGACTCCTGAATACATATCTTACTGAATTTAATTGCCTTTCTAAATCCCTTTCTGTGAATGTAAGTGGTATCAGGACACTGCTCTATACCCCAAAACATGTTGCCATGGGTCAATTCCAACTCCTGTGACTCCATGTGTTACAGAGTAGAACTGAGCTCCGTCAGGTTTTCTTGGCTGTAATCTTTAAGGAAGCAGATCACTAGGCCTTTCTTCTGTAGTGCCACTGGGTGTGTTCCAACCGTCAACCTTTAGGCTAGTAGCTGTGAGCAAACTGTTTGCACCACCCAGGGCCCTTCTCTGTTCCCCCAAAGCATTGCACATTGCCTGGCAGATAGAAAGTACTCCATTCATGTATTGAATGAACAGGAAACACATTCAGAATCTTTCTCAGTTCCTCATCCTGTTTCCCTACCTCACTGGGGGAAAGTCAATGTTGAGACATCTTCATCCTTCGTCATAAACTCCTCATGTACTGACCTCAGGGTTTCAGTATCGAAACCTATTCTAGGGAAACCAACCAAACTCGTTGCCGTCGAGTCGATTCCGACTCATAGCGACCCTATAGGACAGAGTAGAACTGTTCCACAGGGTTTCCAAGGAGTGGCTGGGGGATATGAACTGCTGACCTTTTGGTTAGCAGCCAAGCTCTTAATCACTGTGCCACCAGAGTTTCCGCAGGTGGGTGAAAGGCTGCATTATTAGCAGCCAAGCCAGAAGTAAACTGATACCAGCTGATCTCAGTAAAAGCAGGTTTCATTCAATCTATCATGTTAAAATTAGCCAATGGTTGATCTTTTGTATTTCTCCCCCCCACCCCGCTTCTCTTTATAAGCCCCATTGTACCTAGCTTTTTCAAACCATTTGCTTTTTCTAGAATCAAAATGGCCTCCTATATTCATAAAGAATAACTGCTCAGAGTAAACCTTATGTTCAAATTTCTGTGAGTTTTGATTTTTTTTTTAGCACAAGGTAATGGGAAGTGTTGTCTTCAAATCTTTAGAATCTTAAGAAATTTTAAGTTTTTTTTTAATCTATCAAATCTTGGAATCTTGGTCACCTTAAAACATTTGTTGTTGCTAGGTGCCATTAATTCGATTCCAAATCATGGTGACCTTACGTATAACAGAACGGAATGTGCCGGGTCCTGTACTATCCTTACGATCGTTGCTATGTTTAAGCCTTTTGTTGCAGCCACTGGGTCAATCCATCTTATTGAGGGTCTCCTTCTTTTTTTTTTTTTAATATTTTATTGTACTTCAGGTGAAGGCTTACAGAACAGATAGTTTCTCATGTAACAGTAACACACATGCTGTTTTATGACATTGGTTAACAAC
>NW_004444152.1:265843-288219 GCF_000243295.1 Trichechus manatus latirostris
CTGACTCTCTACTTTACCAAGCATCATGTCTTTCTCCATCTATTGGTCACTCCTGATGACGTATCCAAAGTAAGCATGGCAAAGTCTTATCATCCTCACCTCTAAGGAGCATTCTGGCTGTACTTCTTCCAAAACAGATTTGCTCATTCTTCTGGCAGTCCATGGTATATGTTATGTGTCAGTTCTTCTTTGGTCTTCCTTTTTCATTGTCCAACTTTTGCATGCACATGAAGCAATTGAAAATACCATGGCTTGGGTCAGGCACACCTTAGTCCTCAAAGTGACATCTTTGGTTTTTAACCCTTTAAAGAGTGCAATACACCCTTTGATTTCTTGACTGCTTCTTCCATGAGCACTGACTGTTGATCCAAGAAGAATGAAATCCTTGACAACTTCAACAATTTCTTTGCCATTTATCATGATGTTGTTTATTGGTCCAGTTGTAAGGATTTTCATTTTTGTGTTGAGGTGTAATCCATACTGAAGTCTTTTACCTTCACAGGGGGTGCTTCAAGTCGTCTTCACTTTTAGCAAAGCAAGGTTGTGTCATCTGCATATCTCAGGTTGTTGACGAGTGTTCCACCAATCCTGATGCTGCGTTCTTCTTCATATAGTCCAGCTTCTCAAATTGTTTGTTCAGCATATAGATTGAATAAGGTGAAATAAACCCTGCAGCCCACCTTTTTCAATTTTAAACCACACAGTATCCCCTTGTTCTGTTCGAATGACTGCCTTTTGATCCACTGAAAACATTAGACTCTTGAAATCTTTGCAATCTTGTCATTTCTATTCTAGGCCAAAGACCTTTCTCTCAGGGTCAAGGTCATGGTCAGAATGCTCCCTGGGACCTGGAGTAAAGTGAACTCCTGTTTCCTTGGCCGTTGATTCTAACCTCTGACATCCCAGGGTATGCCTTGAAAATGGCAGTTCCATGAACTAGATGCCAGTTCTTAGTTCCTCCTTCGCATTATCTGAAAGATTCCACAAAAAAAAAAAAAAAAAAAAAAAAAAAAAAAAACACCAAACTGATTGCCATCCAGTCGATTCCAACTCATAGCTACCCTATAGGACAGAGTAGAACTGCCCCATAGGGTTTCCAAGGAGAGGCTGGGGGATTTGAACTGCCAAACTTTTGGTTAGCAGCCATAGCTCTTAATCACTGTGCCACCAGGGTTCTGAAAGGTTCCCAGAGGTCCCAAATCCAAGCTCTAACCTGTCTGCCCTCTAACTCCTTCTGGGAATCTCAAACGTTACTGGGTCAAAAGAGAATTCCTAATTTCCCTTTCTCCAGAAAAACCTGCTCCACCAGATTCCATCCCACGGTCAGCCCACATCTTCCTCACCTAGGTAAAAGGCACCACCATCTTTTTACCTGCTGAGAATAAACAAAAAACCTAGCAGTAGAGAGATTTGTGTTTCAATAGACAACTATAGCACATTTTTCTGCGTTATATGATTCTGGTCCTGTTCATTGTCTTTGCAATAATCCCTCTCCCCCTATTACAGTCTTTTTGGAAAAAGGCTCTCTTTACCTAAATCCGGGTGTGTTTTTATTTCACAGAGTTGACCTTGATTCATCCCTTTCCCTTCAAACCCAATTTGTCAGCAAATCATGCCATCTCAACCTCCGAATATATCCCAAATCCATCCATGTCCTTCTTTCCCCACTGCTACCCACCCTGATCCAAGGCACGGGCTTTGTTTGCCTAGACTTTGCAGTAGCCTTCTCACTGGTTTCCCTGCTTCCTCTTTCCCTGTGTACTCCCACCCCACACCACTAATTCACCAGAAGACATCCAGAAAGGTCTTTTAAAATGCAAAATAAAAAACTAATATATGGAGGAAAAAATCAGAAGTGGGATTGACTGAGAAGAGGAGGGACATGAAGGTGCTTTCTGGGGTGGTAGGAGTGTCTGGATAGTGCAAACAGTTAACGCACTCAGCTGCCAACCAAAACCTTGGAGCCTTGAGTCTACCCAGAGGTGCCTTAGAAGAAAGGCGCAGGAAAAACTACCGAAAAATCAATCTTTGAAAACTCTATGAAGCACAGTTTTACCCTGATACACATGGGGTTGTCGTGAGTCGAAATCAACTCAACCGCAACTGGAAAGTAATTTTCTCTATCTTAATAAGGGTTTGGGTTACACAGATACATGCATTTGTCCCAATTCATCTAATAATACACTAAGATTTGTGCATTTAATTGTATGTAAATTTACCTCAGGGAGAAAATATATGAGTCAGAATCAACTCAACAGCACCCACCAACAACAAACAGATATTGAACCCTAACCCGTTAAAAAAAACCATTGCAGAACTCTAGCTAATAATATACATGTTGAAGTGATTAGAGGTGAAGTGTACTGGTATCTGCGATCGACTTTGAAATGCATCAAAAAAATAAGATGCATTGATGAAAAGATTAAGAGATATGAAACAAAACAATGACAATAAAATGTTATTGCTGGAATCTAGGTGATGGGTATATAGGTGTTCACTGCACATTTGAAAATTTCCATAGGGAAATGTTGAATGAAAATGCAAAGCAAAGTAACTGCCCTGCTGGAAACCCTCCAACTGCCTCCCTTTGCAAGACCGGTTCCTGCTGACCTCAAAGACCTCATCTCCTACCTTCAATCTTTGAGGCAGCAAGTACAGTGAAATCTGTGAGAGCCAAAAGCGACCAGACTGCTTTGTTTTTCTGGGTCTCCAAAGTTCTCCGCCTTTAACAGGGTGCAGTCTTACCACTTTTCCATTGCCCATGTTAGTGGAAAATATTTGAGTTTTCCTTCTCTGACAGGTTTCTGCCTTATACAGTGTCTTAGGCTGGGTTCTCTAGAGAAGCAAAACCAATAAAGTGTATAAATATGTCTATAGAAAGATTTATATCAAGGAAATGGCTTGTGTGGTTGCAGAGGCCGGGATGTCCCAAGTCCCTGGGTCAGGCCGGTGGCTTCTCCTGATTCACATAGCCACAGGGGCTGGTGAACCCAAGACTGGCAGGTCAGAAAGCAGGGCTCTTGCTCACAGGCTGTGAAGACTAACGAATCCCAAGATCGGTAGGCAAGACAGCATGTAAGATGCTAGCTCAACTCCCAAGAACCGAAGCTCAGATAAACAGAAGCCACCTGCAAGATCCAAACCGAGCAAAAGCCCTTGAGCCTTACCAGAGAGTACACCTAAATTGAATGCAGGCCTGTTATGGATTGAATTGTGTCCCTCAAAAATATATGTCAACTTGGATTGCCCATGATTCCCAGCATTGTGTGATTGTCCACCATTTTGTTACCTGCTGTGATTTTCCTGTGTGTTGTAAATCCTACCTCTATGATGTTAATGAGGTGGGATTAGCAGCAGTTATGTTAACGAGGTAGAACTCAATCTACATAAGTAGGTTGTGTCTCGTCAATCTCTTTTGAGATATAAAAGAGATAAGCAAGACAAGAGATATGGGGACATGCAGAACCAGGAGGGGAGCATTCTTGGCAGTAGGATGCTGAGAAGCTCCTACGACAGGGGAAGATTGATGACAAGAACCTTCCACCAGGGCCAACAGAGAGAGAAAGCCTTCCACTGGAGCTGGAACTGGTGAATTTGGACTTCTAGCCTTCTAGCCTCCTAAAGTGTGAAGGAATAAACTTCTGTTTGTTAAAGCCATCCACTTATGGTATTTCTGTTATAGCAGCACTAGATGACTAAGACAAGGACACACACACAAGGAAACTCCTTTCCAACTGATTAGCTACTCACAGCAGTTCCCATCATGGAGGCGATCACATTATAACAAATCTCATCATGGAAGTGATCACATCATCACATGACTGTCAAACTACATCATAATTGCCAAACCATTGAGAATCACAGCCCAGCCAAGTTGACACACAACCTTAACAATCAAAGTCCACCACTTGTCAACTTGGCACCTGTACAAGTCTCCTTAAACCATACATAATCTCTATATAAAGACAATTATAAAGTCATACTTGTGCCTGACAGGATACAAAGAACACACATATAAGGCAGAAATACTCATAACAATTATAGTCCTCATTTCCACAACTGGTCATGTGGTCATAACTGGTATTTAGAACTACCTTCTTCTACCAGCCATTCCGTATTCCCTTTGCCCTCAGCAAGCACCTCAGCTGATCATGGTTCTTTGCCTGGTGGGATGACCCAAACCTTCATTCCTGAAGTGTGTGGTCCATTAGTAGTCATGTCGGAATTGGGTTGCTGTAGTTTTCCATTGACTTTAATCACAGGTCATGGTAGTACTAAGAGACACCATAAGGGATCGCCTGCATTCCTTCTGACGTACTCTTCTTTACCTCCAGTATGTATTCAATCTGATTTACTCTTGGTAAGCAGGATCGATCACACCAGCCAATATGGTAACTCCCTTTTTTGCCTGTTGATCCAGAGGCACAAGGAGCCCAAAGTGGCCAGGTGGCATTCTTAACTTTCAGATCAATGTAATCACAGATGTGTCTCCAGGTGGGATCATTCCTCCCTTTGGAACTAAGACCACTAGACCTGCAGTGCATACGGTCTCAGGGACAGGAAGCAAAAATTTTGCAAGTAGGTCACTAGGGGTAATAGTGAGTGGTGCCAGTCCCATTTCCACCCCTTGATTCCTGGACCTATGAATCCTGGCTATGGGAGAAAAAGCACCATATATTGGACGCTGGTTTAGAGCATATACAGCCTCCTGGAGAACAATGCCCCAAACCTGCAAGGTATTGCCACCTAGCTGGCACCATAATTGTGTCTTTAGAAGGCCATTCCATCATTTTATCAAGCCAGCAGTTTCAGGATAATGGGGAACATGGTAAGACCAGTGAATTCCATGAGCATGGGCCCATTGCCACACTTCATTTGCTGTGAGTTGAGTCCCTGGATCTGAGGCAATGCCATGTGGGATACCATGATGGTGGATAAGACATTCTGTAAGTCCACTGATGGTAGTTTTGGCAGAAGCATTGTGTGCAGGGAAGGCAAATCCATATCCAGAGAAAGTGTCTGTTTCACTAAGAACAAAATCCTTCCCTTTCCATGACGGAAGTGGTCCAATGTAATCAATCTGCCACCAGGTTGCTACCTGATCACCTTAGGGAATGGTGCCATATCAGGGACTTAGTGCTGGTCTCTGCTGCTAGCAGATTGGGCACTCAGCAGTGGCTGTAGCCAAGTCAGCCTTGGTAAGTCGAAGTCCATGTTGCTGAGCCCATGCATAACCTCCATCCCTGCCACCATGGCCACTTTGTTCATGAGCCCATTGAACAATGACGGGACTGTCTGGGGGAAGAAGATGACTGGTTTCCACAGAAAGCGTCATCTTATCCACTTGCTTGTTAAAATCCTCCTCTGCTGAGGTCACCCACTGATGAGCATTCACATGAGACACAAATATCTTCACTTCTTTGGCCCACTCAGAGAGGTCCATCCACATACCTCTTCCCCATACCTCCTTGTCTCCAATTTTCCAATCATGTTCCTTCCAAATCCCTGACCATCCATGCAAACCATTGACCACAGGCCATGAATCAGTATATAGTTGCACATCTGGCCATTTCCCCTTCCAAGCAAAGGGAAGAGCCAAATACACTGCTCTAAATTCCACCCATTGGGACAATTTCCCCTCTCCGCTGTCCTTCAGGGAGGTCCCAGAAAGGGACTGTAGTGTTGCCACTGTCCACTTTTGAGTGGCACCTGCATATCACACAGAATCATCTGTAAACCAGGCACAAGTTTTCTCTTCCTCAGTCAGCTGATCATAAAGAACTCCCCATGAGGCCATAGGTACAGATGGGGAGATGGAAGGTAATGTGACAGGAGTGAAGACCTTGGCATTGGGGCCACTTCCTTAAGCAACTTACCTGTGCCTTCAGGTCCTGCTCAGGCCTGATCTCATATATACCATTTCCATTTAATGATGGAGTGCTGCTGTGCACATCCAACTTTATGGCTCTGTGGTTCAGACAATACCCACTTCATGATGGACACCTCAAGCTGCATGGTGACTTGGTGGCACATGGTTAAGTGTTCAGTCTCTCCTAACGCCCAGTAACAAGCCAAAAGCTGTTTCTCAAAAGGAGAGTAGTTCTCTGCTCACGATGGCAGGGCTTTGCTCCAAAATCCTAAGGGTCTGCTCTGTGATTCACCAATAGGGACCTGCCAATGACTCCAAACAGCATCTCTATCTGCCACTGACACTTCAAGTAGCATTAGATCAGCAGAATCATATGGCCTTAGTGGCAGAGCAGCTTGCACAGCAGCCTGAACCTGTTGCAGAGACTTCTCTTGTTCTGGGCCCCACTCAAACCATCAGCTCTTCAAGTCACTTGATTAATAGGCCACAGTAGCACACCCAAACGAGGGATATGTTGCCTCCAAAATCCAAAAAGGCCCACTAGGCATTGTGCCTCCCTTTTAGCTTGGGTAGGGACAGATGCAATAACTTATCCTTCACTGTAGAAGGAATATCTCAGTATGCCCCATACCACTAGACCCCTAGAAATTTTACTGAGGTGGAAGGCACTTGAATTTTTGTTGGATTAATTTCCCACCCTCTAGCTTGCAAATATTTTAAGTTATAAGTACATGTTTATACTATAAATGTTTAAAAATAAGTACAGAGTCATTGACACGTCTTCCTTACTAGGTCCAATCAGCAAAATGACATCAATGTAATGGACCAGTGTGACATCTTGTGGAAGGGAAAGGCAATCAAGTTCCCTGTGGAGTAAATTATGACATGGGGCTGGAGAGTTGATACAGCCTTGAGGTAGGACGCTGAAGGTGTATTGCTGGCTTTCAGTGGTCATGAATTGAACTGTGTTGCCCAAAAATACCTGGCAACTTGGCTAGATCATGATTCCCAGTATTGCATGATTGTCTACCATTTTGTCATCTGATGGGATTTCCCTGTGTGTTGTAAATCTTATCACTGTGATGTAATGAGACGGATTAGTGGTGGTTATATTGATGAGATCTACAAGATTAGTGTCTTAAGCCAATCTCTTTTGAGAAATAAAAGAGAGAAGTGAGCAGAGAGACATGGAAACCTGATACCACCAAGAAAGCAGCACCAGGAGCAGAGTGCATCCTTTGGACCTGAGGTTCCTGCGTGGAGAAGCTTCTTGACTAGGGGAAGATTTATGGACTTTCCTCCAGAGCCGACAGAGAGAGAAAGCCTTCCCCTGGAGCTGACGCTCTGAATTTGGACTTGTAGCCTACTAGACGGTGAGAGAATAAATTTCTCTTTGTTAAAGCCATCCACTTGTGGTATTTCTGTTATAGCAGCACTAGATGACCAAGACACCGGTTGAAGGCAAACTGCTTCTGGTGGTCTTGTGAAACAGGTGTGGAGAAAAAGGCACTAGCCATATCAATAGCTGCATACCAGGCACCAGGAGAAGTATTAATTATCTCAAGCAATGAAACCACCTCTGGAACAGCAGCTGCAATTGGACTCACCAGCTAGCTAAATTTTCAATAATCCACTGCCATTCTCCAAAATCCATCTGTTTTTTGCACAGGCCAAATAGGCAAGTTGAATGGGGATGTGGTGGGAATCACCACCCCTGCATCCTTCAAGTCTTTGATGGTGGCATTAATCTCTGCAATGCCTCCAAGAATATGGTATTGCTTTTGGTTTATTATTTTCTGAGGTAAGGGGCAGTTCTAATTGCTTCCACTTGGCTTTTCCTACCATAATAGCTCTTCCTCCACTTGTCAGGGATCCAACGTGGGGGTCCTGCCAGTTGCTGAGTGTATCTGTTCTAATTATGCATTCTGGAACTGGGGAAATCACTACAGAATGAGTTCAGGGACCCACTGGACCTACTGTGAGATGGACATGAGCTAAGACTCCATTAATAACCCGACCTCCATATGCCCACACTCTGACTGGTGGGCCACAGTGATGTTTTGGGTCTCCTGGAATTAGTGTCAGTTCAGAGTCAGTATCTAATAATTCCTGAAAAGTCTGATTATTCCCTTTTCCCCAATGAACAGTCACTCTAGTAAAAGGCCATAGATCCCTTTGGGGAAAGCTGGGAGAAAGACTAACCCTATAAGTTTTTGGCTGTGTACTGAGGTCTTTCCTCAAGGGGAGCCGGCCTCCCCTTCCTTCAAGGGGCTGTGGGTCTGTAAACTCACTCAAGTCTGGGAATTGATTGAGGGGCAGTGACTCACTTTTCTGGCGATTTGAGTTAGACTGTTGTTCACTTGACCTAGAATTCTTCCACTTGAACAGATCAAGTAAATATTTAGTAGATTTCCTATCTATTTCACTCCAAGGGACACCATGACTAAATAGCCAGTGCCATAAATCCATATGAGTCAGACTATTCTGATTACTGCTTTGATTCCGCTCTCCATTACAGTAACCACTCTCATCTTCTCTTTGTCGATTGAGTGCTGCCACTTGGCCCCTACTACCGCAGGGTCCAATCAGACCCATTGTAGTTAGGTGTCTTAATTCAGTTGGGGCAGTTCCCACAGTCAAATCTGACTTACATAAAATAGCAATCACAGCAGTCTTCAAGGATGCTGGGGCTCCCTTCACAAATTTGTTCCTCACTGTTGTGGTAAAAGGTGTGTCCTCTGAGCACTCCACGTGTGGGCCTGTGGGACTAACCTAATAAATCTACTCTAACAATTTCCCTAAGTTTTTGGATACCTTCTTCTACAGTATACCAAGGCAAGTCTGGTACTTCAACTTGATTTAGTGTAGGCCACCACGTAATCCATACTTCAGCAGCCCAACCAAATAAACTATTAGATCCTTTCCTAAACTCTCGAGCTGAAACACTGAATGAAGAATCTGTGCTTAGTGGGCCCATATCAATAAACTCAGATTGATCCATCTTTATGTTCCTTGCACCATTATCCCACACCCTTAATAGCCATTCCCACACATATTCCCCAGGTTTCTGTTTGTACATATTAGAAAAGTCAAGCAGTTCCTCTGGAGTGTAGCATACCTCCTCCTGGGTCATACTTTGTACTTCACTTTTTGGGGCTCGCTGGACTGAAGTCTAATTATAGGTCTAAAAGCCAAAATCGGTGGTGGGTATGTGTTTTGAGAACATGCAGCATTATCTTGCAAGCCATCTGCCTCTGGCAGTGCCCCAGGCAATGACTCAGACAAAGGCTCTTTAAATACAGCTGGGTTAATCTCATTAGTTGGAGGTGGAGGGGCTAATGGTTTTACTGGGGAGAGTGGCTTAGCAAACAAACATAGAATAATCTCTTCAGATGGGAGTGAGAGGGCGGTTCTGTTGGTAGGAGTGATTCAGGGGAATTTAAGGATTCAGTGTCCCCAGCTTCCTGGTTATCTGCCCATATGTCCCCATCCCAAATTTCAGGATCCTGTTTCTTCCCAATCGATGCCTTCACTTTAGCTTCAGACACCACTCAACTTTGGGAATTGAGTTGGTGTTGTAATTCAGCCACTCTTACAATAAGACTCTGGGTTTGGTTTTCAGCAATGTCAGCTCCGTTACTACAAGAAATAAGGCTTTCTTTCAAGGTACAAGTAGAAACTTTTAGGTCTTTTATGCGGCACTTGAGCTTTGACTCTGAAGCGCTGAGCGCATCTCTTTCTTTCACCAGTTTGTCTAGCAAAAGTAGGACCAACCAACCAGCTTCCTTATACTTCTCATTATGACAAAATTATAGAATGATATTGTACATGCCATCACCCAGGGCCTCACCTTTCACCAATACCTGATCTATTGGTGGTGATATTTTGTATATTTCTATTGCCACCTCACAACATGGGTTAGCAGTGCCCTCTTTACTACTGGAAGCAGAGTCATCAACATCTGTAAGACTAACTAGACTTGAGAACCAATTTAGAAAACGCATCCTTACAATTTTGTTTCTCTAGAATTACTCTTGGTACCAAATGTCTTAGGCTGGGTTCTGTGGAGAAGCAAAACGAGTAAAGCTTATAAATATCTCTATAGAGAGATTTATATCAAGGAAATGGCTCATGCGGTTGTAGAGGCTGGAACATCCCAAGTCAGTGGGTCAGATTGGAGGCTTCTTCTGATTCACATAGCCACCAAGGCTGGCAAACCCAAGATTGGCACACAAGACAGCAGGTAGGCTGCCAGCTCAAGTCCCAAGAACCAGAAATCAGACAAACAGAAGCCAGCTGCAGGATCCAGAGAAAGCAAAAGCCAGCAAGCCTTGCTAAAGTCCACCTATACTGGATGCAGGCCACACACCCAAGGAAACTCCCTTTCAACTCTTTGGCTACTCGCAACAGATCCCATCATGGAGGTGATCACATTAAATTAAATCTCATCATGCACATGATCTCATCATCATAGGACTGTCAAACTACTGAGAATCATGGCCAAGCCAAACTGACACACAACCTTAACAATCATACACAGGTTCTCGCTTTTGCAGGTTTTACCATACATATTTATTGAAACCTACTGTATAGCAAGTAAAATGACTTGCTACTTGCTCATTTCATTTTATTTGGATCCACTATCAACACCCGTGGAAGAAGCAGTCAGGAAATCAAAAGACGCATTGCATTGGGCAAATCTACTGCAAAAGACCTCTTTAAAGTGTTGAAAAGCAAAGATGCCACCTTGAGGATTAAGGTGCGCCTTACCCAAGCTATGGTATTTTCAACTGCATCATATGCATGCGAAGAAGAATTGACACCTTTGAATTGTGGTGTTGGCAAAGAATATTGAATATACCGTGGACTGCCAAAAGGACGAACAAATCTGTCTTGGAAGAAGTACAACCAGAATGCTCCTTAGAAGGAAGGATGGCGAGACTATGTCTTCCATACTTTGGACATGTTGTCAGGAGGGATCAGTCCCTGGAGAAGGACATCATGCTTGGTAAAGTACAGGGTCAGCGAAAGAGAGGAAGACCCTCAACAAGATGGATTGACACAATGGCTGAAACAATGGGTTCAAGCATAACAACAATTGTGAGCATGGCACAGAACCAGGCTGTTTTGTTCTGTTGTACATAGAGTTGCTATGAGTTGGAAGGGACTCGACAGCACCCATCAAGAACAATAACAGTAAATAAAAGTTAGCTAATATTCCTTCTCCAGGGCCTGGTCCCTTCTGATAACATGTCCAAAGTACATGGGACAAAATCTTGCAATCCTCACTTCCAAGGAACTCTCTGGCTGGACTTCTTCCAAGACAATTTGTTTGTGCTTCTGGCAGTCCATGGTATATTCAATATTCTTTGCCAACACCATAATTCAAAGAACATTTATATTTAGTACTTGTTATATATGCACCTAGGATCCCTGGTGATGCAGTGGTTAAAGCAATAGAGACACTAACAGTGGCTCCGCGGGAGAAAGATGTGGCAGCCAGCTTCCATAGAGATTTACAGCCTTGGAAACTCTATGGGTCACTAGGAGTCGGAATCAACTCAGCGGTACTGGGTTTTTTTTTTTGTTTTTTTTTGGTTTTATATATGCATCTAAGGAGCACTGGTGCTGCAATGGTTAAGCACTGGGCTTCTAACGGAAAGGTCAGCGGTTCGAACCCACCAGCTGCTCCTCTCCTCAGGAGAAAGACCTGGGGATCTCGTCCCGTGAAGATTACAGCCTAGGAAACCCTATAGGGTAGTTCTACTCTATCATATGGCATCACTAGTAGTCGGAATCAATGGTATATAACATATATGCACCTGGCCCTTTTCTAAATTGTGTACACATTGGGTACCTATCTAATCCTGAAAACCATCCTCCTTTTTTACAGAAGAGGAAACAGAGGCACAGAGAAGCTGAGAACTCAAGTAGTCTGGCTTCAGGTATCATGATGCTAACCTTTATACATAGCCTCTAAGTGAACGAATTAATTTATTGATGATTCCATCAGTCAGGTTCAAATTCCAGTTCTGCCACTTGTTGACTGTGTGACCTAGGGCCAATCCATTTATCTTTCTGGACCTCCTGGTTTGTGGAGAAGATGAAAGATGCTGGAGGGAATGCGTTCAAAGACCCCCTCCCTCTCCCACCTCCGTACACACGCACGCACAATTTCAATGAGAGGAAGTCAGGAATCAGCTGGAAACAGTGGCGCAGGGTCAAAGCCAGGTACAGGGTGGGGCCGCTAGAGGCAGCCAAAGTCTCTGACTTCCAGATTTCTCCTATCTGCCCACGCCCGACCTGTCTCCGTCCCAGAACCCCGCGCAAACGTGGGAGACACCCCCATTAGACTGGGTTTCGCCGACCCCAGGCAGCGGCAGTGGACTGGGAGAAATCGGGCAGCAGGATACGCATCCTGCCTCCGGCCAAGAGAGGGGCTAGCTGCCCCTCGCCTCTCCGCCTGATTTCGTTGGGGAGGAGGCGCCCGGCTCCCCGCCCCTAACTGGCCCTACAGCGTGTAGCGTCTGAGAGCAAAGAGACGGAGGTGACCTGCCGAGATGGAGGCATCCGGCACCTGGGCGCTGCTGCTGCTTTTGTTGCTGGTGGCGGTGCTGACGCTGGCGCTGCCCAGGACCCGGGGCCGAGGCCACCTGCCCCCTGGGCCCACGCCGCTGCCGCTGCTGGGGAACCTCCTTCAGCTCCGGCCTGGGGCCCTGTACTCCGGATTCCTGCAGGTGAGGAACCGCAGGGTCGTCCTCAGGGCGGGGCAGGGGTCCAGGGCCAAGAGAGGGAGGGTTCCCTGGGGAGAGAAACCGGAATCCCAGGCAAAGGGCTTCTCGGGTATCCCAGATAAGAAGCAGGGGTTCAGGGCAGAGGGGCTACTACTGTCCTGGGGTGGGGGTGGGAGCAGCGGTGCAGAGCCGAGCTGGGGAAGGATCTCTGGAGGACAGAGGATCCTGGGGTGGGGGTGGGGGACCAGGGCCAAGAAGGGCAGGGGCCTGGGCCCGCAGAATGCTAGAAAGGGGGTGGAAGGAGGGGGACCAGAAACCCGAAGGACAGGGTCCCAGGGAAGAGGGACCTACAGAATCCTGGGAAGGCAGTGGGGGCAGGAACCAAAGTGGAGAGAGTAAAGTCCTTGAACTCAAGAGGAGCTGAGGGTGGTGGGCTTGTCGGGGGAGAGGTAGCCGGGGCGGGGGACAGGGAGTGCTTACAAATGTGAAGTACCCTGAGGAGGGAGAGCAAATATACCTGAGGACTGAGAAGAAAGGAGGGCGGGGTTCGGGCGGGGAGACCACCAAGGGAGGGGTGTCTGGGGCATGTGGAGGCAGAGGAGAAGTTGGAGGGTCCCAGAAACAGAGAGGGACTGGGGGAGGGGGTCCCCCAAGGTCCAGGGCTGAAGGAATCTGTTGGTAGAGATCCGTGGGGAGGAGGGCTGGGCTGTGAGGGAGCTTAGTTTCTGGGACAGAGAAGGGAAGGACAGCCAGAAAGAAGACTGGGACAGTCCCCATGTTTGGGGGAGGGAGGTGGTGGGAAAGAGTTCCCCATTCAAAAAAAGTCCGGGGCGGGTTTCCAGGACCTGAAAGGGAGTGGGAGCCTTGGGAATAGACAGCGGTGCTCAGCAGTATCTGCTCCAGAATTTGGGCTTAGCAGAGGTTGAAAGGGGAGTGGCTAGATGTTTGAGGAAATTTGGGGGCCAAAGCTGTCGCTGCCTCTTTTTGCTGCCATTTGTCAGGGTGAGGGGTTCTGGGTTGTCCTACGATCAGGGTTTAGGGTTCTACAGGAGGTAAGGGAGGAGGGATTGGAGGGTGTGTTGAGGGAGGGAGTTTGGGGGATCTTTCTGGGGAGAGGGCCTGGGAGCTTGCGGCAAAACGGGAACCAAGCCTCTCAAGGGGGCTATTTCTGCATCTGGGGGAGGGGTGTCCTGGTAGAGGAAGCAGAAGCCATAATTAGGTGACCAGGCACCCACCCTGGGCTGGAAGAGGCTGAAGCCATCCCAACAGCCCAGCCCCTCCTCTCTCCCTGTCCCAGCTGAGTAAGAAGTACGGACCAGTGTTCACAGTGCACCTGGGACCCTGGAGGCGCGTGGTGGTCCTGGTTGGATACAAGGCCGTGCAGGAGGCTCTGGGAGACCACGCAGAGGAGTTCAATGGACGGGGGACGTTGGCGACGCTGGAGCGGACCTTTGATGGCCATGGTGAGTTGGGAAGGGGGTTGGGCAACAGCCCCTTCACTCATAGCCCACACTGCTTACTGGCATGTGACCTTCACGCATGGCTTAGCCTCTGTCACCTCAGCAGTAAAATGGGGTGTCTTGATTATCTAGTGTAACTATAACAGAAATACTACAAGTGGACGGCTTTAACAAACAGAAATTTATTTTCTCAGAGTTTAGGCGGCAGAAGCCCTAATTCTGGACACTGACTCTAGGGGAAGGCTTCCTCTGTCTGGCTGTAGGGGAAGGTCCTCGTCTCCTCAGCTTCTGCTTCCCGGTTCCTTGGAGATCTCCATGGTCTTGGTGTGTCTATCTTTCCCCTCTCTGCTTCTCGCTTGCTTGTTTAATCTCTTTTATGTCTCAGAGGAGGTTGATTTAAGACGTAACCCTACGCTAATCCTGTCTCATTAACATAACAAAGACAAACCAAACCCACTACCTATGAGTCTATTCTGACTCATAGGGACCCTACAGGACACTATAGAACTGCCCCACAGGGTTTCCAGGGTTAAACAAAAAAAACAGAGCCCTGGCAGTGCAGCAGTTAAGAGCTCAGCTGCTAACCAAAAGGTCAACAGTTCGAATCCACCAGCCTCTCTTTGGAAACACTATGGGGCAGTTCTCCTCTGTCCTACAGGGTCACTATGAGTCAGAATCAACTCGACGGCAACTGGTTTGGGGTTTTATTGTTTGTTTGTTTTAATCTTTACGGTTGCCGACTGCCCCATCTTTCTCCTGCAGAGCGGCTAGCTGGTTCAAACCGCCCATCTTTTGGTTAGCAACTGAGCACTTAACCACTGCACCACCAGAGGTCCTTCAACAAAGACAACCCATTCTCAAATGCGATAATAACCACAGGCATAGAGGTTAGAATTTACAGCACATATTTTGGGGGACATAATTCAATCCATAACATGGGGTGATCAGAGTACCTATGACATAAGGTTGTACTGAGGATTAAATGAGGACCATGCCTTGTACAAAGTAAGATCTCAATCATTACCAGGTTGCAGTGTTGATATCACCACTCCAGGTGAAGCTCCTGAGGGCCCAGGAGGAAGCGGGGGAGTTGCAATGCACAGGGAAGTGATGGGCAAACATTCAAAGTGTAGGAACTGTGTCGTGTGTAGGATTTTAGCTTAGAAATTTAATAGAGAGAAACTCAGGTTTGACATGCATAAACCCATTCAGTTTATTGCAAGGTGGTCATGGCACGGCACCCAAGTAAGGTCTCACAACATTCATTTAGAACTGGAGAATCAGAATTAACAATTACATGAGTTCAATGGTTAGAGTCCATATCTTTAGACTTCAGGCTTTTACCTTTAACGAGAGGTCTCAGGATGAAGGCTTCACCACGGCTTAAACTTGGCGGAGGTCCCTTGTAACTAGGGTCCAGGGTCAGCGGCGGCAGAGTCTCAGCAGGCTCTCAGTGTTTGCCTCTGCCTTCTCTCAGTAAGTGAGCAGAAATTTAGGGTTTATATGTGAATTTGTCACCTTGACTCCACACGACAAGGGCCAATGTGATGTCAAAGACTAGTATGTTGTGTCTTTTCTCCAGGGTTAGAGAGTAGCCAAATGACACATCTTTTCCTCAAATCAGAGATTAAGGAGGTTGCTTAGACTTATGTCTCAAGGCTAGTTTACAAAGATTAAACCCAGCCCACTGCTGTCGAGTTGATTCCGACTCATAGAGACCCCATACGGTTTCCAAGGCTGTCGATCTTTACGGAAGCAGACCGCCACATCTTTCTCCCACAAAGCTGCTAGTGGTTTCGAACTGCTGACCTTTTGGTTAGCAGTCCAGCACTTTAACCACTGTGCCACCAGGGCTCCTTTACAAAGATTAACTATGTTATATCTTCTCGTGTCACTGCATGTCAGGTCAAAATCAACTTTAAGGTTGTTTACTACGTTCTCCACATACTTCTATGGCCTTTGTCTAAATTCAGAAAATTTCTAAATAATTTGCCACAACTTAACAGGTTTCTAATGACTTATAGTTAATGTTAGAGAGCCTGACAAAGGTAGATATATTTCTAAGTTCCTATTATGAGTGCTTATACATATGTATTTTAAAGGCATAATAGTGTCTTATACCTGACAGGATTTGCGATCATTGTAGAAACATACAGAACAAACCGTATTCTCCATGCTAAGACCAAAAGCAAGACAGCCATGGTGGGGGCTTCTGAGAACACAGCAGTGACTAAGACAGCCTAGTCCTGCTCACCCAGCACAGGCAGAAGGGTTAGGGTGGGGACAGGGGAGGTGCTGGCAGAGGAGTCAGGGCTGGATTGGGGAGGGGGGGCACAGGGACTGTAGAAACCTGGAGGAGGCACCCGACCCACTCTAAGGGGTGGGAGATGTTCAGGAAGACTTCCTGGAGGAGGAGGTGTCTGAGTTGAGACTCAGAGGATAAGTGGGAAAAGGTGTTCCGGGCAGAAAAAACACGTGGAAAAGCATGGAAGTGAGAGAAAAAGGATCCCTCCATTCATTCATTCAGCTGACAAAATTTTCATTGTGCCTGGCCCTGTACTGGGAGCTGGGGACACAGAGGTGACTGTGACAGATGTAGTGTCCTCCTATTCTGTGGGAGAGGCAGACTCAGAATAAGACTGTGGAGGGAGGGCGTAGAAAAAACGAAAGGCACTGCCTTGAGAGGAGGGCACAGGGAACCTGTATGAGCCTGGGGGTGGGAGAGTGGGGGAATCAGAAGGCTTTTCCTAGAAGGTGAGCTGAGGCCTGGAGGAGGATGGGTGGAGTTGGATCCCTGAGGCTGGGGAGGTGACCAGAGGTCTGGGGGTAGGAAGGGGGCATGGCATCTTTGAGGAAGTGAGAGAAGGCCAGCAGGGTTATAGCAGGATGAGTGACAAGGCTGGAGAAGTCTGCAGCCTGTCCAGGCAGAGGGTTTGGGCTTTTTGTTTTCCTAGGAGCCATAGATTTTTAAGCTGGAAGGGCCATGGTCAGGTTCCAAAGATCCTCTGGCTGCTTTGTGGAGGGGAAGAACTGAAGGCAAGGAGCCCAGGGGAGGACAGGGCTGGGGCAGTGGGAGAGGAGGAGGGGATGGTTAGCGAGGGGCTGCTGCGAGTGTGGGAGAGGTGGCCAGGGGAAGGCCCAGGGCTCTGGCCAAGGAGACAGGAAAGTAGGCTGACACAGGGACAGGGAAGAGGAGCTGGCTTGGGAGACCCGCTGAGGTCAGTTTGGACCACAGGGGGGGAGGGGGCAGGGGACACCATGAGGAGGCTTTCAGGAGGCCACCACAGGCGGGCATTCCACGGATGGGAACACTGAGCTCACAGACAGGAGGGGTCTGTCCAGAACAGGTCTCTTGGATAAAGGAGGAAAACAATGCAGTTCCCCCTCCTTCCCGCCTGTTCAGACTCCACTGTAACTCTAGCAAACTCCATAAACGCTGGGACGGGCGGAGAGAGGGAGGAAGGAAGGATGGGAGGTTGGTTGCTGTTAGTTGCCATAGAGTCGATTCCGACTCACGGCAACCCCATGTCTGCAGAGTAGAACTGCTCCATAGGGTTTTCAAGGCTGTGACCTTTCGGAAGCAAATCACCAGGCCTGTCTTCCAGGGCGCCTCTGGGTAGGTTTGAACCACCAACTTCGTTTAGTAGTTGTCTTAGTCATCTAGTGCTGCTGTAACAGAAATACCTCAAGTGGATGGCTTTTAACAAAGAGAAATTTATTCTCTCACAGTCTAGTAGGCTACAAGTCCAAATGCAAGGCATCAGCTCCTGGGGAAGGCCTTCTCTCTCTGTCGGCTCTGGAGGAAGGTCCTTGTGATGCATCAGTCTTCCCTTGGTCTGGGAGCATCTCAGCGCAGGAACCTCAGGTCCAAAGGACACGCTCTGCTCCTGGCACTGCTTTCTCGGTGGTATGAGGTCCCCCTCTCTGCTCGTTTCCCTTTCCTTTTCATCTCTTGACAGATAAAATGTGGTGCAGCCCACACCCGAGGGAAACTCCATTTACGTTGGATCAGGGATGTGACTTGTGTAAGGGTGGTGTTAACATAACAACCACACCGTACTAGGAATCATGGTCTAACCAAGTTGACACCTTTTTGGGGGGCACAATTTAATCCATGACAGTAGTCCAGTGCTTAACCATTTGGGCCACCTGGGACTTGTGAGAGTATAGTTGTTTGAGTCGATTCCAACTCAGAGTAACCCTATAGGACAAGGTAGAACTGCCCCATAGGGTTTCCTAGATGAAATCTTTATGGGAACAGATCACCAGGTCTTTTCTCCCGTGGAGCAGCTGGTAGATTTGAACCACTGACCTTTCAGTTAGCAGCCAGGCACTTAACCATTGCACCACCAGGACTCCTTGGAAGGATGGTAAACCAAAAAACCAGACCCGTTGCCGTCGAGTCGATTCCGACTCATAGCAACCCTACAGGACAGAGTAGAATGGCCCCATAGAGTTTCTAAGAAGCACCTGGTGGATTCGAACTGCCCACCTTTTGCTTAGCAGCTGAGCTTTTCATCACTGTGCCACCAGGGTTTCCTGGAAGGATGGTAAAAAGGATAAAAAGATGGATGGAAGGAAGGAAGAAATCTCCCTTCACCCTGGTTAATCAAAGCAGAAGGAGCCTGGGTAATCCCCAATTACCAACTTTTCAAGAGAATGTCACTCTCTGACCCAAAGTCAGAGGACGGAGTAACCAGGTTGGGTTCTCTATTTATTGAGCACCTACTGAGTCCCTGTCTCTGTGCTGGGCTTGGTATGCATGCACCTTGAGGACCCGGCATGAAGAGTCCCCCACAGGCACTCCTCACTGGGAGGAGGAAGGGGAGTGTATGGGGGTAGGGGGAGAAGGGCCGGTCCCTCCATGAGTCTGCCTTCTTTCTGCACAGGGGTTTTCCTCTCCAACGGGGAGCGATGGAGGCAGCTGAGGAAACTAACCATGCTTGTTCTGCGCGATCTGGGCATGGGGAAGAGAGAAGGCGAGGAGCTAATCCAGGCTGAGGCCCAGCGTCTAGTGGAGGCATTCCAGGAGATGGAAGGTCAGCCCAGGAGTCCCCGCCCCTGCCTGAAGGGGGAGGGCTTGTCCCCAGCCCGCCCTGGGAATGAGCGGGAGGGGATGCCTTGGACTCTAGGGCTGGGCTGGGGGCTCCATTCACCTCCAACTCCTCCTCCACCCTCCATCTCTGTCCTGCTGTGTCTCTGAGGGTCTCCGTGTCAGGATGTCTTTTTCTCGTTCCCTGGTACCGTCAGCCCACTCTTTTGGGGTCTCCATCTCTCTTCCTGTCTCTCTGTTCTCCCTCTCTCTATCTTTGTCTCTTTCTGCCTGTCTGTTGGATAAAGAATTTAACTTTTGATCTTTGCCCTTGTTCCTTGAGAGATAACTCTAACCCTTTGGACATTTCTAAGTAATTGAGGTACCTTTGTTACCTAAACAACACCTGAGGATTTGTGCTAATGAGTGGCGTGCTGGCCAGGCCACAAAGACCAGCTGGGAGCCTGATAGCCCCTGGCCTGGGGAGGGTGTGGAGCATGATTCAATCAGTGGTGCCTATGTAATGAAGCCAATAAAGGCTCTGGACATGGAAGCTCCATGAGCTTCCTGGTTGGTGAAAGACATCCATGCACATGGGAGGATAGTGTATCCTTTGGGACATGTAAGATCCTCATTGGGAACCCTCCCAGCCCTTGTCCTATGTGTCTCTTCGTTTGTATCCATTTTGCTATAAGAAAGCTGTAACCATAAGTATAGCAACTTTCCATGAGTTCTGTGAATTGTTTCAGCTAAATATTGAACCCGGAGGAGTGGTGGGAGCCAGCAGGTCAGAAGTTAGGGAGCCCAAGGGGGACTTACAAGCTTATAGCTGGCTTCCTGAAGGGGTAGAGGGACAGGGGACTCCCAAACTTGCAGCGGGCATCTGCCTCTCTGGCAGGCTGAGGGACGGTGTTCTTTTAACTTGTGAGGTCTGCCCTAGTTCCAGGTGGCTACAGTCAGAGAAAGAAGTGTCACACGGGCTGAAGTGAACAGAGAAGTAAAAAGTGGGGATGTGCTATATCCTCATAGCTGGTGTCAGGAAAAAGTAGATATTTGATTTGATTCTGAGATTTCCACAGAATGCACGGTCTGTGTCTCCTTGACTATTTCTCTCTCCCTGTCTGTCTGTTTCTCCCTATCTCCCCTCTCCCTTCTGTATCTCTCGCTGCCTATCCGTCCTGTCTCTTTTGTCTGTCTCCCCGTCTGTCTCTGTCTCTGTCCTCCCTCTTCTATCCTTCTCTCTACCTTTCTGTCTGTGCTCTATGTGTTCGCTTGTCTCTCTCTGTCTCTCTCCTTGTCTTTCTGTCTGTCTCCCTATCTGACTGTGTCTGTCTATCTCCATGCCTGTCTCTGGTCGTGCTCACCCCCGACTCTGTATCTGTGGGTCGGCTCCCACTTCCAGTCAGCTCCCCTCTGCCAGTCTCCATCACACACACCCTGCCACCCCCCCAGGACAGCCATTTGACCCCTCTATGCTGCTGGCCCAGACCACCTCCAACGTCATCTGCTCCCTCACCTTCGGCCTCCGCTTCCCCTATACGGACAAGGAGTTCCAGGCCGTGGTCCGAGCAGCTGGTGGCACTCTGCTGGGGATGAGCTCCCCGTGGGGCCAGGTAAGTGGGTCTGGCCTCCTTCCCCAAAGGTTCCTGCCCCACCTCTTCCAGGTAGCCCCCAGAGCGCCCCTTCTGCCTGCCCCTCAACCCCGTGCAGGGCCAGGCTCCCACGAGAACCAGCAGCCCTTCTCCCCGCAGTCCTACGAGATGTTCTCCTGGTTCCTGCGGCCCCTGCCGGGCCCCCACAAACAGCTCTTCGGCCACCTGGGCACCCTGGCTGCCTTCGCCATCCGGCAGGTACAGCAACACCAGGAGAACCTGGACACCTCAGGCCCTGCCCGAGACATCGTCGATGCCTTCCTGCTGAAGATGGCACAGGTGGGGGATCCGTCCTGAAAGGGGCTGGTGGCCTGGCTGGCCTCTGGCTGGGTGTAGCTGGGGCTCTCTATCGGATCTCTGATTCTCTGCCTGTCATTATGCCTCTCTGTGTATGTGTGTGTCTGCGTGTGTGTGTGTGTCGTGTGTGTATGTGTGTGTGTGCGTTTATATCTGTCTTCTCTTTCAGTGTGTTCTTGCTGCCCCTCCCCACCCCCCACCTCCTGTGTGTTTGAGTGTCAGGGTCTCCGTCTCTCTCCTCATTCTCCTCTCTCCAACCTCGGGCCCCTTGTCCCGCCACTGGCGATTCCCACAATCACATCCCCCCACACCAGACATATGTGTGAATTGCAATCATTTACTTACGCAACTGTGCAATATCAAATTACATGAATAAAACCCACTTTATTAATTATATGAGAAAAGAATTAGAACTAAGGGGACCTCTATAGCCAAAAAAAAACTACTTTTGAATTGTACAGATTTTGGAATTATGGGAGATATTCATGGCCACATCCTTCAAATAAATGCAGCTGCCCTCTTCATGGAGAGAAAGACACCGTTTTTCTTAACCCTGTGGCCCCATATCTTTTCTTTCATTTTTAAAAACATTTCAACCGAGAGAACTAATACAGAAGCCCACTTCCCAACCCTCCCAAATGTTTATTTCAACTCCCCAACAAAGCTTTAACTGGCTGTGCCACACCCCAAGCCTGGCTGCCCTGGGCCTCTGCCCCCTACAGCCTGCGTTCTCTGAGCCCCGCTGCCTGATTTCTCCCAGGAGGAAAAAGACCCAAACACAGAAATCACCGAGAAAAACTTGTTGATGACAGTCACTTATTTGCTGTTCTCTGGGACAGTGACAGTCAGCGCCACGGTCCGCTACGCCCTCCTGCTGCTTCTGAAGTATCCTCAGGTCCAAGGTAGGAGCCTTTTCCACCAGCCAGGCCCTGGGAACAGAAGTGAGGAGGCTGAGGGAGAAGAATGTTCAGACAGCAGGGGGCAGCCTGGGCCAGAGCTGAGAAGTGAGAACAAGCATGGTGTGTGGGGTGTGTGAGCACGGTGTGTGGGGTGTGTTAGGATCGAGAAAAACTCAGGGAGCTGCTGATGGCAGGGGAGACGTCTGCAAGGGCTGGCTCATGCAGGGCCTTGTGCTTTGGTGGTAAGTTTTGTGTCTGATCCTGAGCCATGGGGAGCCATGGAAGGATGGTGAGTAGAGGAGGGCAGGGTCAAAATTGTGTTTCACACCAAAGACACAAGGAAAGTAGTAGCGCAAGAGACAGAAAAGGCCACATAAACCAGAGACTTCATCAGCCTGAGACCAGAAGAACTAGATGGTGCCCGGCTACCACC
>NW_004444152.1:288319-315769 GCF_000243295.1 Trichechus manatus latirostris
GGGGTGCAGAACTCAAATTCTAGTAAGAAGACCAGACTTAATGGTTTGACTAAAACTGGAGGGACCCTGGAAGACATGGCCCCCGGACTCTCTGTTAGCCCAAAACTAAAACCACTCCCGAGGCCAACTCTTCAGACAAAGATTAGACGGGACTATGGGACATAAAATGATACTCATGAAGAGTGCGTTTCTTAGCACAAGTAGATACATGAGACTAAATGGGCAGCTCCTGTCTGGAGGTGCGATGGGAAGGCAGACAGAGTCAGGACCTGGTTGAATGGACACAGCAAATCCAGGGTGGAAAGAAGGAGTGTGTTGTCACAGTATAAGGAGAACAACTAGGGTCACATAACAGTGTATGTATAAATTTTTGTATGAGAGACTAATTTGAATTGTAAACTTTCACTTAAAGCACAACAATTAAAAAAAACCCTACGTTTCAGAAAAATCCCTGGGGCTGCCCAGTGGAGATGACTGCCAGGAGTGAGAGGAAGCCAGGGAGGAGGACAGGTAGGGCCCGGCAGGAGAGAGCAGGGCTGGACCAGCCTGTGGGAAGGGGAGAGGGTCAGGCGGGAGAGATGCTCAGGTGGCCGAGTGGTCAGATCGTGGAGAATGACCGGGGAAGGAGGTGTGCCCGAGGTGGGGACAGGAAGGAGGAGGAGGAACCAGTGTCACTGGAGACACTGAGGCCAATTTGGGATGACCATGAGGGGCTTAGGGGACATTTGAAGGGAGACACCCAGGAGGCCATGGTCAGGACTGGAGGTTAAAAAAGTTGAGGTACAGGGGCAGGGGCTGATGCCACAATGGTGAGGGAGGGAGGATGTAAGGGTGTAGGGGGCAGGGCTGGGACTCAGCCCTGAGGAACTCTGGCATTTTAGGGTCAGTCAGTTAAATGCTGTCTGGGCGGCGGGGTGGGCAGACTTGGAAGAAGGGTGTTTGGGACCTGGTGGCCTTGGTGGAGTGGAGTCAGCTGCATGAATCAGGCAAGTGACTTCAGCTCTTTGGGCCTCAGTTTCCCCATCTGGAAAATGGGGATGGATAACGGCACCTACCTCACAGGTTTGCTGTGGGGATGAAGAGGTGATAGATGTAAATGCCCAGCACACGGGACGTGTGGGACCCGGGCTCAGCAAGAGGCGGGGGACCCCTCCTCCCAGCCTGCTGGCCTCACCCCAACAACAGCTGTCCAGGAAGCCAGTCAGGATGGGGACTTCCGAGGGGAGGACCGCAGGGCCCCACCCGACCTCTGGCCTCCAACCCACCTCCTCTCGGCTTGCAGAGCGGGTGCATGAGGAGCTGACGCGGGAGCTGGGGGCCGGCCAGGTACCAAGCCTGGGGGACCGTCCCCGCCTCCCCTACACGGATGCGGTTCTCCACGAGGTGCAGCGGCTGCTGGCACTTATACCCATGGGCGTGCCCCGTGCCCTCACGCAGACCACCTGCTTCCGAGGCTACACCCTCCCTGAGGTGGGTATGCAGGACCGCCACCCGGCCACAGCCAGGTTATCTCTGCCTCAGTGCCTGGGTCTGTTTCTGAATCTTGTTTCTCTTTCTCTCTCATGGATGTGTGTATCCATCTCTTTCTCTGTTCTCCTTCCTGTTTGTTCAAACTCCGTGACTGGCAAACCGCAAGGGTGTTTTTCACTCTGTTACTTTCCGTATGCATTTCTCTGGCCCTTTGATGCTGTCTCTGGGCTTCAGTTACCCCCAACCAGGATCCTACAAGGTAGTTGGGACAATCTGATGAGGTGACAGACAAGGAAACCATTTGAGAAATGAGGAGTGAGTCCGGAGCTGGCAAGGGCCGTCTCAGCCCCTGCCGCAGGCACACGCCCATGCACTCGGCATCACACACTCTTTCCCTCCCTCTTCATTCGAGGAGCAACTCAGACCTAGCACCACCAGGGGGCGATGTTTCCCCAGAAACTTGAGGCAACTCAGCGTGCCTGCTCTCTCTTTGAACTTCACTGTGAAATCAAACCTGCCGTTAGAACTCTGCTGAATTCTAACCGGGACCTTGGGCAAATCGCTTCACCCTCTGAGCTACAATTTCCTCCTCTCTAAATTGGGGGCAATAAAAGTGTTAACTTGGGGTTGTAGGGAATCGACAGGATAATGCTTGCAAAGCGCCCATTCAGCTCTTGGGGAGGGCCTGTGTTCAAGGCAGCATTGATAGTGGAGACAATAATAATAATGATTAGAATTAATAATATTTATTATTAATAATAATAAATTAATAGTAATTGCAGACCTGCCCTGTGCTGGGTGCTATGCTAAATACTTTGCATATATGTATTAGCTTTTTTAATCTCCAAGGCAATTCCACACCATTATCGTGCCCATTTTACAGATGAGGAAACTGAGGCTTGGGAAGTATAGAAAACTTGCCCAAGTCACCCAGCATGCAAACAGTGGAGGCAAGATTTGAACTACACCATCTGCCCCTGTCTTACTTTACCAGCATTAACATGGCCCATCTTGCCCTGAGTCCCCTTCACCTCCTCATCTTGGACCCCTGTTGGCCGGAGTCCTTCGCGCAGGGTCTCTCCCCCTCCTCCTATGCACCTCGCTTCTTCATTTTCCACCACACAGTCCTGGGCATGTGATAGCTTTGATCTTTGTTGATCTCCCCAATCCCGGGCAGAGGGAGCCTTCAGGGACAGCCCTCACCCACTCACCCTTGCCACCATCACCAAAAGATCATAGTAGCAAAAAGCTAGACTCTGAGCCAGGTGGCTTAGGGCAGTATAGCTGAATCACACATATTCCAGAGTTTAAAATCAATATAAAAGTATCAAGCTCTGCCATATCCGAACAGTTACCTGGGCAAGTTGCTTAAATTCTCTGGGCCTGTTTTCCCATCTTTAAAATGGGGATAATATTAGCACTTATCTCCTAAGCTTGTTAAATGTTCAGTCGGGTGTGGGGAGAGGGGCAGTGTAAAGTACGTCTCTGTTACTGAAACCAAAAAGCAAACCCACTGCCATCGAGTCGATTCCAACTCATAGAGACCCTATAGGACAGTAGAACTGCCCCATAGGGTTTCCAAGGCTGTAAATCTTTACGGAAGCAGACTGCCACATCTTTCTTCTTTGGAGGAGCTAGTGGGTTCAAACTGCTGGTCTTCCCGTTAGAAGCCAAGCACTTTAACCACTGGGCCATCAGGGCTCCAGCCCATAATAAGCACTCTAGAAATTATGTGGCTGTCATATTTTGTGAAGTGGCGTCCCTTATACTCCAGACTCTTGCTCCACACCTGGGCACTGAGTTTGCTAGGGTGGAGAGGGACATTCACAGTTTTGTTTTTGTTCCCCTCAGGGCACTGAGGTCTTCCCCCTCATAGGCTCTGTCCTGCATGACCCTGAGTTCTTCGAGCGGCCGGAGGAGTTCAACCCAGGCCGTTTCCTGGATGAGGACGGACAGTTCAAGAAGCATGAGGCGTTCCTGCCTTTCTCTTTAGGTATCTACTGGGCCCTGTCCCAGCCACTGCTCACTGGCTGGTCCAGGCTGGCTCTGGGTGTCTGTACCAGCTGGGCCCCCCGCCACCCACCCAACGCCCTGGTTCACCATTCCTTCCCCCTGGGCTCTGGTGTGTGGAGGGCTGGCTCAGCCTCATCTCCCTCTTCTTGCTAGGCAAGCGTGTCTGCCTCGGAGAGGGCCTGGTGCGGGCTGAACTCTTCCTCCTCTTCACTGCCATCCTGCAGACCTTCTCCCTGGAGAGCCCGTGCCCGCCGAGCGCCCTGAGCCTACAGCCAGCCATCAGCGGCTTTGCCAACATCCCCCCGGCCTTCCAGCTGCTGGTCCGGTCCCGCTAACCCCACTCCTCTCGAGAGGACCAGAGGAAGGAGGGAGCCTTGGGAGGTGGTGACTGCCAAGGACTGTGCCCCCGGTCTTGATGGTGGATGTGGACACAGTTGTGTCTCCGGAGCCCCAGGTCCACACCACAGGCAGCTGCACTCAGCTCACGCCACCATCAAGACACGAGACCACACAGCCATGCACTTGGCCACACAGCATTCAACAGACATAAAGTCAGTCCACCTGGATTCACACTCACATGCCCAGATAACCCACCAGCTCATACGTACATAACTGCCCCAGACACACACCCTCATCATTCAGCAAACCTGCTGAGTGCCCACAGCCTCCAGGAGCCTGGCACAGGAAAGAACAACGTGCCCCTGTCACCAGATCATGTCACCACACAGAGAGACCACCCCTCTCCGCAGCCCACCACTATCCAGACATGTGACCTCTGTCCATGCTCCCCAGCCCATAACTACGCTCCCCAGCCCCGTCCACAGTCCCCAGCCTCCATCCACACTCCCCAACGTTGGAGCCACACAGCAGGCCCACACACGACACCGCACACCTTCAGCACCCAAGGACGCCCCTTTCCAAGCACCCTGACCCCCCAGTTCTCCCAAGCACAAGCACATCCCTCATGTACAGTTGGGCACACAGACCTGGGAAGTAAACTCGGGCATGCGAGGACCCTCAGACCAAAGGAGCACCCTTCTCTGCCCCTACTTATGTAACCATGTAGAAAGCCTCCCTCAGCCCTCTCTCCTCAACCCCACACAGTGGTTAGGAGCTGTATGAGCTCTAAGGTTTTACTCTCCTTCAAAATCCCAATTAGACCCAGGAGGAGGGACTCCACAGGCCAAGTAGGGGCCAGATCCCAACCCCCAGCCTCCTAGTGTCAGGGAGGAGGCCAGGTCTGGCATCCCTTGTGGCTTAAAGGTCCCCGTTTTGCAATAAAAATTGGTTTCTGGCCTGTGGCAGGACCTAGGGTGGGTTTGTGACTGTATCTGTCACTGTGAGTTTGGGGGGGGTTGGGGGAGTCCACTCCTCCCAGCCCCCTCCCTTGAGGCTGGGCGGGAGCTAAAAAACATGGCCCCCGCCTATCCTGGCTGTTGACATCAGCACCAGATGTGGAGCAGAGTGCTGGGCCAGGCAGGGGAGGGAGGGAGCTTGGCGGGGCCTTCTGTCCTGAGCCAAGGTGGGGGACACAGGACCGGGAGAGGGTCCCCTTAACGTAGGCCTGGGGGCTGCCTCTGCAGCCAGGGATAGCCCAAGGCCAGGAAGCCCTGGGGACTCGCCAGATCTGAAACTGAATACTTAAACACAGACCCTAGCTCATGCACTGCTTCAGCCTCTTCCTTCACCCTCTCCTCCCCACCTTCTCTGCAAAGGAAGGCAGAAGCGTCATTTTCTTTGTTGGGAGGGAAGTCTGCAAATACACAGAAGTAGAGAGGACAGTAGAAGGAACTCGCCTTCCCCCAGGTGCTCACCACCCGGCCTCAATATCGCCATCAACTTTCTGCTGTTTTTATTTCATCTCCTGTTTTTTAGATTATTTTAAAGCAAATCCCAGAAGGTAACTGAATATGCACCTCCAGTGGTTCTGGACATTTTTTTCTCCTAACATTTTATTGTGAACATTTTCAAGCACACAGCAAAATTGAAGGCTCTGTACCGGGATCGAACACCCAGGTGTCACCTCCGGGATCGCACGCCCTTCCTCCTGGACAGTTTGCTGCGCTACGTTAGCACGTTTCTGTCCACCTGTCTGTCCATCTCATTTTATGCATTTAAAAGTAAATTGCTCATAACCAAACATCTCGCTAGATGAAGCTCCCAGGCTCGAAGGCGAGGGACCATAGACTCAGGGGACATCTATGTCAATTGGCACAACATAGTTCATAAAGACAAAGTTCTGCATCCTACTTCGGTGAGTAGCATCTAGGGTCTTAAAAGCTCGCAAGTGGCCATCTAAGATACAACTATTGGTCTCTTACATCCGGAACAAAGGAGAATTAAGAAAACCAAAGACCCGAGGGAGCAGTTAGTCCAAAAGACCAATGGATCACAGGAACCACAGCCTATATGACCCTGAGAACAGAAAAACCCAATAGCGCCCAGCTACCACTACCTCCCACTCTGACTGGGATCACAACGGAGGGCCCCGGACAGAGCAGGAGAAAAACTGCAGGACGAAAATTCAAATTCTCAAAAAACACCAGACTTACTGGTCTGAGAGAGACTAGAGGAACCCCCAAGGCTATGGCCCTAAGACACCCTTCTGAACTGGAACTGAAGCCATTTCTGGAGACCACCTTTCAGCTAAACCACAGACAAGTGTATACAATAGACAGTAACACCTGAAAGGAATGCGCTCCTTAAAACAATCAATTATATGAGATCAAAAGGGCAACATTTGCCCAAAAGCAAAGATGAGAAGGCAGGAAGGGGTAGAGAATCCGGATTAAAGGAAATCGGGAATCTAGGACTGAAATGGGGAGAGTGCTGACACATTGTGAGGAATGCAACCAATGTCATGGAACACTATGTACAAATTATCGAATGGAAAACTAATTTGCTCTGTAAACCCTCACCTAAAGCACAATTTAAAAAAAAAAAGTAATTTGCAGGCATCAATCCATCTTCCCCTAAATACTTCACTAATATGCACACCAGTAGCTAAAAATTTACTTTTAAACTATTAATACCATCTTCACACCTATCACAGTGAACAGATCTAGAATGTCAAATACCAGCCAGTGTTGTTCACATTTTCCTGATAAGTCTCATAAATGTATTTTATACTTGATTTGTTCACATCAGGTCCCTCGACCACTAATCCGAAAGATTGGTGGTTCAAACCCACCCAGTGGCACTGCGGAAGAAAGGCCTGGCAATCCGCTTCCATAAAGATCAAAATCAAACCTGTTGCCATGAAGTTGATTCCAAATCACGGTGACCTCATGTGTTTCTGAGTGGAACCGTGCTCCACAGGGTATTCAATGGCTGAGTAGTTGAGCGCAAACGGTTTGCGCTACCCAGGGACCTTCCATAATGGTTACACCCAAGAAAACCCTATGGAGCATTTCTACTCTGTAACACACTGGGTCACCACCAATCAGAGCCGACTTGACGGCAGCGAGTTTGGTTGAGGCTCCAAAGAAGGTCCATCCCCCACTGCCTTCGTTTGCAATGTCTTTTAGGGTTTTTAAAATCTGTAACAGTTCCCTATTCTTTTTTATGCCATTTTTTCCTTGAAGTTTTTAAGGATTTCATTTTACTTGGATCCACAATCAAAGCCCGTGGAAGCAGCAGTCAAGAAATCAATGTATTGCAAAAAGCGAAGATGTCGTTTTGAGGACTAAGGTGCACCTGACCCAAGCCATGGTATTTTCAATCGCCTCATATGCACGCGAAGGCTGGGCAATGAATAAGGAAGACCGAAGAAAAATTGATGCCTTTGAATTAAGATGCTGGCGAAGAATATTGAATATATCACAGACTACCAGAAGAACAAACACATCTGTCTTGGAAGAAGCACAGCCAGAGTGCTTCTTAGAAGCAAGGACGCCGAGACTTCATCTCACATACTTTGGACGTGTTATCAGGAGGGCTCAGTCCCTGGAGAAGGACATCATGCTTGGTCAAGTAGAGGGTCACTGAAAAAGAGGAAGACCCTCAATGAGATGGATTGACACAGTGGCTGCAACAATGGGCTCAAACATAGCAAGGATTGTGAGGATAGCGCAGGACTGGGCAGTGTTTCATTCTGTTGTACATGGGGTGGCTAACCAGGTCATTTGTCCTGTACAGTTTCTCCTATCCTGAGTTGGCTGGTGACACTTTGTGATACTGTTTAAGATGTCGTTCAGTCTCCAGGATTGCCTGTAACCTGGGAATTAGAAGGGATTTGGGCTCATTCTGGTAAGAACTCACAGTAGGTGCTGGGTGCCTTCTTGTCCCATCGCAATGCAGTAAGTGATGTTTAGTAATGTTTAAGATTGGGATGTCCACACCACTACCACAGCGCCACCAGAATGAGTCCAGCACAATTAGATGGTGCCCGGCCACCACCACCAACTGCTCTGACAGGGATCACAACAGAGGGTCCCCAACAGAGCTGGAGAAAATGTAGAACAAAATTCAAACTCACAAAACAAAAAGAGAGAGACCAGACTTACTGGTCTGACAGAAACCAGAGAAACCCCAAGAGTATGGCCCCAGACACCCTTATAGCTCGGTACTGAAGTCACTCCTGAGGTTCACCCTTCAGCCAAAGATTAGACAGGCCCATAAAATAAAACAAGACTAAATGGGCACACCAGCCCAGGGACAAGGACTACAAGGCAGGAGGGGACAGGAAAGCTGGTAATAGGGAACCCAAGGTGGAGAAGGGAGAGTGTTTTCATGTCATGGGGTTGGCAACAATGACACAAAACAGTATGTGTATTAACTGTTTAATGAGAAACTAGTTTGCTCTGTAAAACTTCACCTAAAGTACAATTAAAATAAAAATAAAAGACGTACCAAAAAAAAAACAATATTGGGGGTCCAGGTCCTGATCCCTTCATTAGAAAGTTCTCCATCAACCTTTCACTTTCTGGCCTTAGCAGAGGAATGCTTTAAAAGCATAAATCAAATCAGGTCTCTCCCCTGCTCAAGACTCCCCAGTCAGTGGCTCCCATCACAGTGAGAATAAAGGCCAAAGTCCTCCCCAGGCCAAGGCCCTCTGGGACCCACCTCCTTGTCCCCCTCCCCTCGCTCATTCCCTCCAGCCACAAGGCCCTACTTGAAGTTCTCTGCTATGTCTGCACATGTCTGCCTCAGGGTCTTTGCACTGGCTGTTCCCTGTGGCTGGAATACTCTTCCCCGCACGCCTGGCTCAGTTGCTAATTCACTTCAGATCTCAACGCTAACCTCAGACAGGCCTCCCCAGCCACCCCTCTAAAGTAACACTCCCACCTTTCCGCATCCGCTCCCCTGCTTTATTTTTCTTCACCGCCTGTCTTTCGTCCTGATGAATATTTTATTTGGTTGTTGTCTGTGTTCCACGTAGAATATGAGTTCCACAAGGGCAGGGATTTGTCTTGCTCACTGTGGAATCCCAGCCCCTGGTGCGGGGAACATTTCTTCTATCCTTGTCCATTTCTTTTTCAAACAATATTTTTAAAATTTGATTTATTTTGTTGTTGAGAATTTACGCAGCACAACACACACCAGTTCAACCATTTCCACACGTACAATTCAGTGACATTGATTACATTCTGCGAGTTGTGCAACCATCCTCATCTTCCTTTTCTGCCTTGCTCCTCCCCCATTAACATAAACTCACTGCCCCCTAAGCTTCCTATCTAATCTTTTGAGTTGCTCTTGTCGCTTTGATCTCAATATAGATAGCTCTTAAAAGAGCACGATGCTCAAGGCAGACATTCTTTACTAGTTAAGCCAAACCACTGTTTGGTTTTAAGATGACTTCAGGGGATATTTTTGTTTTAAGGTTTAAAGATTCTCTGAGGGCAATTATTTCAGGGGCTCGTCTAGCCTCTCATTTCATTTTTTAATTTTTTTTTATTGTGCTTTAGATAAAGGTTTACAGAACAAGTAGTTTCTCATTGAACAGTTAGTCCACATATTGTTTTATGACATTGGTTAACAACCCCGCAACATGTCAACACTCTCCCTTCTCGACCTTGGGTTCCCTATTACCAGCTTTCCTGTCCCCTCCTGCTTTCCAGTCCTTGTGCCTGGGTTGGTGTGCCCATTAGTCTCGTTTTGTTTTATGGGCCTGTCTAATCTTTGGCTGAAGGGTGAACCTCAGGAGTGACTTTATTACTAAGCTAGAAGGGTGTCTGGGGGGCCATACTCCATTTCATTTTTGAATGCATTTCAAAGTAAATTGCAGGCATATGGTAGGTGCTCAGCCAATATTTCCTGAGGAAATGAACGCGGAGATTCAAGTTAGCCACACAGCAAGGTCCACAGAGGCCTAGGCGTGTAGAGACCTCCATCGTATTCACAAAAGTGGGCAGACCTTTGTATATATCTGCACCCCCAAAAATGCCACAATTATTAATTATGCCCTTTGCAGTGGGCATTTTACACGGTGGTGGGGACACAGCAGTCACCAAGATACACCCAGTCCCTGCCCTCCCAGAGTCCACAGACCAGCGGGAGGAGAGATACAAGACACATCATCACACCAATTAATATATAATGACAACTCATGCAGAGCGTGGCCAAAGCAAAGTGACGACACAGAGGCCTAGATCAGACTGGGGGAGGGTCAGGCAGCATCTCCCTGGAGAGGTGGCAACTGAGACGGGGCTGAGGGGTGTGCAGCCCTCTGGGGTCTTAGGTCATCCTCCCAGTCATCTTTCCTTTTCAGTAAGAACCCAAAACCCGTTGCCGTTGAGAGCAGCACTGCCCCAAAGCGTTTCCAAGGAGCGGCTGGTACGTTCTCTTCCACTGCCTCCATAACCAAAACAAAAAACCAAACCCGTTGCTGTCGAGTTGATTCCAACTCATAGCGACCCCATGGGACAGGTTAGAACTGCCCCATAGGGTTTCCAAGGAGCGGCTGGTGGAGTCGAACTGCCAACCTTTTTGGTTAGCAGCCAAGCTCTTAACCACTGTGCCACCAGGGCTCCACTCCGTAAAGATTACAGCCTTGGAAACCCTATGGGGCAGTTCTCCTCTGTCCTTTAGGGTCACTATGGGCCGGAATCGACTGGATCACAATGGATTTGGTTTTAGTTCGGTTTTATGGAGGCAGTGGTGGTTTAGTGGGAGAATTCTGCCTTCCACATAGGAGACCACGGTTGAACTCCCAGCCAATGCACATTATGGGCGGCCACCACCTGTCTGTTGCTATGATGATAAGCAGGTTTCAGCAGAGCTTCAAGACTAAGACAGACTAGCAAGAAAGGACTGGCGATGTACTTCTCAAAACGAGCCAATGAAAACCTTATGGATCACAACAGTCTGTGGTTTGTTTCATTGTGCATGGGATCTTCATGAGTCAGGCCGACTTGACAGCAGCTAAGAACAACCACAATGATCTCAACCTGCTTTCTGCCCATGGAAATTTGGAGGGAAAAGACTTCTTTTTATGTTGTAGGATTTCTGTCTCCTTCAATCCAGGCTAGTATAATTCTTTTAGAAACTTTGTGGCTTTCCTATGTGTGGGACTAATAATGGCGGGAGGATGCTCTGAGGTCTGTGAGGAAGTGAAAGAAGACTAGGGAGGGATGGGTGTGGGGGGCCTTGTAGGCCTTGGTGAGGAGTTTTGGTTTTTGTCCTGGGAAGTTTTGGGCAGGAAGGGAAAGGGTTTGATTTGTGATTGAGAAACATCTCTGTGGCTGCTGAATAGGAGACAGGTTGGAAGGAGTGAGACAGGAGGCCTGGAGCCCAGGGAGGAGCTCAGGAGTCTGGGGAGGAGCCCAGAAGTTCAGGAGCCTGGGGAGGAGCCCAGGAATCCAGGGAGGAGCCCAGGAGCCTGGGGAGGAGCCCAGGTGTTCAGGAGCCTGGGGAGGAGCCCAGGAGCCCAGAAGCCCACAGAGGAGACCAGAAGCCCGCGGAGGAGCCCAGGAGCCCATGGAGGAGCCCAAGAGCCCACAGAGGAGCCCAGGAGCTCAGGGAGGAGCCCAGGAGCTCAGAGAGGAGCCCAGGAATTCAGGGAGGAGCCCAGGAGTTCAGGGAGGAGCCCAGCAGCCCAGGGAGAAGCCCAGGAGCCCACGGAGGAGCCCAGGAGCCTGGAGAGGAGCCCAGGAGTTTGGGGAAGAGCCCAGGAGCCCGGGGAGGAGCCCAGGAATTTGGGGAGGAGCCCAGGAGCTCTGGGAGAGCCCAGGAGTTTAAGGAGGAACCCAGGAGCTCGGGGAGGAGCCCAGGAGTTCGGGGAGTAGCCCAGGAGTTCGGAGAGGAGCCCAGGAGTTTGGGGAGGAGCCCAGGAGCCAAGGAGCCCAGGGAGGAGCCCAGGAGCCCAGACAGCAGCACTGGAGCCTAGGGAGGAGCCCAGGTGCCTGGAGAGCAGTGCAGGAGCCAAAGGTGGAGGCCAGGAGCCTGGAGAGCAGTGCAGGAGCCAAAGGTGGAGCCCAGGTGCCTGGAGAGCAGCGCAGGAGCCAAAGGTGGAGCCCAGGAGCCTGGAGAGCAGTGCAGGAGCCAAAGGTGGAGCCCAGGAGCCTGGAGAGCAGCACAGGAGCCCAGGGAGGAGCCCAGGAACCAAGGGAGGAAGCCAGAGCAGGGATTCCAGGGGCAGAGAACCAGGCTACACCAGGGTAAGGTTGTGGGGAGTAGAAGAGGGGTAGGTGGAAGAAAGGTTTGTGAAGCTGAGTCCATGGGACTTGGTAACTGACTGCAGGGTAGGAGTGTCCTGGAGGACATGGAGGGTCATGCATGGGTGGCAGAGTGGCTTCTGGGGCCATCCCTGAAATGGGACAATGATGAGACAGTTCAGCAAGCAGCATCATGACAGCCCAAGTTATGCCCAGCTAAGGGGCTGGGAGCTGACCTGGAGGCAGTGGGAAGCCATGGTTAAGCAGGGGAGCAACAGGGTCAGATTTGAATTTCAGAAACATCCCACTGGCTGCTGAAGGGGAGACAGTTTGGAGGGAAGATAGTGGAGGCTGGAATCCCAGGGAGGAGCCCCAGCAGGAGAGAACGGAGTTGGACTATATGAGGTGGGGAAAGGGGCACAGATGGCTGAATGGATAGAACTTTGTGATGACCTGTAGGGATGCCTATATCCAACAGAAGTGGCCAAGAGCAGAGTTGGATGTATAGACCCCCAAGCCAGTCAGGGACCCCCATGTTGTTAGCTACCTTCAAGTTGGCCCCGACTCATGGTGACCCCGTGCACAAGGGGATCGGACCATTATGATCCATCGGGTTTTCACTGGCTGATTTTTGCAAGTAGATCTCCAGGCCTTTCTTCCTAATCTTAGTCTGGAAGCTTTGCTGAAACCTGTTCAGCATCATAGCAACATATAAGCCTCCACTAACAGACAGGCGGTGGCTGCGCTTGAGGTGCACTGGCCGGGAATGGAACCAACATCTCCCACACGGAAGGCGAGAATTCTAAATACCCTCAGGAACCCCCGTAGGGGCACAGAGATGGACATGCAGCAGTGCCCACACAAAGTCACCGGATCTGCAGGGACAGACCAGGACACACAATCCTGCCAGACAGACACAGATAAGCAAGTGCACAGAGAGACAAGATGGGAAAAATCATGGGCAGCTGTTGTCACCAGGTGCTAAGAACTGTGTGTGCTTTGCTATGTTATCCACCCACCTCCCTGCTAAGTGGGTTCTATTCTTATTCCCATTTCACAGATGGGCAAACCAAGGCTCAAGGAGGCCAGTCACTTGCCCAAGATCACACAGTTAGTGGGAGAGCTGGGATTGCACCCCCAATCTTAACCATCAGCTAGACCTCCCCAGGTGTTATACGTCTGGACACAGACCAGGTTCTAGGCAGACCCTCGTGCTCCAAGGTGCTCTGGGGAACAGACCCAGAGGGAACAAGACATTCAGATTCAGAAAAGTAGGGTGCAGAGTAGGAGTGTTATCCCTGGGCTCGCCAACCTGTAGCCTGAATTCTAGTCCCAACCCTGGTGCAGTGCGAGGTCGGGGAGAGGAAGTGCAGGATCCCTGCTCCGGGCAGTTGCAAACCCTCAGAGTTCACCAGACTCACAGAGACCAGCTTGTCAATGTCAGGGATGCAGGCCCAGAGAGGGGAAGGGACTAGCCTAAGGCCACACAGCAAATCTGGGACTTAGGGGTCCTGCCCACCCCACCCCCTGGCCTAGGGTTCTCTTTGCTCCATCGCACTGTCTCTGGAGGACCAGGGAGGCCCCAGCATGAGGGGATGGGGATGGATGAAGCCCAGGAACCACCACCCCAGGAGGATGATGAAGACCAGGACCTTAAACTCAAGTGTCCCTCCACTCCCCTGGCCTCTACCTGCTGGGACAGAGTGTAGGGGAAGAGGCAAGCCAGGGGAGTAGGGGGCCCTTCGGGAGCCCAGGGCTGGGAGATGCAGTTACACCAGGACCTGAAGAGCTTTTATGCCAGTGTCAGTCTGGCTATGCATGTGTGTGTGTGTGTGTGTGTGTGTGTGTGTGTGTGTGTCTACATGGCTGATTCCCACGTCAGACTCCATGCACACCTGTGTGTGTCTCTGCTTTGCTGCATACACCCCTGGGTCCCCATGCCCGTGGTTCAGTATTTCTGCGTCTGTGACTCTGTCTCCAAGAATACGGGCCCATCTGTGCCTGTGCTTCCATGCACTCAGCCTTTATGTGGGCCTGCATGTTCCCGCCGTCTGTCTGGAACTCTCGAGTTTCTGTGCTCATCTGCCTGCGAGTGCGTCTCTTTGCTTGTGTGTCTGACTGTGTGTGCATATATGTGTGTGTGCACGTGACTCTGGGTGTCTGAGGCTCCCTGTCTCCCTCATGTCCCCATGGGTGCCCACACACTGCTGTCCCCTCTCTGTGTCCATATGGGGGGTTTTGTGTATGTCTGGCCCTCGTGTCTCCCCGTGCCCCCCGTGGGCATCCACAGGGTCAGACCCTCCTGTTCCTGAGGTTTCTCAGGAGTGAGTTCCTGACCCGGCTTGTCTGAGTGTGTCTGTCGGCCAGCAGCGTGCTACTGCGTGTCTCTGCCTGTTCCAGCCCCTGAGTGTCAACGGCTGAGTGTGTGTGAGTGTGTGTGTGTGTCTGTGTGTGTGTCCCTGTCTGAGGAGGAGCTGTCAGAGTGAGGGGGAGTGAAGGGCCGGCCGAGGGAGGCCTGGCGGTGGCCAGGCTGGGGGTGGAGGCGGGGAGGGGGTTCCCGCGGGCTGAGATGGGAGTGGAGTTCTGGAGGAATGTTTACCAGACCCAGAGAGAACCCAGAGGGACAGCGCCCAGAGCCCCGAAGAGAAACACAGCCTTTCGCCTCCTGGCCCAGGATTAGGGGCGCAACCACCAGGGCCCCCTTCCCCCTCCCCAGCCTCCCTCCAAGGCCCCTTTAAGACGGGGCAGTCCGCTCCTCTCTGTGTTAACCCCTCACTGCCCAGGTGGCCCCCGGTGGGCGGAGGCAGTGGGGGGCCAGGGGCGGGGAAAGGGCCGCCCAAAGTCTGGGAGGGAGAGAAGGAGGCAGGGAAGCAGGCAAGGCGGCTGCGGAGTAGAGCTGGCCAGGGGCCCCCGCCGTGCCAGGCGGGCAGTGCCAAATCCGGGGAGCCCGGAACTGGGGGGAGGGCTGGGGACAGCCCGGCCCTGCCCCCTCCCCCGCGGGGTGCCCGGGAACTTGTGAGGAAAGTTTGGCATCGACTGCGTGGTCCCTGAGGATGGGCAGGGTCCCGCTGGCCTGGTGCTTGGTGCTGTGCTGCTGGGGTTGCGTGGTCCCCAAGGGTGAGTGATGGGGGCTTGGTGGGGTAGGGCCACTGCAGGGTGGGGGGCAGCGGGTGCGGGGCTGGGGGGACCACAGGGAGGGAGTGGATGGCAGGTGTTGGGGGTGTGAGTCCTGGGACAACAGAAGGAGGCAGGGAGACCCAGAGACCCCAAGACCAACCCAGAGAGGCAGAGAGAGAGAAAGAGACTCGGAGAGAGAGGAACAGGACAAGAAATAGAAACTGAGCGGGCCAGAGACGGGAAGAGATGCACACGGAGAGGAGAGACAGACAGACACCCAAGGCGAGAAGTGGGGGCAGAGCCAGGGAGAAGATGAGGGAGGGGTGGAGGCTGGGCTTGAGTCTGGAGACTTGGGGAGAGGAGCTGAGCTGGGGGTGGCCCGGAATCTTCCCAAAAGAAAGGAAGACAAAGTCAGGGAGAAGAACAAGGAAGACTCCCCCCACCCATATTTGTCCCTGCCCCACAGCTGTCTGTCTTCAGACCTCCGTTTCTGGGGATGGGGCCTCTGTCTGTCACACTCTCTCTCTACGGTCATCCTCTGAATACGTGTCTCCCCTCCTTCCTTCCCTCTGGGGGAGTCTCTCTCTCTGTCTCTCTCTCTGGGCCTCTCTGTCTCTGTCTCCCCATGCCTAACTTTGTTTCTCTGCCTTCTCTCTCCCCTGTCCTATTTCTCTCTCCTACCCCGCCCCAGCCCGTGGCTTCCCCTCCACCCACCCAGCCCTGAACCGTTAAGTCTCTAGAGACCCTAAGGCCGGGCAGAGGGGCAGGGCTGGCCCTGCCGGGCAGTCCAGGGGGCAGTCTGGGGCAGTCCAGGGCATGGGAGGCTGCCAGATCCCAGTGGACTTCCCAACGAATGGACAATCGACCCTAGTCCCTTGGGGAGATTCCCATCCTCCCCCCAAAGCCTCTGCCCTCCCCCACTTCTGAGGTCACTCTCTAACTATGTGGGTGTGAGGGCCTGGCAGGGTCCTGGCAGCCGGTGGGCAGGCAGGGAGGGAGGCAGGAAACGGAGGGACCAGGGAAAGCGGGGGCCCCTAAGCCAACCCTTCCCTGTACCCCCTGCAGGCACACAGGCTGCGGTGGACCCTTTTGTGGGGAGCCCAGGGAACATCACCGGTGCCCGGGGACTCATGGGGGCCCTTCGGTGTGAGCTCCAGGTCCGGGGGGAACCCCCTGAAGTGACCTGGCTCCGGGATGGACAGGTCCTGGAGCTGGCAGACAGCACCCAGACCCAGGTGCCCCTGGGTGAAGATGGTCAGGATGACTGGAAAGTGGTCAGCCAACTCAGGTGCCCAGTCTCCCCCCACCAGCCGTGACCCCCCATGTCCCTCCTGACCCCCGTCCCTCCCCAGTCCCCCACCTCCATCAGAGAGGGACATGGTGGGTAAACAATCACAGAGCTTGGCGCCAGAGCACCTGGGTGGGAATCCCAGCCTTGCCACTTCCCAGCCGTGTGGCTTTCAGCGTGTGATGTCACCGTCTGGGTTTTACTTTCCCCTTCTGTAAAACGGGATAATATAGTGCCTACTTCATGGTTCTTACCGTTCTCCAGTCTAGACCCCTGTCTCAGTTCTGACCACCTCCTACCAGTATCTGGATCTAACCCCGAACCTCTCTGTCCTGTCAGAATCTCGTCCCTGCAGCTCTCGGACGCAGGGCGGTACCAGTGTGCAGTGGTCCTGGAAGGAGAGACCTTTCTATCCCAGTCTGGCTACGTTGGGCTGGAGGGTGAGCCCTGGGGGTCAGAGGTCCTGAGGGGTCTGAGGACGCGGGGAGCTCATAAGTCTGGAGAGGTCAAGAATCCCTCGGGGTCAGAGGGTGCTGGAGGATCCAGGTGTCCTAGGGGGACATCTAGCCTGGGGATGACAGAGGTCTTGGGGGGCCAAGAAGCTGGCATTCCATAAATTATGGGGGCAGGCCTGGGAGTATTACATGTCCCGGGGAAGAAGACAGCCTGGGGTAGTCAAATGTCTTGGGGGTCAGGGATCAGATGCGGAGTTAGAGGTACACACACACACTCTACCCCACACACACACTTCCCTCATTGGTAAAATGGGACGAGGAGTCCAACTTTCTGGAGATGAGACCTGAGGCGTTCAGATGTCCCGGGGGTCAGACATTGAGGGGGTCAGATATTAGGGTCATGGGTCCTCGAGGGCAGCCCTGGTGGCGCAGTGGTTAAGAGGTCGGCTGCTAACCAAAAGGTCAGCAGTTCGAATCTACCAGGCGCTCCTTGGAAACCCTACAGGATTGCTATGAGTTGGAATTGACTCAATGGCAATGGTTTGGTTTTTTTTTTTTTTGGGTCCTTGGGGGGTCCAAATCTGAGGGAGGCCAGGTGTCCTGGGGGTCAGATGTGGGGGGCCAAAGACCCTGAGGGTGACACACAGGCTGGGCCAGGTGTCCTGAAGCTTCCAGCATCCCAGTGGGTCAAATACCTGGATGCTCCAAGAGCCGGCCCAGACCTCAGCCTCTACTGCTGCCCCCAGGCCTGCCTTACTTCCTGGAGGAGCCTGAGGACAGGACCGTGGCCGCCAACATCCCCTTCAACCTGAGCTGCCAGGCCCAGGGACCCCCAGAGCCTGTGGACCTACTCTGGCTCCACGATGCTGCCCCCCTGGCTCCAACCACGGGCCACAGCCCCCAGCACACTCTGCAAGTTCCAGGTGAGTCAGGGATGCGGGTCAGCTCTGCTTGAGGCCTGGGCAGGGGGCAGTGAGGAGCTGGGGGGGCCTTCACTGCCTTACTGTGTCTGCCTGTCCCTCTCTGTTTCTATCTCTTTGTCTCTGAATGTCTCCATCCCTGTCTATCTGCGTGTTTCTGTCTGTATGTCTTTCTCTGTCTCTCTTCCCCACCTCTCTCCTCTCTCTCCATCTGTCTTTCTCACCGTTTCTCCATGCCTCTGTCTCTCTCTCTCTTTCCATGTCTTTCTCTCTGCCTCTTTCTCCTCCCTTTCACCCTGGCTTCCCTCTGAATAGAATTCTTTGTTCTGGGTTTCCTCCGAGCTGTTCCGTGGCCTAAGTGTGTGGGCCTGGTGGCCTTTTGTCAGCCCTTGACCTCAAGCTGGGCACCGGAATCAACTGTCCTTCTCTTCTCCACCCCCACCTGCCCACCTCTGGTCCTGAAGGGCCCTGCTGGCCTCGGTCAAGGGGAGGACGTCCAGCCCAGGCCCCGCTGGGGGGACAGAGCCCAAGCAGAAAGAGGGTGAGAAATAGGAGACAAAGACAGTTAGACAGAGAGACCGAGAGACAGAGGAAGGGACGGATCGCAGAGGTCAGCCAAGATGGAGATGGGGATGAGGAAGTATGAGGGACAAGAGAGGGGTGGCCATCTCCTTCCACACACACAGAGGGGGCAGGACCGAGCCTGGGATCACACAGGGGTCCTCCTCATCCAGAGAGGAGAGACAGATGGGGGAGCTGACTCAGAGGGAGGCAGCTGAGCTCTGAGGGGTCTCAGCTTCCTGCACCCTGCCTGTGGCCTGAGATGAAAGGGGGCTGGGACCGGGTGGTGGGAGGTGCCCACATTCCCAGCATTCGGGGGCCCTGAGTGTGCAAGGAAGCGGTGAGCATGTCAGCCCCCAGAGGGGTGACTCAGACCCATGGCTCCAGTGGCCGGGTGGGGACAGAGACGGGGCCTGAGTCAGCCTGGCAGGACCCCCTAGTGGAGGCAGGGAGAGGAGGGCAGTCCCCTGCACCCCATCCTGGGAAGGAGAAATGCCGGGTGCAGGAGCAAGAGGGTCAGCGTGTATCAGTGTGTGTGTGAGGGGGGGACCCGGCTGTGTGTCCACATCCCCGTGGACCTGTGTTTCAGTGCGTCCATCCGCATCACCCTCCTTGTGTGCGAGTGCACCTTAGAGAGGGTCAGTTTCCATGGAAGCCTCAGTGTGCACGTGTGTGCTCACGAAATGTGTTTCTGTCAGCTTGCGTGTGTGTCCCAGTGTATTTGGGTCTGTACAGCGCTTCTCTGAACGTTTCTCGGGGGCTGTCAGTACGCCTGTGTGTGTGTGCACACGTGCGCCTGTGCGTCCTGAGTATACCAGTGTCAGTCAGCCTGTGTCTGTCTGTCTGTGTGTGTGTTATAGCTGTGACGCACTGTATGATGTGTGTGTGTGTGTGTGTGTGTGTAGGGGGAGTGGCAATTCCCCTGGGTGGCTTTGTGGCTGTTTTGCATACCTGCCTGTGTAGAGGTGACAGTGGCAACCCACGGCTGTGTCCTGATGTGGGCTTCTGTTTCCTTGGGGCGCGTCAGGAAGTGCCCACGGAGAACATGCTGTTTCTCATGGGGTCGTGTCTCTTTACATGTCGTCACCCGAACCTCTATGTGTGTGCGTGTCAACGTGTGCGTGTCAACGTGTGGCCAGGGCAGCCTGTGCTTCTCAGGGAGTCGGCAGGTGCACGTCCATAACTTGGAGGTGTTTTTCATTGGCTCAGTGCGTATATGTATGTGTCCATGGGTGTCCCTGTGGTGCCTGTGTGTATGTCCAGGGTGATGGTGGCATGGGAAGCTGTCACCATGGTCCCTGTATCTGTAAGTGTGTGTGTGTGTGTGTGTGTGTGTGTGTGTGTGTGTGAGAGAGAGAGTGAGTCACAGCAGGGCAGTAACATCACCCTTCTGTTTCTGTCTGGCTCCCTGTTTGTGTTGGCCTCGGCTGCTTCTCATTGGAGGAACCTAGAAGCCCTGGTAGCACAATGGTTAAAAGCTTGGCTGCTAACCAAAGGGTTGGCAGTTCAAATCCACCAGCCGCTCCTTGGAAACCCTATAGGGCAGTTCTAGTCTGTCCTATAGGGTCACTATGAGTCAGGATTGACTGGACGGCAATGGGTTTTGGTTTTAGGGTGCTAACCAACCAGTATGCGTATGTGTGTGTGTGCCAAGCTATGTGTACATGGCAGTGTCTCCATGCTTGTGTGTCTGCAGCAGCCCTGTGGGCCTGTGCACGTGTGTGTTTGTGTATCAGTCTGCATCAACTGCTGGACACAATCTCAGCAAATGTGTCTGCAGCCACCTGAGAGTGTCCGGCTGTGTTTCGGCACAGAGGAAGGTTTGGCTGTGTGTCCGTCTGTGCCAACACGTTTGTGTGTAAGCAAGTCAGCATGAACCTTCAGCGTGCCCTGCTGTGTATCTGTCCACTCCAGCCTCAACGTCTGTTTCTTGCTTGGTGTGTGTGTGCTTGTCCGCATCAGCCTAACTAGATGAAGATTGGGTACTAGGTGTTTGTAATCAATGTGTGCATGTGTGATTGTGTGTCTGTGTGTCTATGTGTTTCTCCCAGCGTCCGCCTAGTTGTGTATACGTGTGTCTCTCTGTGTATGTGTGTATCAGACGCTGTGTGTGTACGTGTAAGTCACTGGATGTACGTTTGTGTCACTGTTAGTATATCCGTGGGTAGCTTCGTGAGTGCTGTATCGTCTGCATATCTGAGCCAGTAACAGCCCCTCTGTGTTTAAGCATGATCCTTTACACGATCTGTTGTGTCGGAATTTCATCAGTTTGTATATCTGTCGCTCTCTCTGATTCAGGGCGTGTCGCCTCCGTCTCCTTCCATCCTCCTCATTCCCTTGGAAAAGTGTGGGGGGAGGGCGGGGGCGGGAGTGGGCAGTACATCTGGAAAGCACATCTGGAGTCTGCCTGCTCCTGGCATGGAGGGAGAGCCCAATAAGGAGGGGGACCCCAGGCCCCCTGTCCCTCCCTGCCTCAGCGTCTAGATGAGGGGTGGGGAAGGGGAGTGGGAATCCTAGGCTCCTTAGTCCCATCCCACCCCTCCCCCATGGTGCCGGGCCGGCCCGGGAAAGGGGGATCCTGGGCCTTGCGCCCCTCAGGAGGGCCGGAAGTGCCGGTGTGTGGCGGGGGCGCCCCGGTGACTCACGCGGGGGCAGGAATGCTGCGGTCGGAACTGGACCCAGCTCCAGCACCCGCTCCCGCCCCGAGGGCTCCTCTGGCGGGCGGGGCTGGCTCCGGTGCAGTGACCCTGGCGGGCCCCCACGTGCCAGGTGGCTGGACGAGACCCAGGCGCCCTGCCCCCTCTCCGTCCAGCCGCCGGGGCTGTCCCGCCTCGCTTCCCCAGGCAGCGGGGGCTGCGGGCCGGGCACCTGACCTTGGCTGGGAACGCGCGGCCTGGACAGCTAGAGCTGAGGAGCTTCCCTGCCCACCCCCTTCCGGCCACTGCCCAGTTTCCCCCCATTCCCCTCCTTCTGCTGACGGAGAAAGGGAAACTTTGTGTCTGCGCAAAAAGCGCCTCCCTCCTCAGCGCCGTGGTGGGGAGAACACTAGCCGAGAGAGACGCACACACCAAAACTCACAACAGACACCCACAGAGATACCCAACATACACACATATACAACACCCGAGATACACACGGGGCCACAAACGCAACCACCCATAAAAACAACCCACTGCCTACGGGTGGATTCCAACTCCTAGCGACCCTATAGGACAGAGGAGAACTGCCCCATAGGATTTCCAAGGCTGTAATCGTTATGGAAGCAGACGCACATCTTGCTCCCGCAGCACGGCCGGTGGGTTGGACCTCTGACCTTTCAGTTAGCAGCCAAGCGCTTAACCACCACACCACCAGGGCTCCTCCACAGAGACACCAAACCCCTTGCCATTGAGTTGATTCCAACTGATAGCGACCCTATAGGACAGACGCAAACGCATAAGCACACGTCCCCTTGAGACTCTGTCCCCTTTCATCCTGGCACGCTGACACCGTGACTGGGTGTCTGTGTGTGTGTGTATCTGCGTATGTCATGTAGCCGTGTGTGTTGGTATCTCTGTGCTGTGTCTCTCGTGTCTGTCTCTGTGCTTGTATGTACTCGTGTGAGTATGTGAATGTGTGTGTGTGTTTGTCAGTGTTCTCATCACCGCTACCACTCTGGGAGGGGAGGCAGTCTGCCCACAGATACGCAAAAGACAATTACTCAACACACATACATTAAGTCACAGAATTACACAGGCTCACATTTCTGCATACACACCCAGCAACGCACAAAAACACAAAGCGCCGGACTACTAACCTTAAGGTTAGCGGTTCAAACCCACCTAGAGGCGGCTCGGAAGACAGACTTGATGGTCTGCTTCCGGGAGGTCACAGCCTTGAAATCCCTCTGGAGCAGTTCTTCTCTGCACACATGAGGTTGCCATGAGTCGGAATCAACTTGAGGGTAACTAAGAAAAACACACATAAATGTGTTCACTCATTCAACAAACATTGATGGAGGGCCTACTGTGTACCGCCAGGCCCATCTCAGGCCCTGAGGGTACAGCAGGGAATGGAAGAGGCCAAAAACCCGGGCCCAGAGCCCGACATTCTAGCCGAGGAGACAGACAAGAACAAGTGAGTGGGTGACACGTGAAGCGTGTCTGACAGGCTGTGGAAAGAGCTAGAGAGGCAAAGCAAAATGTGGAGCGGAGGTTCTGATTTTAAACAGGTGGGAGTCGGGGACAGCATCACTGAGAAGGTGGCATTTGAGTTACAAACACAAAGGAGCTGAGGAAGGAGCCACGTGACATCCGAGGGGAGAGCCTCCGAGCAGCAGCGGATCACAGGGCAAAGGTCCCAAGGTGGGATGTGCTTCAGGGTGCCTGGAGCAGAGAGAGCGCAGAGAGGGCTTGGTGGGAGCGGAGCCCACAACTGAGCAAACACTTCTACATGTCCACACACCCCGGAGGGCCTGCTTCCTCCAGCGGGTGTCTCTTAAATGTATGTGCCATGATGTGTGTCTGTGTGGGTCAGCGTGCGAGTGTGTCTCTGTGCATGTGTGTGTGTGCGCATGTTTGTGTCTCTCTTGTGTGTGTCTATGCGTGTCTTTCTGTTTAAGTGTGTTTATGTCCCTGTGTGCATGTATGAATATGTGTGTCTCTGTGTATGTGTGTGTCTATGTGTATGTATGAGTATGTGAGTGTGTATGCATGGGTGTATGTATGGCTGTGTGTCTCTGTGTAAGTGTGTGTGTGTGTGTGTTTCTGTGTCTCTGTGTGTATTATGATTATGTGTGTCTCCGTGTGTAGCTATATGTGTGAGTATATACGAGTGTGTGTCTGTGTGTGTGTTGTGTGTCTGTGCCTGTGTGTGTGCATGGATATGTGTCTGCGTGGTGGGGGGGGTTAGGGCTGAGACCATGAGCCTGTCTGTGTTTGTGGGTAGAGGCTTATGTTCCTAATGCATTGTCCTCCCCTTCCCCCATACCCCCTTCAGCCAAGTGCTGGTGTGGGTTGGACTAATCCCAGTCAGGCTGGGCATGGTGGGGGTGGCCCAGCAGGCCTTGAAGTCCCTGCCTTCCCCTCTCTGACACTACCCTTTGCCCTTGAGTCGATTCTGACTCATAGCGACCCTATAGGACAGAGTAGAACTGCCCCCACAGGGTTTCCAAGGAGCGGCTGGTGGATTTGAACTGCCGACCTTTTGGTTAGCAGCTGAGCTCTTAACCACTGTGCCACCAGGGCCCCTCTCTGACACTGGTTCCCCCACCCCACGTGACTCCCCAGGCCTGAACAAGACGTCGTCTTTCTCCTGCGAAGCCCATAACGCCAAGGGGGTCACCACATCCCGCACAGCCACCATCACAGGTGATAGAAGAGGGAGTTGGGGAGTTGGAGGGCTGGGGCAGAGGTCAGGGCTGGGGACTTTGGGAAAAGGCCCCCCAGTGTCAGTCCTTTCCTCATCTGCCCACAGTGCTCCCCCAGCAGCCCCGCGACCTTCACCTTGTCTCCAGCTGGCCCACGGAGCTAGAGGTGGCTTGGACCCCAGGCCTGAGTGGCATCTACCCCCTCACCCACTGCACCCTGCAGGTGAGACCCCAGTCTTTGTGTACCTCAACCTCAGCCCTCCTTCTACCCTCGCTCACATCCTCTCCCAAAGAAACCAGCGTTTCCTGCCCATTGTTTGCTGAGGGGCAGTAGAGCCTCAGGTTAAGCCCCATGTCCCAGGTTCAATCCTGCCTCCACCACTGGCTGGCTGTGTGAGCTTGGCCAGGTGACTTAGCCTCTCTGGCCCTCAGTTCCCTCATCCATAAAATGCAGGTAACAATAATACCTACCTGATAGGCCTTTTGTGAGAATTCAAAGAGTGAATGCAAGTAAAGAACGTAAAATATTATCTGGGGTATAATATTTTCATTATTTTTAGTATGAGTAATATATATATTTTTTTTTAAGTAAAATTTTATTTTTTTGGTGAAAGTTTACACAGCAAATTAGGTTCCCTTTTGACAATGTCTACACGAATTGTTCAGTGACTTTAGTTTCATTTTTCACAATGTGTCAACATTCTCTTTAATTGCTTTCTGGTTGTTCTGTTTCCTGTACTCTAGTTTCCCTGCCCCCTTATCTTTTCATCTTCCCTTTAGAGTAAATGTTGATCTTTTGGTCTCATATAGATGGTTTTTTAATGGAACACCGTAGTCACGGGTCATAATCTTTATTCTGTGAGCCAATGTGTTATTTCGCTAAAAGGTGACCTCAGAGGCTAGTTTTGGTTCAGGGTTTAAAGAGTGTCTCAGGGAGTCCTGCAGTCTCAACTGGTACAGTAAGTCTGGACTTTTTAAGAATTTGAGTTCTGTTCCGTGTTTTCCTGCTGTTCTGTCAGGCCCATCTATTGTGGTCCTGGTCAAAACTGTCGGTGATGGTATCCGGGCACCATCTAGTTCTGGTGTCAGGGTAGATGGGGCCGTGGCCCGTGTTTTACTATGAGTAATATTACCTCTAGATAGAGTGGGAGCCCTGAGACAGCAGGACCCTGGGCTATTTTGGTTCTCACTGGGTTCCCAGACCCCCTGTTCTTCTTCCATCCCAAACCCAACCCCTCCGCCTGTGCCTCCCCCATCCAGGCCCCTACCCGGGATCGTTACTATCGGAAATGGATCTTTCTCTCCCGCTGGACAGTGAGCTCTGTGAGGGCAGGCCTGGGGCTGTCAGTCACCACTGGGTCCTCCGTATCACCCAGCACAGGGCCAGACATGAAGTAGGCAATATATGCTGGAAGAATAGCTGACAACTAAGAGGAGCTAGACCCAGCCTCTGCCCTGAAGTTGCCCCTACTCCTACTGGCAAAACAAAACAAGTCAGAGATCTGTAACTACAAGGCCTAGTCTTGTTCTGAAGTTCTGTGAGATTCGGAAGCTGGAGGTGGGGGGGAGTGTTGTGGGTGGGACACAGACTGTGATGGAGTTGATGGTCATTAATGATGAGCAGCTTTTAGGGAGTGTTAATTGCATATGCTGGGCCATGTGCTACAGCTGTGCATAAACCACCTCGTGTGTGTTTGGGGTAGGACCGACAGATATGCCCGTTTTCCAGATGTAGAAACTGAGGCTCAGAACAATTAAGCAACTTGCCCAAGGTCACAGCCAGGAAGTGACAGAGGTTAGATTCAAACCCGTCTCACCAAACCCATACGGTACTCCTAACCTCCTTAGATGCTAGTTAGAGCCAGTGCTTGATGCAACAGGAGCTGTATTTCTTTATAATTGTGTGCCCTGGGTACATCCTCATCCACCCTAGAAGGTATTGGCTGTTAATCTCCCCATTTTCAAAGTAAGGAACTGAGGCCCAGTGGCCAGGAAGGAGTGAGGCTGAGATTTAATCCCAGAGGGCAGGCCCGGTGTGGGAAACCTCAAATGCCAGGGTCAGGCGCCAGCTGCACCCCCCTCTACATCCATCAAGTGTCCCCAGGAAAGCAGAAGTGTGTCTTCTTCCCTTTCCAGGTCTCACTTCCTGCTGTGCACAGGCTAGGCCTGATTAGTCCGGCTGGGAGGGTCACAGCTGACCCAGGGAAAAGAGAAGTGGGACTGGGGAGGGGGAGGATGGCTGTCTGCACCCATCGCCCCTCTGTCCCAGTAGAGGTTCCCCTTCCTATCTGTCACTGTGGGTCAGAGAGCAAGGATGGCGACAGCCTCTGCCCACTCCTGCCCACCCACCGTCTGCCTCCTTCGAGGTCTCGTGGTGTGACCTCATCCCTCATGGGGGCTATGTGACTTTGAGCAAGTTGCTGAACCTCTCTGGGCCTTGGTTTCCTCCGTCTGTAAAACAGGATGGAAAAAGAAACAGACTCCATAGAGTGGCGGTGAGAAGTGAACGAGTTAACCCAGGAACGTGCTTGGTGTGTGCCGGGCACTCAAGAAATGCTAGCTGTTAATATTATGGTGTGCAAACCAGTTTATGTCATTAAACCTCAGGCCCTATCAAGGAGAGACTCTTTGGTCCCCTTTCTCTAGAGACAGAAACGGAGACTCAGAGAAGTTAAGACACTCACCCTAGGTTGCACAGCAAATAAGTCGCCAAGCCAGGACTCGGACCCAAGGAATCTAGCTTCAGAGCCCATACCCTTAAGCTGTAAACTCCTTCCCAACATACTGTGTGGCGGTGTACTTGGGGTCTCCCGGGTGTATGGTGGTGCGCTTCGGGGTCTCCCAGGTGTGTGGCGGTGCACTTGGGGTCTCCCGGGTGTGTGCCGGTGCGGCTGGGGTCTCCCAGGTGAAGGTGAGGCCCTGGGCAGCGCACTCCTGAGCTATGTGGCTGTAAGTCGTGTGGCTGTGGTGGCTTATGGTTCCATACGGCAGGGCTGTGCCCCTGCACGACAGCATACAGATGTGTCCCCAGCCACGGCCCCCTCCATCTGATAGGGCCATTCCTGGGGACCGAGATGGGGTGCCAGCTTGTGCTCCTGTGCAGGGTTGTGTAGAGTTTGACACTTCTTGCTGGGCAACCTCCCACACACACACATAGTAATGACAAACTTTCAATATGTGCGGGCACCCTTCTTAAAACTTACCTGCGTCAATTCAGTCAATCCTGAGAACTAGGGAGCCACTGCTGTTATCCCATTTTACAGATGAGGAAACTGAGGCATGGGACTAGGGAGCTGGTGGAGCCTGAATTTGAACCCGGGCTCTAGAATCCACGCTCTTTAGCACTAAGCGAGTTCTGCATCTGCCTCTCTGGATAGATAAGCGTTGTTGTTATTATTATTAATGTGCTCAAATGGGCATTCTTACCATCAACAGAGCAAAGTCTTTGGAGACAGAACAGGCTCAGGTCACAGCTTCATCAGTGACAAGCTGGTGACCTCGGACACATGATTCCATCTCTCCAGGCCTCAGTGTCTTCATTTGTATAATGAGGATAACCACAGTATTAAAAAAAAAAAAAAAAAAAAGAGCAGACTTACTGGTCTGACAGAGACTGGAGAAACCCTGAGAGTATGGCCCCTGGACACCCTTTGAGCTCAGTAATGAAGTCACTCCTGAGGTTCAC
>NW_004444152.1:315869-319887 GCF_000243295.1 Trichechus manatus latirostris
TGGTCTGACAGAGACTGGAGAAACCCTGAGAGTATGGCCCCTGGACACCCTTTGAGCTCAGTAATGAAGTCACTCCTGAGGTTCACCCTTCAGCCAAAGATTAGACAGGCCCATAAAATAAAATGAGACTAAATGAGCACACCAGCCCAGGGGCAAGGACTAGAAGGCAGGAGGGGACAGGAAAGCTGGTAATGGGGAACCCAAGATCGAGAAGGGAGAGTGTTGACATGTTGTGGGGTTGGCAACCAATATCACAAAACAATATGTGTATTAATTGTTTAATGAGAAACTAGTTTGCCCTGTAAACCTTCAACTAAAGCACGATTAAAAACAAAGCAAAACACAGTACCTACCTTGCAGGGTTGACATGCGGGTCAAATGAGTTTAGATTGTAAAGCGCTTAGAACACTGCTCAGTCAATGCTTGATAGGTTTTTCTTTTTTAAAATTGAGATAGAACATACACACCCCACCAAACTCACTGCTGTCATTTCCAGCTCATAGCAACCCCACAGGGTTTCCAAGGCTGTAAATCCCTATGGAAGCAGACTGTCACGTCTTTCTCCTGCAGAGCAGCTGGTGGTTTCAAACTGCCAACCTTTGGGTTAGCAATCAATCGCCTTCACCACTGCGCCACCAGGGCTCCTTAGCATATACGTAGCATGCATAATCTTCAGCATACACCTAGATTATTTTACACTTGTATTCACCCACCTAGGAGCCCTGGTGGCACAGTGGTTAAGCGCTCAGCTGCGAACCAAAATGTTGGGGGTTTGAACCAACGAGCTGCTCCGCGGGAGAAAGACGTGGCAGTCTGCCTCCATAAAGATTTACAGCCTTGGAAACCCTGTGGGGCGGTTCTACTCTGTCCTATAGGGTGGCTATGAGTTGGAATCCGACTCGATGGCAATGGGTTTGGTTTTGTGTTTTTTTTTTAAATTATTCACCTAGTTAACCAACCACATTCCAAAGCAACATACAGAACCAGCCCGCCAAGAAGGTTCCCTCAGACCGCCTAAGATGACCATTCTTCTGACTTCTATTGTTAGACATTGCTTTTGCCTGGGGTTGGATGTGGTCTGTATGGGATCTCACAGTGTGGGCTTTTCTTTATGATCACCATTGTTATCATCATCACCGACCACCCGCCTGCACTGTGCCAGCCATCCTTCCGGCATAACTACATTTAATCTGTAAGCCACCCCATAAGGCATTTGTTTCTCTATGTCCCCATTTTCCAGATGAGGAAACTGAGGCTCAGAGAGGACAAGTGTCTTGACAGAGGTAGCTTTTCCAAGTGGTGAGGAGGCCACATTTGGGCAGCTGTGCAGTCTCCGTGTCGCCCCAGTCAGGAGCAAGGACACGTACACACACACCGTTGCAAAGTTGTGGAGTCACACATGGATGCCACAGTCAAGAGTTGTGTGGCCACCTCGCGTGATTGTGTGGCTTTCCTGCCCTCATGCCCCTCCCCTCTCCCCAGGCTGTGCTTTCAGACGATGGGGTGGGCGTCTGGCTGGGAGAACCAGACCCCCCGGAGGAGCCCCTCACCTTGCAAGCCTCCGTGCCCCCCCACCGACTTCGCCTGGGCAGCCTCCATCCTCACACCCCTTATCACATCCGGGTGGCGTGTTCCAGCAGCCAGGGCCCCTCTCCCTGGACCCACTGGCACCCTGTGGAGACCCCAGAGGGAGGTAAGAAGGGATTAGGAGGGAGACACTGCTCGCTGCTCCGCTGGCCCTTGCTCTTCCCAGTGCCCCCCCACCCCCCCCACAGCATCTTCTCTCACCCATTTACCCCATGTGGCCTCAGTCTCCTTCCCGTCTGGTCCCCGAGCCCCCAGCACTGTCCCCTGGCATCTCTCCTGGGCCTCTCCCCTGTGCTTCCTCTCATGGGAGGCCTGCACAAGCTTGCCCACGCGCATGTCCTTTGCACACTGTGCCCCGACTTCCTGGGAACTCGGGAGGGGGTCAGGAATAGGTGGGGTACCAGCTTCCCCTCTTCCCTGTCCTCCAGTGCCCCTGGGCCCTCCCGAGAACGTCAGCGCCGTGCGGAATAGGAGCCAGGCCCTCGTACACTGGCAGGAGCCGAGGGCGCCCCTCCAGGGTACCCTGTTAGGGTACCGGCTGTCCTATCGAGGCCAGGACACCCCCGAGGTGGGTGCTGCTGGCTGGGTTAGGGTGGAGTGGCTGGGGGAGGTGGGAAACGGGGAGGAGAAGTTGACAGGGCAGCCACGGACGGTTGTGCGGGTTGGGTAGTCCACAATCACCTTAATGCCTAGGAAGCATGTTCCGGGGAGATTCACAGTCACACACTAGGGAAGCTAAGGGGGTCCGAGGGAGGGGTTGGGAGTGGCTACTTATGAACCATTACAACAGCATTTTTGCAGTAGACTTACATATTTGGAAAGGAGCCCTGGTGGCGCAATGGTTAAGTGCTCAGCTGCTAACCGAAAGATCAGCGGTTCAAACCCACCAGTGGCTCCGAGGGAGAAAAGACTTGGTGATCTGGTCCTGTAAAGATTCAGCCTAGGAAACCCTATGGGGAAGTTCTACTCTGTCATATAGGGTCTCTATGAGTCAGAATCGACTCCACGGCACACAACGACAACATATATTTGGAGTCTCTAGGCGGTACAAACAATGAAAGCGTTGGCTACTATCCAAAAGGTTGGTGGTTCGAGTCCACCCAGAGGCACCTCGGAAGAAACGTCTGACAATCTACTTCCCAAAAAATCAGCCATTGAAAACCCTATGGAGCACAGCTCTACTCGGACACGCAGGGGGTCGCCATGAGTCGGAATCGACTCAATGGCAACTGGTTAGACTTATATTTACTATGACCGTTTCACAGCAGAGAATTGTATAAGAGCTTGAGGAAAGGCGCCTTTTCCTAATTTGCACAAAGGTACTTTCTGGGCTAAGGGCAACCCTGAGGGTGGAGTGACGGGGAGTTAAAAGGAGATGGAGAGATGAAGGTGAAAAGCTACTCAACAAACATTTCTTGAGCAGTACTGTGTGTCAAGCACTGTTCCAGGAATTGGGGACATAGCAGTGAATGAAAGAGATAAAGGTCCCGCCCTCGTGGAGGTGATATTTGAGTGGGCGTGAGGATGGAGAAATGGAAATGAAAGGGCATGAGAGGGAGAGATGAAGGGTAGGAAGAGGTAGGGAATGGGGACTGGAGGTTGAGAAGAGGGCTTGGAAAAAGATGGGAAGCTGAGGCAGAGGGTGAAGGCTCAAGGGTTAGGGGTCTGAGGTTCTACCTTGATGCCACTTCTGGACCTCCTAGGTGCTCATGGACGTAGGATTAAAGCAAGAGGTGATCCTGGAGCTGCGGGGGGAAGGGACTGTGTCCAATCTGATGGTGTCCGTGGCAGCCTACACCACTGCTGGGGATGGGCCCTGGAGTGTCCCTGTGCCCCTGGAGCCCTGGCGCCCAGGTAACTCCAAAGTCATTGTCAGCCCCCTTCAACTTACCTCCAGACACTTTGCTTCTCCCAGATACCCCTGACTCACTCCCTGTACCTTGTAGTGTTACCCCAACCTAGGCTCTGTTCCTGCCCTGAACCTGACTGAGAGCCTCCTTCACTGCTTCAGCTGTGTCCCACCAGTCTCTCCCTCTCTGAGCACATCTCCCCTCTGTCCTTTCTCCTCACAGGGCAAGGACAGCCAATCCACCAGCTGGGTAAGGGCCTTTGCACCCACTTTCCTTCCTCCCTCCCCTCAGCACCTAGTGAGGGCCTCATCAGCACGCATATATTCTTTGCATATCCCTTATATGGTTCTCAAACTCATCACTCCAAACCTCTACTTCTTGGCTTTCTGTGGTCCTTGATGGAGGTGCCTAGAAAGACTCAGCATATTGTAGATACTCAAAGAAAGGTGGATGGATGGGTGGATGAATGGACTGATAGATGGATGGGTAGGTGGGTGGGTAGATGGATGAATGGATGGGTGGATGGGTACATGGATGGAGGGGTGGATGGATGGATGGATAGGTGGATGGATGGATGGATG
>NW_004444152.1:319987-324775 GCF_000243295.1 Trichechus manatus latirostris
TGGGTGGGGGGATGGATAGATAGGTGGATGGATGGACAGATGGATAGATGGATGGGTGGATGTATGGATGGGTGGATGGATGATGGATGGATGGATGGATGGATGGATGGATGGATGGATGGATGAGAGGGTGGTTGGATGGGGTGTGCTTACCCACATATCCATCCCTCTCAAATATTTCTCCAACAATTTCCAAACATTCCTCCTACATCCTTCCAACCTTCCTAGCACTGTCATGGCCCATTCCTTGTAAATCCATCCACTGTTCTTAACTATTCCCCACATGCCTTCCTACATTTCTTTGCATACCCTTTCCACACTCATCCCACCTACCTTTCACATTCATCCCATTATAATAATCCTTCATTCCTCACACATGCCTCCCAACCCTATTGCACACCCACACTTCTCTCCCTTATTCACAAACTCTGCACTTCTTACACACTCACCATACATTCCACACTGCAAATATGTTGCCCATTTTCAGTCCACACTATCCACACCCTACAGCATTCCTTGCACACTCATCTCATACCCCTTAAACATTACTCCCTTGCCCCTCCCCAATCTTCCCCCATCCCACTCTCTTCACACGCTCATGCCAAACTCCTCATACACATATTCATTCTTTATTCCTTACACATTCACTCCTACCCTTTTTGCACACCTTTCCATTCATCCCATACTCCTCACCTGCCCTTCCTATGTACCTTTTACATGCCCATTGCACACTCTTCTCACACCAGTTACATCCTCACAGACCTCACTCCTTGTATGTAAAACCCCTTAGATACTCCTCACTCACTGATCCCCAACTCCACCAACACCCATCCCACATTCTGTGCACACTCACTACATCCCTTTGCACACTTATTTTACCCTCATTCCATGCTTTAGGAAAACCCTTCCATAGTCACTGCACACTCCTCAGAGATATTCCTTCCTCATTTGTCCCACGAGCCTCACACCTTGCACACTCGTTGCACATACCTCATGCTCCCATCTTATACTGCATGCATTTCTCTTCCTACTCACCCCAGTTTTTCCACACCCAAGTCCACCCTCTTTGCACAATCATGGCACATATCACACACACCTGTACTGTGTGGAATTTATTCACACCCATTCTGTGCTCTTCCAGCCCTCCTTGCATAGTCATAATAACCAATTCCACACGTCCCTCACCCCATTCCACACTGCTTCCACACTCATTGCACACTCCTCAAATGTCCGCCCCACTCTTAACATATCCACCCCTTCCCTTTCACGTGCACTTACATCATATTCATTGCATACACCACCCAGCCAATCCCAATCGCCTCAGATACATGAATGCACCCATCCCACAACCCATCAAATACATCCCTGCCTTTTCCATGCCTTCTGTCCCTCCAATATCACCCCCTTGGGTCTCAGGGACCTGGATCCAGGACCTCAACCATGACCTGTCCCCCTGCCCCCTGACAGTGAGTGAACCCCCAGCCCCTGCCTTCTCATGGCCCTGGTGGTATGTACTACTGGGAGCAGTTGTGGCCGCTGCCTGTGTCCTCATCTTGGCCCTGTTCCTCATCCACCGGAGGAAGAAGGAGACCCGCTATGGGTGAGTTGGAACCACGTGGGGGACTAATGTGGACTGGGATGGCGAGGCTAGAGGCAGAGAGACCAGTGAGGAGGGTGGTGCAGAAGAGATGACGAAGAGACCCAGTGAGGGCAAGGGCCTGGAGAATGAATGGAAGGTAGACGGAAGCAGTCTAAGACATGCTTGGCAAATGCCAGAGGAGAGAGGGGACAGGGCTTAGGGTTGGAATGGTGCTCAATTTTACCACTGATGGAAAGAGAAGGGGTCCACATGGCTCTCCCCTACTCTTACCTTCCCCTATCCTCCCCAGGGAAGTGTTTGAACCAACAGTGGAGAGGGGTGAACTGGTGGTCAGGTACCGTGTGCGCAAGTCTTACAGTCGCCGGACTACTGAAGCCACCTGTAAGTGAACCCCATGACTCCCTATCTAGGTCTTGGGCTAAACAGTGTAGAGACCGGGCCTCCTCGGCCTCTGTAGAAGCATGAGCCAAGAGATTCTGAAGGCCTTGGAATACTAGAATCTTAGACCCACAGATCCTAAGAATAATGGAATTGCAGAACCACACAGAACGTTAGAATAATAGAATCTTAGACATAAAAAATCTTAGCAACACTAAACCTCAGCATCATAAGATCATAGAATAATGTAATGATGATGATGAGTTGATGATAATAATGACAATGATAATGATGATGAGATAGTGGTGATGATGATAACGATGTCAAGATGATGATGATATTGAGATTATGATGATGAGAGGATGATTTCAAAATGATGATGATGTCAAGATGATGATGATGATGATGATGTTGAGATTATGATGTGATGATGATGATGGTGAAGATGATGAGGATGACAACAGAATCTTGCAAATCATGGAATCTTAGAACTGTAGATTCTCTGTCAGAAAATTGTAGAGTCATGGAGCATACCCGCTAATGAGGAATCTCAGAGGCCACCTAGTCAAATCTCCTCATTTTTCCAGTAGGGGAAACTAATCCAGAAAGAAGAGATGGAGTTAGGTCTCTTTCTAGCACATAACGAGAAGGCTGCCAGGGCCCCAGGCAGGTGTTTGGAAGGGGCTGGGAAAGAATAGACATTTATTCAAGAGAAGCAAGAGGAAGCCAGAAGGTCCCAGCGATCTGATGGAATAATATACAGCAGTAGTTCTGGAAGTGTGATCTGGGTTCCCTGGGGTCCCTGAGACCTTTGCAGGGGGTCCACGAGGTCAAAAGTATTTTCATAATAATACTAAGATGTTATTTACCCAACTCTTCAGACAAAGATTGAACTGGACTGGGGGACATAAAATGATACTTGTGAAGAGTGTGGTTCTTAGCTCAAGTAGATACAAGAGACTAAATGGGCAGCTCCTGTCCAGAGGTGAAATGAGAAGGCAGAGGGTCAGGAGCTGGTTGAATGGACACGGGAAATCAGGGGTGGAAAGGAGGAGTGTGCTATCACAGTGTGGGGAGAGCAATTAGGGACACATAACAATGTGTGTATAAATTTTTGTATGAGAGACTTGAAATGTAAACTTTCACTTAAACTACAACAATTAAAAAAATGTTATTTACCCCTTTCACACTCATTGTCTCATGAGCGTTCAGCGGAGTTTTCAGTTTTCCAGAGGCTCCCTGATGAGTGATGACGTCATCGCTCTGACGGTTGATTGTACGTGTGCTTGTCTATTCTTGTAATTTAAAAATTTCTCAGTTTTAATTTTGAATACAGTAAACATCTATCTATCTCACATAAGCAAAAGCTCTTTGTAGCCCTCAAAAATTCTAAGAATTTAAAGGGGGCCCAAGACCAATAAGTTTGAGAACTGTGGCTATACAGCAGTGAAAATGGATGAATTACCACTAAACACAGCAACTACATTACAACGATCTCACAGACATAATGTTAAGTGAAAGAATCCAGACATAAAGAGAACATACAAGGTGATTCCATTGTGGTGACATTCCCAAACAGAGAAAACAATGGTAAGGGAAGTCAGGGAAGTTGATTAGCCCTGGGAGGGCAGGTCATGGTCTCTTCTTGACCTAGGTGCTAGTTTGGGGTTTGTTTGGTTTGTGAAAATCCACTGGGCTGTTCACTTATGATTTGTGTATATTATACTGCAATAAAAAGTTAAGAAGTATTTTTAACAACTGGTACAGCAGGTGCTGATCAATTGGGGTACCCACTGGAGCAAGATCTTATGCCTGGCTTTAGTTGTTGCTTTGGGGGAAGGTTCAGTTTAAGGGGTCCAGAGGAGGAGCTAGGGTGCTCAGGGAAGTTGCTATTTTTTTTCAGTTGTGCTTTAGATGAAGGTTTACAGAGCAAATTAGTTTCTCATTAAACAACTAATACACATATTGTTTTGTGACATGGGTTGCCAACCCCGAGATGTGTCAACACTCTCCCCTTCTCGATCTTGGGTTCCCCACTTCCACTCATCCAGTTTTCCTGTCCCCTCCTGCCTTCTTGTTCTTGCCCTGGGGCTGGTGTGCCCATTTAGTCTCGTATACATGGTTGAGCTATGTGTGTTATTGTTTGTTTTAGGGACTGTCTAATCTTGGGCTGAAGCGTGAACCTCAGCAGTGACTTCAGTACTGAGTTAAAAGGGTGTCCAGGGGCCATACTCTTGGGGTTTCTCCAGTCTCTGTCAGACCAGTAAGTCTGGTCTTTTTTTCTGTGAGTTAGAATTTTGTTCTATGTTTTTCTCCAGCTCTGTCTGGGACCCTCTGTTGTGATCCTTGTCAGAGCCATTGGTGGAGGTAGCCGGGCACCATCTAGTTGTGCTGGACTCAGTCTGGTGGAGGCTGTGGTAGTTGTGGTCCAGTAGGAAGTAGCGGAAGTATTTCAGTATTTTAACAATGGGTATGTTCCTACTGGTGAGTGCCACCTGAATGTCAGTCCTGCTCCATGGCTCTTTCCACTGCCACCCTCCATGCAGTGAACAGCCTGGGCATCAGCGAAGAGCTGAAGGAGAAGCTGCGGGATGTGATGGTAGACCGACATAAGGTGGCTCTGGGGAAGACCCTGGGAGAAGGTGAGTCCCTCCAGCACTGTTCCCTCCCAACACACATGCATCCCCCTGAACCTTGAGGTCCTTCGCTTCCCCTCCACCACCCAACCACAGGAAATGCAGTCCCCAGGGATGCAATGTCTCTCTCCACCACCCAACCCAACCACAGGAAATGCAGTCTCCAGGGATGCA
>NW_004444152.1:324875-383782 GCF_000243295.1 Trichechus manatus latirostris
TCTCTCTCCACCACCCAACCCAACCACAGGAAATGCAGTCTCCAGGGATGCAATGTCTCTCTCCACCACCCAACCCAACCACAGGAAATGCAGTCCCCAGGGATGCAATGTCTCTCTTCTACCCTCCACAGGAGAGTTTGGAGCTGTGATGGAGGGCCAACTCAACCAGGATGATTCCATCCTCAAGGTGGCTGTGAAGACAATGAAGAGTGAGTCTCTGCACGCATGCACACACATGTGGGACCCCCACCTCTTAACCCCAGTCCTCTTTCCTATGTTTCTAAGGAGGCAGGAGAGCAGAAATGTTAATGACAAATTAGTCCTAGCATAGAACCCCAGTGTTTCCAGACAAGAAACAGAGCCCATGCCAGGTACTTCAACAGAAGGAATTTAACATAGGAAGCTTACCAGGAAGATGTAGGAAGGAACCACTGTGGGCAATGAGGCAGCCTGGAGATTAGCAACAGCAGGAAGTCACTTCCACTCCTAGGTCTAAAGGGCAGAGGGAGATGGTTTTACCAGAGCACATGGGCCAAGGATGCCTGGTGGAGTTAAGAGTTACCCTGTAGGGGCTAGAAACACAGAGGAGACACAGCCACTGCCAAGGCAATACCCAAAGTGGAAAGAGAAAGGGTGAAATACCCTGGTTTCTCCCTTCCTCCTGTCTGCCCACCTGCCAATTTCCCATCAGTGCCTACCGCTGGCAAACTCCCACAAGAACCCAGGAGGAAAGGGAGCCTGAGAAATGTAGCTTTCAGGGGGAGGCCTTCTGGGATACACAGCAGAGCAGGGAAAGGCCCAGAATGAGGTACGCCTGGCTTCATCACGTAATGGCTGTGTGATCTTAAGCAAGTGACTTTTACTCTCTGAGCCTCCCTTTTGTCTTCTAGAAAAAGGGATCATAATGGTCCAACTTTCTAGGGCTGTTGTGTGGCAAAGCACTTAATGCTGGAGGTGGTATACAGTACATGCTATTAATGTGGACTATGACTATATTACTCCTATCATCAGAAAAGGCAGGAGGCAGTCCAGGGTCACACAGCACAGTAAGTTCAGAGCTAAGTCCCGTCCACACAGGGAAGAAGCAGGTAGGGCCAAGCTGAGATTAAAGGTGAGGGACGAATTGATCCCTTCTGAATCACAGGGGTTAAAAGCTTGGGCTATGGAGTCATCACTCATTCGTTCATTCATTCATTATTGAGTACCTACTATTACCAGATAATGTTCTCCACCTGGGTTTGAATCCCAGCTGTGCCACCTTGGGCGAGTCACTTTGCCTCTATAAGCCACAGTGTCCTGATCTGTAATAAAACTGAAAAAAACAAACCCACTGCCGTCAAGTAGATTCCGGCGCATAGTGACCCTACAGGACAGAGTAGAACTGCCCCATAGGGTTTCCGAGGCTGTAATCTTTACAGAAGCAGACTGCCACAGCTTTCTCCCACAGAGCGGCTGGTGGGTTCAAACCACCAACCTTTTGGTTAGCAGCCAAGCGCTTTAACCACTGCACCACCAGGGCTCCTCGAATCTGTAAAGGGGGATAATGATTATCCTATGGATCCCCAGGGTTGTTGGGAATGTGCTAACCAGCAACCTAGCACGGTGGTTAGGACAGGGACCTCGGAGCCAGATGACCTGGGTTTGAATTCTACCGATTCCAAGCTGTGTGTGCTCTTAGGCAGTTTCCTGAAGCTTTCTGTGCCTTGGTTTCCTCATCTTTAAAATGGGGATGATCATAGTAGCAGCTCAGAGAATGAAACAGTTAATATATGTAAAGCAGTGCACACAGCGCCTGGTGTTTACTAGGCCCTCAGTCATGGTTGATGAAGCTGAGAGGAGGATGATGATGATGATGATGATGGAGAGGAGGAGGAGGAGGGCGGGGCCCTGTCTGCCCCGCCCCACCTTCTCACCTGCCCTCCGCTCCCCACAGTTGCCATTTGCACGAGGTCTGAGCTGGAGGATTTCCTGAGTGAAGCTGTCTGCATGAAGGAGTTCGACCATCCCAACGTCATGAGACTCATCGGTGAGGAAGGGGCAGATTTAGGGGCGTCTCCCGGGCCCACGGAGGCAGGACCAGAGGGCATACCCCTCCGTCCGGCACTAGGAACACCAAGCCTCCAGGTTTCCCGCCCCTCCTCCCAGGATCAGCAAGCTCCACCCTCCTTCTACTCTCTCTGTGACCTCTGACCTTTCCCAGAAATAGCCGAGGTCCCCAGGAGAGCTCCAGAAACATCCTTGGGAACTGCGCTGGAAATGGCTTCTCTGACGTTCTGTCCTTGCCACCTCCTCTCCCCAATCTGGAGGCCTGATTTTAGAGGGAGGGGGAGAGGGAGCTGGAGTCTGGCTGGGAGAGGAGCTTGGCTTCCCCTGCTGCCTCGTAGGAATGACGGGACCACCTGGGGGGCTCAGGCGTCTGTTTCCAGGGCTCTGAACGAGAGGGCTTCCCGGCACCTGTGGTCATCTTGCCTTTCATGAAACACGGAGACCTCCACAGTTTCCTCCTCTATTCTCGACTCGGGGACCAGCCAATGGTGAGGGGCGTTTCCCAGCCCAGGCTTCATTCAGCCCCCAAGTATTCACTGAACTCCTACTCAGACACTGCCACAAAGAGCATGCTCCCCAGAAGCCCGCCTTCCAGCGGGGCCCAGGCAATTAACAAATAAATAAGCAAGATGATTTACATGCTAAGGAGACAAAACATGATAGAGTCTGTTGGCAGGAGGCCAGGTAGTTAGTTTGGGTGGACAGGGAAGGCCTCACAGAGGAGGTGACCTTGAGGACAGGGCCAGCCGGGGCGGGGAAGAAGGGGAGATTTGGATGAGAAGCAATCCTGGCAGAGGGAACAGCATGAGCAAAGCTCTGAGGTCCAAACAAGCATGGCTTGTTCGAAGAGCAGAAAGGAGCCTGCTGGCTGGTACAATTGTGTTGCATGCCAAGGGCAAGAACAGTAGGAGATCAAGTCAGAGAGAGAGGCAGGAGACAATTATACAGTGACAAACGATTAAGTGCTTGGCAGCTAACCAAAAAGTTGGCGGTTCAAGTCCACCCAGAGGCACCTCGGAAGAAAGGCCTAGCGATGCGCATCTGAAAAATCGGCCATTGAAAACCCGATGGAGCACAGTTCCACTCTGACACATATGGGGTCTCCATGAATTGGAATCCACTTGACACCAACTGGTTTGGTTTGTCTTTGTTTTCAAGGCCGCAGAAAGGGGTGTATCGAATTCTCATTGCCATGGGAAACCATTCCAGGACAGAGCTGGGCACACAGCAAGGGAAGGAGGGAGAGGGGAGGGATCATCTCAGGGACCATGTTGACCTCTGCTCCCCCTGCCCTGACCCCTCAGTTCCTGCCCACTCAGATGCTGGTGAAGTTCATGGCAGACATTGCCAGCGGCATGGAGTATCTGAGCACCAAGAGATTCATACACCGGGACCTGGCCGCCAGGAACTGCATGTGAGTGTCAAGCTCCCAGGGACCTCTCCCTTTGGGGAGCTCCCTCTCTCCTTCCTGGGATGGGAAGACCAGAACTCAGGACTGGGGAAGCATGTCACGGAAGTCAAGGAAGGCTTCCTGGAGGAGGCGGGCTCCAAAGTGAAATCATGAAATTTTTGGATGTTTTTAGTTTCCTAGTGCTGCGGTAACAGACATATACCACAAGTGGATGGCTTTCACAAACAGAAATTTTCTCCGAGTTTAGGAGGCTAGAAGTCCGAATTCAGGGCACTGGCTCTAGGGGAAGGCTCTCTCTCTGCTGGCTCTGGGGAAGATACCTGTTTCTTTCAGCTTCTGTTTCTTGGTTCCTTGGCCATCTTCATGTGGCAGCTGTCTTTCCCTGTTTGCCCTGGCGGTGCAGTGGCTAAAGGGCTCGGCTGCTAACAAAAAGGTTGGCCGTTCAAACCCTCCAGCTGCTCCACGGGAGAAAGACGTGGCAGTCTGCTTCTGCAAAGATTACAGCCTTGGAAACCCTGTGGGGCAGTTCTACTCTGTCCTGTAGGGTCACTATAAGTTGGAATTGACTCGACGGCAACAGGTCTCTGTGTCTAGGTTGCTCTTTATGTTACTCAGAAGTGATTAGGTTTAGGACGCACTCTACACTGATATGAACTCACGAACATAACAAAGAACCCGATTCCCAAACGGGATTCCATCCACAGGTATAAACCTGCTGCTGTCGACTCGATTCCGACTCATTGCGACCGTATAGGACAGAGCAGAACTGCCCCATAGGGTTTCCAAGGAGTGGCTGGTGGATTCATTTGAACTGCTGACCTTTGAGTTAGCAGCCAAGCTCTTAACCACTGGGGTTAGGATTCCAACACATATTTTGAGAGGACACAATTTAACCCGTAACCAATGTGGAGAGGGCAGAGGCAAGAGGGTGGCTCAGAGGGGAGCATGATGATGGGGATGGTGATATGGGAACCTCACCCCTTACCCCTCCACGAAGAGAGTCTTACCTGGGGTTGCCGTTGAAAGGGGGCACACTGGATAAGGAAACCAGACTCCCACGCCCCCCCGCCAACGGACAAGCGGAAAACAGGCCAGACCAGGGCTAAGGTTGGGGGTAGGGCGCAAAACCACCAGCTTAGAATATTAGTCTCATTACAATGTTGGACTCAGACATTGGAGCTGGAGAACCGGAGAATCTTTTACAAGATGTGGACATATTCACAACTCTTAGGAGTATGGAAATAGACATTTATTTTTTCCCCCAACTTTGTGTTTTGAAAAATTCCGATTCTACAGAAAAGTTGAAAGAATGGTACAGTGAACACCCATATACCCTCCTTGCTGACATTTTGCTGAACTTTTCCTCACTTCTCTTTCTTTCTGTCTCCTCAACCACTTGGAAGTAACTTGCTGAGCTCCCGACACTTCCTCACTAAAGCTTCCGCAGGCATCACCGGAGAATACAGACTTATCGCACCTATGAACATTAACGCCACCTAATGCCCGATCCATAGTCAAATCCTTCCCGTTGTCCCCCAAAATGTCTTTTTCCACTCCCAACCCATTGCCATCAAGTCAATTCCGACTGAGCTTATCGGACAGAGAAGAACTGCCCCATGGGGTTTCCAAGGCTGTAAATCTCTACAGAAGCAGACTGCCACATGTCTCTCCCAAGGAGCCACTGGTGGGTTCGAACCGCCGACCCTTCAGATAGCAGCCGAACGCTTTAACCACTGTGCCACCAGGGCTCCTTATTTTTCCCCTCACAAAGCCTTTTTATTTCCTAATATTTCTTTCATCTTTTTTATTTTTTAAATTTTTATTGTGGTGAAATGCATGTAACAAAACAGATCAGCCATTAAGTAACATTAGCTACATTCACCACATCACGCAACAATCACCGCTATCCATCACCACGATCCATTTCCAAAGGTTTTCATCAGCCCTGAAAACGCTGCGCCACTTAAGCAAAACCCTCCCAGTCACCCCAGGTAACCGCTAGTGAACTTTGGTTTCTGTGGGATAGTACAATATTGTCCTTTTGTTTTCCAGGTGTATCCATGTTGTAACACGTATCCCCAAAATGTCTTTTTCTTTTATAGCTAATTTTTCCCCCTGAATCGGGCAGGATCTAATTAAGGTTCCCACTTTGCATTTGATTGTTAGGCCTCTTTAAACCCAAAATCCAAACCCGTTGCCATTGAGTCAATTCTGACTCATGGACAAGCACTGCCCTATAGTGTTTCGAAAGAGTGGCTGGTGGATTCGAACTGCTGACCTTTTGGTTAGCAGCCAAGCTCTTAACCACGGCACCACCAGGGTTCCCAGGCCTCTTTAATCTCTTTTAATCTAAAATAGGCCCCACCACTACCTTTTTCTATTTTTATGGCGTATTCTTTTGAAGAGGGCAGGCCAGTTTTTCTGCAGGGTATCCTGTATTCAGGAGACTTGGTGGCACAGTGGTTAAAGCACTAGGCCACTAACGAAAAGTTCAGTGGTTCGAACTCATCAGCCATTCCACGGGAGAAAGACGTGGCAGTCTGCTTCTGTAAAGATTACAGCCTTGGAAACCCTATGGGGCAGTCCTACTCTGTCCTATAGGGTCGCTATGAGTTGGAACTGATTCGATGGCAGTGGTTTTGTTTGGGGTATCCCGTATTCAAGATGTGTCCATTTCCTTGTGATGGCATTTGCCTTGTTCCTCTGTCCCCTGTATTCCTGTAAGCTGAAAAGTAGGTCTAAACGCTTGAATAGATTCAGTCAAAATGAAAATCCCTTTATTTCTGTAAGTTGGGCTGATCCTGCCAAGCCCCCAATATGACAATGATACTGAGGACTGGGGTGAACAATCAACCGTTATGTATCCGTAGAGCTATCGTTAAATTGTTAAAATATTGAACTACGTCCTGAGCAGTTGGCAATTGGCCACTACCCCAGGCCTCCCACGTGCCCTGCCGCCACCACTCTAGATGCCTAGGCATTTCCCCTGGAACCCTTGGGCCTCCCTGGACCCAGCAGTTCAAAGTTACCAGAACCAGTTGCTGTAGAGTCAAATTCCAACTCGTGGTGACCCCATGTGTGTCAGAGTAGAACTGTGCTCCCTAGAGTTTTCAATGGCTGATTTTCGGAAGCAGATTGCCAGGCCTTTCTTCCGAGGTGCCTCTGGGTGGACTCAAACCTCCAACCTTTTGGTTAGCAGCTGAGCACATTAACTGTTGCATCCCCCAGGGACTCCTGTTAAAGGATGACTCCTGGCATATCAAGGGCTGCCAGCTCTGTTCTGACTGATCATTGCCCCAGCCTATTACCCTGGCTAGGAATCATCAATTCTTAGAAAAACGCATGCCCAGCAAGTCAGATTCAAGAATCAGGGAATTTTCTATTTCTATAAAGTACAAAAACAAGCAAAGGTAATCCAAACTGTTACAAGTGAAGACAGTAGTCTTGGAGGGTGGTTATGGAAGGGAGCATTGGGGGGCTCCTGGTAATGTATTCCTTTCTTTTTGGTACTTAAAAAAATTGCAGTATGTTTAATATATCCTGAAGTACACAACCACCACTTGTCTGTCAGTCTGTACTACTGGGGTGGCTTGCATGCTGCTGTGATGCTGAAAGCTGTGCCACCAGTATTTTAAGTACCAGCAGTCACCCGGCCGTTCTTCCTAGTCCATCTCAGTCTGGAAGTTCCACTGAAACCTGTTCATCATCGTAGCAACCCGCAATCTGCCACTGACAGGCAGGTGGTGGCCCTGCATGAGGTGCCTTGGCTGGGAATCAAACCCAGGTCTCCCGCGTGGAAGGGGAGAATTCTACCACTTAACTACCCTCTCAGATAGCACATAAATGCAGTCATTCAGCTTGTACTCTTTTGTATCTGGCTTCTTCCCCTCAGCATGGTTTTTTTTTTTTTTCCCATTAACCTCAGTTCTTGATTGTCATGCGCAACAGGATCACACCATCACGATCCATTGTGCTTTAGATGAAGCTTTACAGAGCAAATTAGTTTCTCATTAAACAATTAATACACATATTGTTTTGTGACATTGGTGGCCAACCCCATGACATGCCAACACTGTCCTCTTCCCGACCTTGGGTTCCCTATTACCAGCTTTCCTGTCCCCTCCTGCCTTCTCGTCCTCGCCCCTGGGCTGGTGTGCCCATTTAGTCTTGTTCTGTTTTATGGGCCCGTCTAATCTTTGGCTGAAGGGTGAACCTCAGAAGTGACTTCAGTACTGAGTTAAAACGGTGTCTGGGGGCCATATGCTCGGGGTTTCTCCATTCTTTGTCAGACCAGTAATTCTGGTCTTTTTTTGTGAGTTAGAATTTTGTTCTACATTTTTCTCCAGCTCTGTCCAGGACCCTCTGTTGTGATCTCTTTAATGGTGGAGGTGGCCGGGCACCATCTAGTTGTGCTGGACTCAGTCTGGTGGAGGCCGTGGGAGTTGTGGTCCATTAGTCACTCAGTATGGTGTTTCTGAGATTAGTCCATGTCGTTGTGGGTATCGGTAGTTGGTTCTTTTTCTTCGTTGTGTGGTATTCCACTGCATAGATATCCTACAATGTTCTGGTTTCCTAACCTGGGTGCTGGTTACACGGATGGGTGTGTTTAGGGAGCTGTACTTCAGAGGGCTATACACTTATAATTTGTGCAGATTTGTGTATGTATCGTATGTTATTGTTGTTGTGTGCCATGGGGTCAGTTCCAACCCATAGTGACCCTATAGGATAGAGCAGAACTGCCCCATAGGGTTTCCAAGGAGCAGCTGGTGGATTCGAACTGCCTGCCGATCTTTTGGTTAGCAGCCTGAGCTCTTAACCACTTCACCACCAGGACTCCATGTATCATATACTTCAGAGAAATGATTTTTTTAAATCAGGGAATCAACCCCCAAGGAGCCTAGGAATCAAACTTTAGAATCTGGCAAAAAAGCCCAAGCTGGGAAGAACCTTAGAAGCCCTTGGTCCCACCCTCATTTTAAGTAAAGCAGTTTCCTTCTCCCACCCTGAACTGGGGCGAGGGTTGGGGAGACAGATCTCCAGCCCTAAGCAGGGCAGTCAGGGCTGGAGATGGAGGAGGGTCTGAGAGAGAAGGCAGGCTTCTGGGTAGCGGTGGTCACTGCCGTGACCCTGCTCCTCGCCCCCAATCCGGGCAGGCTGAACGAGAACATGTCCGTGTGTGTGGCGGACTTCGGGCTCTCCAAGAAGATCTACAACGGGGACTACTACCGCCAGGGACGCATCGCCAAGATGCCGGTCAAGTGGATCGCCATTGAGAGCCTGGCGGACCGAGTCTACACCAGCAAGAGTGATGTGGTGCGTGTGCCTCCGCCGGGAGTGCATGTCCACGCGGGCGGGGGCCTGGCCTGCTTGTTTCTCACTGCGCCCGCGCAGCTGCGGGTGCGCTGCGGGTGCGGGTGCGCTGCGGCTCCAGGGGCTCACGGGCACAGGTGGGCTCCCCTGCGCGATGTCCTATCCACGTTGGCTACGCATGTCCGGGGGCGTCACGGGCGTCTGTGAATGGTGATATGAACACTCTGGGGATGCGTACAGGCCCAGGCCGCGTGCAAGCACGTTCATTACGGAACGTGACTGTGGACAGGTTAGGCTAGGAGAAGCGGTGGTGAGCACGCGCGCATGGGTCTGCATTCTTACTGCATGTACAGTCAAGGTGTGGAGGGTACCGCATGAGGCCATGTGTCTGCAAGGCATGTCAATGTGTGCACGTGTGAACACACCTATGTGTGCACAGAAGTTACCTATACATGTGTGTACGTGTACCCAAGTGTTCCCATGAATAACTGTGATGGTTGTGTATACATGCACACATAAATGTGGGCGCACCTCTGAACCTGTGTGTTTGGGGGTGCCTTTGTGCAGGAGAGGCGCCCTAATCCCCTCCACTCTGCCCCCACAGTGGTCCTTTGGGGTGACGATGTGGGAGATTGCCACACGGGGCCAAACCCCATACCCAGGTGTGGAGAACAGTGAGATTTACGACTACCTGCGCCAGGGAAACCGCCTGAAGCAGCCTGTGGACTGTCTGGATGGACTGTGAGGACTTTTCGGCACCCCCATCCCAAAATTCACTCCAAAACCCTGAGCACCCCACGTGGCCCCCAAATATCCGAGACCCTCTAAAACCTGCACGAGTCCCTCAGACTTGAGTAACCCCACCTGCCCCCTCACCAATGCTCTGAGCAGGACCGCTGCTGGCCAACGGGGTGCCAGTTAACATATGGTACCCTCTCTTTCGCCTGCTTTTGTGGGACACAGGCTGGATAGGCAGCCTCAGCCAGGTATCCTTGAGCACCACTGCACAGCCTCACCTGGGAGCCCTGCCTCTGAGACTCCCACTCGCGGAGACTTCTAATTCATCCCAGACCCCGGAGCACCCTACGCCTCCCCTGTAAACAAACAAACAAACAAACAAACAAACAACCATTGCCATCAAGTCTATTCTGACAGCGACCCTATAGGACATAGTAGAACTGCCGCACAGGGTTACCAAGGAGCGGCTGGTGGATTTGAACTGCGGACCTTTTGGTTAGCAGCCAAGCTCTTAACCACTGCGCCTGCTCCTAAAAACCCAGGGCCGTCTGAAAACCCTTCATGCAGTTCACTCTACTGACCCTCTCCAGACTCAGGCCTTCTCTGAAATGTTCTCAGGATCCTTCAGGGCAATGCTCGTCAACCTCTGCCACATCATGGCATGTGGAGGACAGCATAACATTTATCCAGCACTTTGGGGTAAAGAGAGGACGTTGCTTGGGTCAGGAGAATCGCGCATGTTTCAGGCTCCCCAGGTTCCTCTTGGGTACTCCAAAAGCTGAGGGGAGCGAGAATAATAGCTAACACTTCCATAGCACTTACCAGAAGGCACTGTTTTAGCTGCTTTACGTGTGTTAACTCGTGTGGTTCTCCCCACAGCCACATGAGGTCGGTAAAACCCAGCAACCAGTTGCTGTTGAGTCGATTCCAACACATGGCGACCTGTTATGTTTTAGAGTAGAACTGTGCTCCATAGGGTTTTCAATGGGTGATTTTTCAGAAGATCACCAGGCCTTTCTTCTGAGGCACTGTCGGTGGACTTGAACCATCAACCTTGCAGTTAGCAGCTTGGCGCCACCTACGTAGGTAAACCAAAACCGAACACGTTTCTGTCGAGTCAATTCCAACCCATAGCGACCCTATAGGACGGGGTAGAACTGCCCCATAGGGTTTCCAAGGAGCAGCTGGTGGATTTGAACTGCTGACCTTTCTGTTTAGCAGCCGTGTCATGTAACCACTGCACCACCAGGGCTCCCTAGGTAGGTAGGTACCATTATTTTCCCACTTTGTAGATGATGAAACTGAGGCCCACACTTTTGGCAAGTGAGTCACTTGCTAAAGGTTGCACAGCTGGTGTATAAGTTATCCATACCCCAAAATTTAGCAGCTTAAAACAACAAGCATTTATTACCTCTGTTTCTGAAGGTCAGGAGTCTGGGAACAGCTTAGCAGGGTGATTCTGGCTCAAGGTCCCTAATGAGGTTCAGTCAAAATGTCAGCCGGAGCTGCAGTCATCTGAAGCTGGGCCTGGAAGATGCATTTGTGGGGTGGCTCACTCACATGGCTGAGGCAGGAGGCCCCCAGTTCCTCGCCATGTGATCTTTCCATGGCGCTGCTTGAGTTTCCTCACAACATGGCTGCTGGCTCTCCCCAGAATGAGGAAGCCACAGTGCTTTTTATGACCTAGTCTCGGAAGTCGCACACACTGCCACTTCTACCTTATTCTATTTGTTAGAATTAAGTCATTTGGGGCTCTGGTGGTGCAGTGGTTAAGAGCTACGGCTGCTAACCAAAAGGTCGGCAGTTCAAATCCACCATTACTCCTTGGAAACCCTATGGGGCAGTTCTACTCTGCCCTGTAGGGTCACTGTGTGTTGGAATGGACTCGATGGCAACTTTGTTGTTGTTGTTGTCGTTGTTTTAGGTCACTAAGTCCTGCTCACATTCAAGAGGAGGAGAATTAGGCTCCATCTTTTGAAGGGAGGGGTGTCGAAAATTTGCAGACATTTTTTAAGCCAACACAGATTGCAAGTGACAGAGCCAGGCTTTGATGATGCCAGAGTCTCTTTGGAGAACCACACTGGGAAGGTTTCTAGCAAACCTGCAGTAGAACACCACCCTATACACAGAGAAGTTTCCCAAGACCCTTCCTAGCTCCTCAGTCTCCCAGGACCCCCTTCAGAAACTCTTGAGAATTCTCAAATGCCCATAGCTGCCCCCAAACTGCTGAGGTTCTCTCCACCTCCCAAAATGCCTCCCAGTCTCCTGAGTGTCTTAAGATGCCGCTCAAACTCCTAGAATGCTCTCCTTCCAAGCTCCTGCTCAGCCTCCCACCCCTCATTTTGTTGCCCTAGGTATGCCCTGATGTCGCGTTGCTGGGAGCTAAACCCCCGGGACCGGCCGAGTTTTGCAGAACTGCGGGAGGACCTTGAGAACACGCTGAAGGCTCTGCCCCCTGCACAGGAGCCAGATGAAATCCTCTACGTCAACATGGATGAGGGTGGGGGTCATCCTGAACCCCCTGGAGCTGCTGGAGGAGCTGACCCCCCTACCCAGCCCGATCCTAAGGATTCCTGCAGCTGTCTCACTGCGGCTGAGGTCCATCCTGCTGGACGCTATGTCCTCTGCCCTTCCACAGCCCCCGGCCCCACCCTGCCTGCCGACAGAGGCTCCCCAGCACTCCCAGGGCAGGAGGATGGAGCCTGAGACAACCCTCTACCTGGGACTCCCTCTCAGGACCCAAGCTAGGCACTGCCACTGGGGGACCCCCCCCCCGCCACTTTCCCACCCCAGGCCTTTCCTCCAACTGCACCCTCTTCTCCCGCCCACTTCACCTGCAACCCAGACACATCCTTCTCTGGGTCTTGGCATCTCCATCTGTAAAAGGAAGTCATTGGACTGCAGCCCTTAAGGGTCCTCCTAGATCTAACATTCCAAGATTCTAGATCCTAAAGTCCAAAAAGTCTAGATTCAAAGGTTCTAGATTTCAAAGATGCTATGAGTTTTTGGTTCTAAAGACCTGAAATTCCAGTCTCCAATTCTAAAGTTCTAAGGTTCTAGACATGGAGATAGGAAGGTCTAATGTTCTAAGGCTCTGAAATTCTATGGCTCTAGATTTTCTTGTTCTAGATTCTTGACAAGGCCCTAAGATTTTAGGTTCTAAAGAGCTGAGACTCAAGTTCTAAGATCTAAGAGTCTGGTTTAGATTTTATTTTTCTATGATTCTGAGTTCTTAGGGCATAAGATTCTAGATTCTACCATTCTAGACATGGAGGTTCTAAGGCCTAATATTCTAAGACTTGATGTTCTAAGGCTCTTAGAGTCTAGATCCTCTGGCTGTACAACTCTAGACTAAGTCTTCAAGATTTTCTACTCTCCATTTCTAATAGTCTAATGGTAGTCTATTCTAGGTTCTCAGTCTTTATGATCCTGGATTCTCTTAAGAGATTCTGGACCCTAAGGGTCTAAGATTCCAGAATCTGCAATTCAGAAGTTCTAAGAGTCTAAACGTGGAGGTTCTAAGATCTAATATTCTAAGATGTGATGTTCTAAGAACCTAGATTCTCTGTGTCTAAGGTTCTAGATCATATGCTTCAACATTCTAGATTATTAAACTGAAAAGATTCTAATGTTGGTCTGTTCTATTCCAAGGTACTCTAGATTCTACTGTTCCAAAATTCTGGATTCTAAGCATCTAAAGTTCTAAGACTCTCACAGTTGTAAATATCTAAGATTCTAGAAACCAAAGTTCTAATCATTTCTAATGTCAGGATGCCTCTAGGTTCTGTGCTACATTCTGCCTTTCTAGGATTTTAGTTCTTAAGGGTCCAAGAAGCCATATTTGTAAAATTTTAAGATTCTAGGCACGGTAGTTCGAAGACATAAATGTTCTAAATTTCTAAGATCCTAAAGGCCCACAGGTCTAGATTATTAGTATAATTCCAAGGTTCTAATCTTACAGTATTCTTCTGTGTGCCCCTCCCCTTCTTAACCACTTCTGCTTCCCCCTCCCCACACGTGGGGGTGTGCCACCCTCAAGCCTGTGCAATGCATTAGGGATGCCTCCTTTTCCCCAGGGGACAGTCTCTCCCCTTTTGGGCCATGCTGCCCCCCTGAGCCAGTCCCTCATCCCCTCTGTACAGAGTGTGGACTCTGGTGCCTCTGGGGCTCAGGTCACGTAAACCTTTGTAACCATGCTTCCGTCTCCGCTTGTCTCCCTTCATCTGTGATGTGGCTTCTCTCCCTATCAACTCAGTTTACCCATCAATAAAAAGAAGGGTCTGGTGGGGTCTCAGAGTTCTCCCCTCCCTAAGGAGCTACCAAGGGGGTAGATATGAACGTACACATAGACAAAAAGACACAAAAACAAAGACTCTCTGAAACCCCCAGAGAGGTACAGGCACATAGATACTCACAGGGTCAGAGACCCCCGGTGTAACCAAACCCATTGCTGTCAAGTCGATTCTGACTCATAGTGACTGTATAGGACAGAGTAGAACTGCCCTGTAGGGTTTCCAAGGAGTGGCTTGTGAATTCCAACTGCCGAGCTCTTAACTACTGCGCCACCAGGGCTCCGATCCAATTTAACAGACATATGAATTAATGAACATACTCAGGCATACCTGGTCACAAATACAGACACTGAAATTCAGAGACACACAGAATAACAGAGACATACAAAGTTAACACAGGTACAAACATTTACATACATGCCCAGGCAAATACCAGGAATAGGGAAAAACTTACAGCACCACAGATACAGACACGCAGAGTAACAGATACTAAGACTGACAAGTGGCACAAATACTCAGAGATATATAGAGTACAGCACGTACTCACAGACCCAAACGTTCAAACTCATACAGAAACATAGGCACGGGGCACCTCCGATGACCACGGGCCCAGTGTCTTCCAACACACTCGCGGGCATATGTGCCTGGGTGTGTCCTGCAGCTGATGGACCTATTGGCAGCGCCCGGACGCCCCCCAGTGGCGGATCCTGAGAACGGGGAACAGTTCAATCCGGGCCACAAACTTTTAGAACAAATCATTGTGGGTAGCTGGGAGGAGAGAGGAAGTCGGACGTGGGCGAGGGGCGGGGTGTCTGGACTGGAACCTCCGGGCCCACGTGAGTGTCTGCCCCACTTCTGAGTGGGTGCTGGGTGTCTAGGTTGCTGAAAGTTTGTAATGTAACAGCCCTGTGTGTCTTTGTCGTTTGATGCCGCCTGCCTTTGCAGACATTACTGGGTACATCGACACTGCAGTTTGGTGTATTATCCCCTGAATTGATGCATCAGATGTAACTCACTTGTATTTGATGCCTTTGTGTGCTGCTTTTGTGGATTTAAGGTGTGCCTCAGTGGACACTGGGCGGTTGACATTGTGTATCTCGATTGTGTAGCTTATTGATGTTTTGTGTCTTTTGAGTTAGAGGCGACAGGTGGTGCAGCGGAGTAGACATTGTGAAACTCTGTGGCGTTTGTTTATTAATGTGAGGCTTAACTACGGATTTGTGTGTTTGAGCTTGTCAGTACAGTCGCCAAACAGCCAGATTTACTGAACGACAATTTAGAGAATCTGGGTTAAAAAAGCCAAGAACTTCTGGAGGTCTTTCTGAAGGGGAAGGCTCTATGGTCGCGTGCAGAGCGCCCATTCCACGTAAGGTACCAACCATAGAGAAGAGGGCCGCGAAGCCGTCGATGAAAAAGGCCCCCTGTGAGATGTACTATCAAAGGGGAGGGGGTGCAATTTCCCTTACGACTTTCACCCGTTAGTCTAGCCTCTTCCTTTCAAACCTTCAGGACTTTCTGAAGTCAAAATATTGTCTTTCATAAAGGCAACTGACTTTATTCCAGATAAAGAATAATTTATCTATTTAAGCTCTTACGTGTACCTCCCTCCACAGCCAGACTCTTGTAGCGGTCCTCTGAAGAACGGCCAATCTGGATCACTGTTCCTAAAGCGATCCATTTATACTGACTTCAGTGAGATAAAACAGTAACTGCGATTGGTGGACAGATTGTTTTGAAACCGCCTTAACGGCAAGGGGCGGATCCTTCATTATTTAATCTCGTTCCGGTTTCTTAAAGGCAACAGAGGAAGGAGGGCTAGTTGCCAGCCCTCCGTTTGATTGGTTCTAATGGTTTTACCCGCTTGGTCTCTTCAAGGGGCGGGAGATTTAGACCAATAAAAATGTATGTTACGGAGACATTAGTTTAATGAAAGGACTGCACAGGAAAGGCTGTGAGACGCTCATTCTGAGATCTCATCGCTGATTGGGCCAAGTCTTTACTCCCTTTCCCTCATTTGACCCTACGGGAGCTGGCGCGCGGGCTCTACCCAATCAGCGCGTGCCCCGCCTCCCGCTTTTTCCCGCCCTCCGCTCCAGTCGCCGCATCGACGTAGGCCAACGCTTCCTTCCCAGCAGATCCTGGCCCTTTCATTACCGTTCTTTTGAAAGCCACGCTCTAATTGGCTAGGTCTCCAGGCCCGCGCCCGTTGCCCCCTCGCGGTGGCCAATCAGCACCTGTGTTGCATCGCACCAGGGCCACGGTTGAGGAGGAGGCGGCGGCCATTTTGAGCTGCCGCCGCCATTGGAGTGCCCCCCCCTTTCCCCCTTCGCCTCCTGACAGGAAAGGTTTAAGGGGGACAGAGCCCTGGGAGGCCAGGCCGGGCTCGGGGGCCGCCCCGAGGGCCCGGGCCATGGATGTGCGCCGTCTGAAGGTGAACGAACTTCGCGAGGAGCTGCAGCGCCGCGGCCTGGTCACACGCGGCCTCAAGGCCGACCTAGCTGAGCGGCTGCAGGCGGCGTTGGAGGCTGAGGAGCCCGACGACGAACCGGGGCGACCTGGGCACAGCAACGAGGAGGTCGAGACCGAGGGGGGCTCCGAGCTGGAGGGAACCGCGCAGCCACCGCCGCCCGGGCTGCAGCCGCACCCGGAGCCCGGCGGCTACTCGGGGCCGGACGGACATTGTGAGAGTGCGCGGGGCGGGGGCCGGGAAGCCCGGAGTCCGGGCCAAGGAAGGGCTGTGGGGCGCGGGAGTCCGGCGCCTGAGGCCGGGGAGACGGTGTAAGGACGGGGAGGGGATCCCGCGACCCGTCGCTGAAAAAGATCTAAGGACAAGGGCCTCGGGATGATCGGAGAGTAGATCTTGGCATCCGGCGTAGGGTAGATAGGGGAAGTGGGGGACTCTAGGTTTCGGAGATGAGGAGGGTTGGGGGTGTAGTGGATTCCGGACTGCAGATTGTGGAGACCGGAAACCGTGGTTTCTGGAGTCGGGAAGAGTTCAAAGAATAAGAGGTTTTCTACGTGGGGGGCTGGGGAGGGTCGTGGAAATGGTGATCCCAGGGGGCTGTGCTAGCCCAGCGTGAGGGGCTGGAGATCAGGAGTAGTGTTTCCAGGACTGGGGAAGAAATGATCAGTTACCCGGGTCTGGAAGTTTGAGAATGGAGGTTCCTGGAGTTTGCGACTGGATGGGATACTGGAAATTTTCCTATTTGATGCTGGGGTGTGTTGGAGAGACGGAGGCCTTGGTGTCTGTGGCTGTGGGGAGGGTCTGGTGGACTGGGGACTCTGGTGTTTGGCTGGAGAACGTTTAGGGGATATGGGAGTCCAGCATCTCTCAGAGGATGGTCTTGGGGATTTTAAAATAAATCCGGGGCTTGAAGGCCATCCCTGAGGCAGGGCAACTTGGGCATTTGGTACTGGGAGATCTGGGACCCTCAGGCTAGAGGAGGCACAGGGAACTTTGTTGACTGGCCAGTGGGGAAGGGTGGATGCTGCACTGGGCAGAGGACCTGGGGGTCTAGAGGTGGGAAGGCTCTGAGGACAAGTGAACTCTGGCTACTGCTAAGTAGTCTTGGGTTAACAATGTGGAATGTTTGAGGAACAGGAGTAGCTGGGGGTGGAGTTCAAAGTAAGTGGATTATCTGGAGGACAGGATTCTTGTCCAGCACAGAATGAATGTGTAGCCAGCCTAGCAGATATGTCTGGATGGAGAAGAATGTAGGATGTGAAAGCAAAACCTGTTGACTTGACTGGGGGTGTAGGGAGGAGGGACCTAGCATGTAATGGTGAATGTTTCTAGGACTGAGCAGTTATCTCCAAGAGAGGGCAGTTGATCCACGGAGGCAGTTATTTGTGTGCCAGAGATGGGGGGTGGGGGGTACTGAGCATTAGCCACGAGGTGTGTGACTCTGGGAATGAGAGGGGATAGGGCAGATCTTGGTGCCCCGGGCTGGAGTTGTCTGAGGAGAGGAGACCCTGTTGTGGGAGGGAATGAATCTGGAGTTAGAAAAGGGCAGCTTTCTAGCAGGACCTGGGGGGTGGGGGATTGTAGAGGTTAAGGAGTAAGTAGAAAAGTCTCCGGTGTCCAGGGTTTGTGGTGTTTGTTTGAGAAGAGGGCACCCTGGGGCTTGGGGCTAAGGGAATAAGGGGAGAAAAAACTGATCATGGAAGAGGTGAGATTTGAGGTTGGCACTGGGTACTTACTTTTCATGAGAGATGTGACCTCCTGGAGTGAGGCAACAGTGTAGATTTGGGGGTGGAAGGGCTCGGGATTGTCCAGGACCCAGGATACTGAGAAGAGGGTGTTGCAGACCTGCAGAGGAAAGAGGAAAGGCCTGGTGTGCGTGTGTAGGGAATGCCTAGGAAGGAGGGGCCACAGGCAGTCCTGACCTGGGTGTCTGGCTAGAGGTGTCTCTGAGAGGAAAGTGAGTTCATTGCTTCAGAGCATAGACTCAGATGGACATGGGTCCATGACTTGGGCAAGTCACTTCACCTCTGTGAGCCCTGGTTTCTTCCCATGTAAAATGGGGTAATAATAGTTCCTCATCAGGATTGTCATGAATGAGGTCCCATGTATGGAGGGTTTAGCACTGGGCTTGCTTGCTATTAGAGGGTAGAAGGATCCCAGAGTCGTAGCTGCTTCTCCTGGCAAGGCTGCCTCTGAGCACAGGAGAGATACTGAGGAAGAGAGACACAGACTCTCTGGGGAGAAGAGCACTGTTCTTGCAGCCTGGAAGGGTCTGAATGGTCTGAAAGGGTCCCTGTGTTCCACTTCAGGAGGTTCTATTTCTTCCTCTCTCCCCAACAGCAAAATCCTCTGAGCCCCCTTCATGTTCCTCCCAAACTCTTTCTTCAGCCCTGGTAAACATACCTGTAGCAAACCATGTGACTTGGGACTTTCCTCCCTTTTGGCTCTACCTGGTTTGGGCCCAGATGTATTTGTTCTATGAGGAAGGATCCAGTCAGTTAGCGGGTGACAGGATAGTCTCTCCTTCCCTGTGGATCTGCCTCACTGCTCCTGCACAGCCACTAGCAGGGCCCTGGAGGCACCTAGCAGAGAGCTTGCCCCTGGGGTGCGCAGCCTGGTGCTGTGCATCCTGGGCTTCTGAAGTTCTCTCTGGGGTTTGCCTGTAAGGTTTTCCTCCTTGAAGGAGTTTCTGCTTTGGTACTCTGGGTTTAGTCCCGCCCCTGGGCTTTCACCTGTGTGACCCCAGCTCCAGGCGTTTTCTCCATCCTCATCACTGAGCTGTTGCCTGTGTAGCCTTTGAGTCAATGCTATCTGCTGCTTTCTTGGTCCCTGTCATAACACCCAGGACTTCTCCTTTGTAGTCCATAACAATCAATTCATTTTTTGTGTGTAATTATTTGTTTTATGTGTGGTGTGTTTATCTTATTAAGCCAAAGGCTTCAGTGGGGCAGAGGTCCAGCTCAGCTTATTCTCAGCCCTCCCTCAGAGTCTAGTGTATAGTTAATGCACTCCAAGAATGGTTAATATTGTTGTTCTTACCACCCTTCAGCTGAGCTCCCCTGGATTCTCAAGTCTCCTTGCCAAAATCCTTCCAGTCTAACTCCAAATAATTTAGGACTAATCCTTACTGAGTTTGAAAGCATTATGATCATGAGCCCTACTTTCATAACAGCTCTTTTCCTTCCTCCCCCAGTTCCCTTTCATCAACTGAGTGTGGTTACTCCTTATCATTGGCAACTATTGCACGGTAGAAAAGATTCTTAAAGACGCTTGGCTGTACAGGAGGAATATTGAACGGGGCAGGCAGAGTGCTGGTTTATACTCCAGTTTTTACGGTTGTGTCCTGAGGGTAACTCCCTAAGCATTTTGCCATCTTAGAGAACAGCTAAGCTGGTGGTTCTTACACTACTCCACAGAGTCCCAGGTGTGTGTAAAGTTACCTCCACCACAGAGGGGTGACTTAGTGGAGAGGCTAAGCTGGAGCCCTCTTCTGGCCCTCCCATCTCCTTTCTTCAACCAGAATAGTCTGCTTCCGTCAGTTTTATATATCAGGGTTCTGTAAAACCCCATCTCAGGTAGCATCTGCAACCTTTTGAGGGGCAAGAGGACACGTTCAAGCCACTGACTGCCCAGATAAGATTTCCATGTGAAGGTGTTGTCAGACCTTGGCTTCTGACAGACTCACTGTCCCCAGTGGGGATGACATCATATGGCATCAAAGAAGCCACCTCTGGTCCCAGGGCCCTCCAGGAAGCACCCTTCTAACTGGCCGTTTTTTGTTTTAAGATGTCATGGACAATATTACCAGGCAGAACCAATTCTACGAGAGCCAGGTCATCAAGCAAGAGAACGAGTCAGGCTACGAGAGGAGACCACTGGAAATGGAGCCGCAGCAGCAGGCCTATCGCCCAGGTGGGAAAGCACATGAGGCTCTATCTTTTTTGAGGGAAACAGAATCTACATGTGGCCATTGCTGTCCACTCAGAGCTGTCCTCCCAGAGAGGCTTTACATCATCCTTTTGGCTAATTCGTCCAGGCTTTTTACTCTGGCAAGTTGTTTTTGAAGGGAAGAACTCAATCCCACCCCAAAGTGTTGGGGGAGGGGAGTCTTCATGGTATCTGTTTTCAGATGCTAGCATCAACACCCTTGAGAGGTTTGGGCCTGGAGGCCAACACCTGAGTTACCTGAGTCTTATTTAGAATCTTAGAATGTGGAAGGCAGAAAGGACCTTCTAAATCTAGTCTAGTGTTTCCCATACCATGTTCTGAAGAATATCGTTCCAGGAGATATTACCAGGCTCTCCACAGAGAAGAGTTCCCTAGTCAAGTTGTGTTGTAGCACAGGGAATCACCTAGATTACTGAAGGATAAGGATCAGGATAAGAAGCTGGCTCCTGTGAGGTGGAGGTCAGCCATACCTCCATTCTCCAACTTCTTCACCATTTCTGACACCAGCTGCCCTTTCCCCCCCGGCACTTTGTACTTCTCTCGTGGGTTCAGTAATTTGTTGCAGTGGCCACACCAAACTCATAGAACACACTCACAGTTAAGTGGTTTATTAAGGAAGTCCTAGGCTACAACTTAGAATCAGAATCAACTTGGAAGTACCAGGAACAGCTCAGGATCAGGAAACACGTAGGTAAGGTCTGGAAGCGCCCCCCCCACCCCCACCCGCCAAAGTGGAGAGCACATCCCTCCCCTCTTCAGTGCAGGACAGCTCTCTCCGCTCTTCTTGGCCATGCAAGCAGACAGGCCCTTCTCTCTGCCGTGCTAACTTCTCAGCCATGCACGTCCCCTCTTGGCTGTGCAGGCCTCTCTGCCTTTGGCTTCCCCACCATCAGCGTCTCCACTGCTGACTGGCCCAGCTCATAGCCAGTGTAGCAACTTGCTCAGCTCTCTTAGCTGCCTTCCTAGCAGCAGCTTCCTGCTGTCACCTCTGGCTCTGCCACAGAACCCCTTCCGGGCATCTCGCTGTCTTCAGTGTTACAGCCCTTGACCCATATTATAGCTCTTTTAGGAGGTTTTTCACTGTCTCTCCTTCTCTCTTCTCTTTTCTCGCCTCTAAGAACTTCTGTGGGATTGGCTGCTTATCTAAGAAAACTCCTTGTCAGTTTAAAGGCATGGCCTTCCCAGCAGGACCACAGACTTACCAGTCCCTTCAGTGGGACCACAAGTCACTCAGTTTGCATAGTAAACGAACCAGTCCCCATGAGGTACGTAAAACAGACCAATCAGGACAGACTGCAGTCCAGGGCCAGACAAAAGTACCAAACCATCAAGTTGTTTACAGCTTACCCAGGAAATGTCAAGCAACCCTGACAAAAGTAACAAACTCTCTGGAGTAGAAACAACCTGGGAGCCGCCCCCCACCAAGTTGCTTCTTCAAAGAACTGGGGCAAGTGTTAGCTCCTCAGGGCTTAGGGGGGAAGTCTGTTAAGCTGTGTTTCCAAAGAACCAAGGCAAAAGGCCATATAAAGGAGCTCAATTGACTGCACAAGTGAATCTGGAAAATGCAACATATGCTGTACCACCTCTTGCAGATTCATGTGCTTATTAGAACATTAAAGGCTCTGAGAAGTCCTACACTGAAAAAAAAAAAAAAAACTTATGCCACATTGTTTTAACCCAGGATGTCTCAAACATTTAAATATGTCTTTGCGGAACAATGGAGCCGTGGCGGCACAGTGGTTAAGAGCTATGGCTGCTAACCAAAAGGTTGGCAGTTTGAATCCACCAGCTGCTCCTTGAAAACTCTCTTGGGGCCGTTCTACTCTGTCCTATAGGGTCACTATGAGTTGGAATTGTCTCGAAGGCAACAGGTTTGGTTTTTTGGGTTTGCAGAATGGTGGTCCCCATGATTCCAGTTTGGGAAACAGATGTAATCCAGTACTCCTCCTTTTACAGATGAAGGGAGGTGATTTATCTAATGGCAGAGCTGGGGCTAGAATCCAGGACGTTGGCTCCTGGGCAAGTGCTCTTTGTTAATAGGCAGGATCCCATACTGTTCGTGTTTTACTGTTTTGAAAAGCAGGGTCCCACTACTGAGTAGTGATGAAGTCAGGACTGTGTTGTGGCCCCAGTGCCTTTTCTTAGCAAATCTAGTTGATTTTATCTAATTCCATTCTGGTTCATCCAGAGTGAAGTCCCTGGACATTTCTTGTGGGTGGCTCCGGGCTTTAATGAATGTGGGTTAAATTGCAGATTTGTGTCAGGCTCTGAGATGTGTAGAATCATTTGGCCCAGTGTGGGTATTTTTTGTGCCATTATCAACAGGCATTTATCAGGGGCTTCCTGTGAGCCCAGCCCTGTGCTGGGACCATGGAGGCTGTCTTCAAGATGGTTGAGCACTATCCCTGCCCTGGAGAACCAGAAGAGATTTGGTCAGTATGCCAAAACTAGTGAGCGATCCAAGATGCTCTTTGAATGAGTGCAGAAATGAGTAGACGTGAGTGATCCACAGCATTGTAGATAGACGTCGTGGCAGAAACAAGGCTAGGTTGAAATGCACGGTTTGCTCTAGGTTAGATGCTGATTCTTAGAGTTGGCCTGACTTCCCAGGGATCCACAGCACGCTATCCCATTCCAACTTCCTGTCTGTGGTGTGATTGATGAGATCTCACCTATGGAATGGTTTAACTGCAGACCCTCCCTTCCAGGGGATTCTGAGCTTTGCAGTAGAATGATTACATCCAATGGAGTTAACTGCAGGATCACAGATCTCAATACTCTGTTGAACCAACCCTTGCCCCTCCTTGCTAGACTGAAGAAGCTTTGCAAGAACTGAGATGGGAGATCTTTTGGTAGGAGAAATTGGAGAATATAGGATCGTGGCACCTCATTTTAACAGGATCTTAGAAGTCTTCTAGGGCTCCTTCCCAGTCATTGCAGGCAGAGGCGACTGCCAGCCTTCACGGGGCTTTCATGCAGTGCCAAAGGCAGCTGTCCCACCTTTGGTGGGCCTTTAAAGAGTTTGTCCTCATTTAGTGCTGAAATCCCCCTCGTCTGACTGACGTCTGTCACCCCACTGACTACCAGGTCTGAATCACCTGGCTGACCATCCCTGGCCTCTGCTTCATCCTAGCCCTGTTCTCCAATGCGGCTTACCTGGCTTGCTCAGCAGGCTTACACTGAACCCAAGTTTGTGCTCAGCCCTTCACCACTGTAGGCAGGACCCTGTCAACGTCTCCTGAGGTAAAGGGGACCAGAGAGGTGATAGCTGAGCAGTTTCCAAGTGTCTTGATCATCTCTACTTGTCATGACAGTAGAAATGAAGACAGAGATGAAGCAAGAAGCACCTACCAGCTTCCTCCCCCACGAAGCATCTCAACCCAAGCCAGATAGACAGCAATTCCAGAGTCGCAAGAGGCCTTATGAAGACAACCGGGGACGGGGGTACTTTGAGCACCGAGAGGATAGGAGGTGCGTGTGTTGAGGCGACAGTCGCCCTTGTCGCTTTAGGTGTCTGTTTGTGGCCCCGCACCCCTGGGACCCTTCGTAGTCTAACCAAGAGGGCCGGAGTTCCCCTGCACCGACACTGTCCCTCTGGCCCTTCCTGCACTCACTGTCACAGCCACCTCTCCTCAACCTTTGGCCCCTCACTTCCTTCCCAGTACATGTAAAGCCCACACACCTTAGCCTTCCCACGTAAGATGCCCGGCTGCCTTTTCAGTCCCCCTCCCCACTGCCCTGCAGTCCCACACGGCGTCCTATCCTTAATGGCTGCTCAGTGTCCCTCAGATGAATCACACCCTGCTTCATCCATCCACTCGTTCATTCAGACAGCACTCTAGTCCTTTCACCAGGTGCCGAGCCCTGGGCTGGACACTGGGGATACGGAGAGGATTTGGTCAGCGGGCTTTGCCCTCCATTTTTCCTGGTGTAGGGGCTGAGGTAGACAGTCCCAAGTCAGCCACAACCTAGGGGGACAAGTAGTTAAGATGTGGTTGTCAGGAGCTCACAGGGGGAATGGTTCTGCTGTGGTCATTTCCCTTTTCCCTTTCCTATAGACCTCCCACCTTCCTTCCCCTGGGAACCGTCCTCCCCTCCTCCCCCACTTCGGCTCCTGTGTGATCCTCTTCCTTCCTATCACAGAAACTGAGAATTACGCTCATCTCCACTCGTCTAGACTGCTCATCTGACACATTTTATTCCCTGCCTGGTGAGGTTTACCCTCTCACTGGCTTGTGACTCTTTTTAAGACAGGGCCTGTGCCTCACAGGCTGTTACTAAAGCTAGGACGTGGAACCAGCCCACCTCACACGGGTTTCTGCTGCTGCCTCCCACAGAGCAGGGGCCTAGGAGCCACTAGCCGAAAGAGCACAAAGGAACTCACGGAGCTGAGGCTGGCAGGGAGGGCTTCTCAGGATGGGTTGAGCGCCTCCTTTTGGGAGGCTCTGTGCCGTCCATGGGCTGGTGGGGTAGAAGGACAGTCCACCAGAGAAGCCTGCTGTCGGGGAGTGCCAGCAGCCCAGTCAGCACGGGTGTACCTGGTCTGTACACAGTGCGCCAGGGCCACCCAGACTGTCCCTGCCACAGGAGCATTAGACCGTGCCCTTCTACCCCTCTCCTTTATTTCTGTAGTTCAGACACCAGCAGTGTTTTAACATAGCCCCCTTTTTTAATGCTTTGGTGGGAAGATGAATCTCAGTTCATAATTTAGGACACTTTTGAAAGAGAGAGACCGAAAAAATGGGTCATTTTAAATCCTGTCAGATGCGGAGTCTTCAGACCTGGTGTATGGACAGATTTTAATTACCGGGTTTATCTTCAGAGAGTCTCGTGAGGTTGTCCAGGCTCTTGCACATCCCATTCCTGGCCCAGCACCCTTTGGGCCACCACAGCCTCCCGCCAGTGAGAGTTCAGTGTGGAGGCAGGTCTCAGCATGCAGAGGGCATGGACCAGGTCTGTGGGAGAGAAGAGTCTTCTCTGGAAGAGCTCCCTGAGTGATGCTGATGCCCCCTCCACACCGGAGCATGCCCTCTCGTCCTTGTGCCCACCCTAGGAGTTACCCATCGTTGCTGTCATGGAAATGCAAGTGCGGATGGTCCCAGAGTGCTTTTGCTAACCTCTGTGGGAAGACACTGAAGTCCAGGAAGGGTTTCTGCTTCATTTTCCTTCCCCTCTGCTTGGCCAGCTATTCTCTGCATGACTTAACCCCTCTTTCCGACACAGAGGCCGCTCTCCTCAGCCTCCGGCTGAAGAAGATGAAGATGACTTTGACGACACCCTTGTTGCCATTGACACATGTGAGTCCTGGGAGCGCCCCTCTGAGCCTCCTTCCTATCAGTATAGGGGAACTGTGCTTTGACCTTCCCCAGAATCCCTGCCTGGCCCCAACCAGGGCTGGTGTTGGTCCTGGTGTAAGAAGCAGTGTAGTTCTGGACCAAAGGCCCTGGTTTGGAGACAAGATCAACTGCTGACTCCGCTGTGGGGCCCTGGGCAAGTCATTCTCCATCTCTGAGCCTCTCTTCAGGGAGGAGGAACCCTGCCCTGATACATCAGGGGGTTTTCAGTTAGAATGAATACAGGAACAATCTGGAAAACCCTGAAGCGCCCTGCACACTCACAGGGTTTGTCATCTAATCAGGAAGGGAATCTGAGTGCTGCCGGGGAAACTTAACTCTTTGACCACCAGCTCCCCAGTTTCCATCAGCTGCTCACGTTCCTGATGAAACCAATGCCACTTTGTCCTCTGAGTCACTATACTCACCCGCCCTCTGCCCTCCAGTTCAGTTTTCTTTCCACTGGATACGTGGCTTTCACTTTGACTGTGTAAACACTCGGGGGAGTGATTATAGAGGCAGTGTCTCCCCTCAGACCTTCTAAATCAGAATCTCAGCAACAGGGCCTGTGAAACTGAATTTTTAAACGTATCCGGAAGCACGGCCAGGTCTGAGAATACTGCACTGCTCAGCAGAACAGAAAGTTAGCAGAAACTCACTCACTTGTTTCTTTACGTAGCTCGTGTTTATAGAGCACTCCTTTGGAAGAGATAAAGACATCTTACATACAGTTCCTCCTCTCACGAGATCTCAGAGACAAGCTCTGCCCGGAGTAAAACTTAACATTTTTAAAGTGTCGTGTGGGCAGTGGTCCATGAGGCAGCATCTGATCAAATGTCAAGTGTACAGACCATGGGGCTCAACCTTGAGAGAAAGGAGAGAGCCTAGTGGGCTGAGTGGGAAAGAGAGGTTTTCTTGGAGGCATGACCAGCCCCTTGGAGGATGGGAAGAGGCTGTTCTCAGCAGGAGAGTCATGGGCCCACAAGAGGGGGCCAGGACATGTGCCCCTGGGCGGTCACGGCAGGGGGGTGGGTGTGCATCAGAGTCAGGTGCTTGCACAGCCACTGGCAGCAGGAGCCCAGCACTGGGGAGTAATTGGGTTGTAGGGCAATGGTGATTAGTCTCTTGTATTTTAAAATCTCCTGAAACTGGTGACAATGTGGACCTTCTCCCTACAAGTGTACATACTCACAAAAAGGTGTTGGTGTACAATTTCCAGGGGCTCCCCTGAAGCCCATTCCTGGACCCTAGCCAGGTAAAGAGCCCCTGTTCCTGTGTGGGGTGACTGCTTTGACCGTGTGCGAGCCAGCTGGCCCTGCTCCAGAACCTGTGCTGTTAAAGGGAGGATGGTCAGGGATGTAGCAGATTCCTCATTAACCCATCCCCATGATGTGTCAGCTTGTGTGCTCCTACTCAGCCCTCCTGGGGACCTTCCCTTTTCCTGTTTCTCTCTCGGGATCTTTGAAACATCAGTCGACCTAGGCTTTTTTTCCACAGATAACTGCGACCTCCACTTTAAGGTTGCCCGAGACCGGAGTAGTGGCTATCCGCTCACAATCGAGGGCTTTGCATATCTGTGGTCCGGAGCCCGTGCCAGCTATGGGGTCAGAAGGGGCCGTGTGTGCTTCGAGATGAAGGTGAGTGGGAGCAACGCCAGGGGGATGGGTGCAAACAATGGGTCCGTGCATTGGAATAGCCTTGTCACCGGCCACTGAGTCAGAGCCGCAGCTACAAAAGAGGTTTGACTGGGGACAGACTGTGTGTCCAGGCAAACACACTTCTGTGTGAGCTCAGAAGAACTGTCCTGTTGCTAACTGTATCAGAAAAGCAGGCCAACCATACGTTATTTTATTGGATTTCTCCTTCGTGGGGTTTGGCCCAGGTATTATACAGATAACACCAGTCTAGAGGTGATGTGTTTGATGTGGAGCTGGGAAAAGGAGTTGTCTGGAAGAAAGCTAGAAGACTTGGGCTCAGGAATCACCAGTTAAAGGAAGGCCAGAGGGAGCAAGGCACAGAAAGGCTGTCCTGCCAGCTCAGGCCATCATCCGCCATCATCCCTCCACAGTACCATGTCGAGTCATGTTTGTGAAAAGAACACATTCTAGTGTTTGGCAAAAGTCCAGACAGCACACAAGACGATAAGGTGGAAAAGCAGAAGTTAGAGTCCTGGTCCCCATCCTACTCCCCAGAGACAACTTACATGTTAATGATATCTTGTGTATCCTTTCTGTATGGAAACTTATTTATAATAGTTAATACGTGGAGCACTTTGCAGGCACTAGATAGTGGACCAAGCTCTTTCTACGGGTTATTTTCATTAATCCTCACAGTGCTATCATGAAATAGGTACTGTTATCCTCATTTTTCAAAGGTGGAAACTGAGACAGAGGTTATCATATTTTATCCACTAAGACATCATTGATTTTAAGTTGCACATTATTTTATGTGCCATTCGTGGAGAAACACTGCCAGTTAAACTGGCATCTTAAAGTCGATGAAATACAATAACTTGCCAAAGGCCACCAAATAGTACAGGTAGAGGTGGTTATTAGGCAGTCAAAAGATTAAGTCAGAAGACTATTTTTACTATCATACCTTGTGCAGTTTTTTATAGTAGCTCATTAGCTCTGCCTCATTCATTTTAACTGCTGCATCATATCCTGTTGCATGAATATACCTTGATTTAACCAGTGCCTTATTGGTAATTGTTTCTGATTCTTTTTTATATATGTAAGCAGTGTTACCCTGAGTATTTTTGCATACATATCCTTGTACACTTCAGAATCTATCTGTAGAAGAAACTAGAAGTAGAATTGCTGGGTTATACAGCGTGTGCACTCACAGTTTCTAGCTTTGATGGAGACTGCTAGGTTGCCCTTCAGAGACGTCGTACCAGTTTATCTTTCCACCGGCCATTATGAGAGTCCCTGTTCCCCTGCAGCGAGTTTTAAAACTAAGAAAATATTTGAAATTCCTATCTTGGTGGCCCTGTACTCTGCTGAGCCCGTTTGAGGCCCTGATTTCTTCAGAGCAACTTGAATGCTTGTGACCTCTTCCCCTGCTTTTTAATGCCTGGTGCGCTTCCCTCCTGGATTGCCTCATGGAACCCGCCAGCCACCAGACTCAACCTGAGCCCTCTGGTCTTCTGTCCCCAGATCAATGAGGAGATCTCCGTGAAGCACCTTCCATCTACAGAGCCCGACCCCCACGTTGTCCGCATCGGCTGGTCCCTGGACTCCTGCAGCACCCAGCTAGGTAAGGGGAGTTGTGCTAAGCAGTCCAGATAGTAAAGCAGTCGCCCCTCCCTGGATTCTCAGGCTCCTCGGCCTCCTTTCCCGGTGTTGGAACAGAACCAGCCTGGAGGGGAACAGGCACCAAGATCAGGTGTATGCACTGCACGTCTTTAGGCATACACGATTCAACTGCAAGGGCCACAGTCACTTAACAGCCTTTCTAGAAAGAATTGATTTTTATCCTACATCTCTTAGGAGAGGGTCCAGAGTTCTCTTTAGAAAACTGTTACCTGTCTTAAAAAAGATCAGTTGTCTCCTGTCCTCAAACCGTGCCAAAGTCCCTCAAGCCCTATTAAGATCTCTCTGGGCTGCTCTGTCCAGAGCCTACCCCAGGTAAAGGTGACGCTGAGACCACTGGAGGCAGGGCTGTAGCCACGGAGGGGAGCCCAGGGTCCTTCCTTGGTGGAGGGAGGTAGGGGCTGCCCGTTGAGAGATTTGTAATTATCTCAGGACCCCAGGCCTCAGTGACTTTCTGACCCCAGGTGACTGATCTTGATGACCAATGTTGAAACTTCTGCCTTAATTATGTAAACATTTTGATTTTGAAAACGTGTACTCCTTGTAAAAATGCAGGCCAGACAGAAAGGGAAAAGTGCTCTCCTACACCTGCAGCCCAAAGATAACCAGTGTTTCTTCCTCCATCTCCTGGACTTTTTTTTGTTTTATTTTTTATATACCCAAACTGAGTCACAGTGCATACTGTTGTGTAGCTTTTTTTTTCTTCTTCCTACTTAACATATTGTGGGCATGTTTTTATAAATAAATTTTAAAAAACCTTTGCCGTCGAGTAGATTCCAACTCATAGTGACACTGTAGGACAGAGTAGAACTGCCGCATAGGGTTTCCAAGGAGCAGCTGGTGGATTCGAACTGCCAACCTTTTGGTTAGCAGTTGAACTCTTAACCAGTGCGCCACCAGGGCTCCTTTGAAACTAAGTACAGCTTTCTCACTACTGCATAATTTTTCATTTTATAGCTGTATCGTTTTTTTAACAAGTCCGTTTTTGAAGATCATTTAACTTGACGGCAACTTTTTATTGTAAGACACTTGAGCCACCATCCTTGTCTGTAATTATCTGACTGTTTACTTAAGGCTAATTGTTTTTTTATATTAACACTAATTCTTAACAGTGAAATTGCTAGGTCAAAAGGAATGTACAGTTTTCATTTTGATATGTACTAGCAGTTTTTGTTTTAAGACTCACATATATCATCTCATTTTATCTTTGCCTTAGTTTTGAGATGTAGGTGGTGGGCAGCTGACACAGGTGGGAATGCAAAGCCCAGAAAGGTCAAGCATCATGTCCATGGTCACACAGGTGGTTGATAGCAAAACTAGGCCTGGGGTCCGTGCTGTGGGCTCCTGCTTTGCTGACAGGATGCTCCTTGGGTTCCTGGCAAAGGATTTCTATATAAGCCAGGTGTCAGCCAGGTCCCCTGGGATCTCAGTCAGACTGTTTCAGCCTCCAGTTCTGAAGCTTGGGGAAATCCAGCACCGTTCCCAGGTCCTCATGATCTCCAGAAGCAAAATCCAGCCCCTCTAGTAGTTTACACAAAACAGCCCACAACACTAAAAATCAATGGCTTCAGTAGACTTGATTGAATATTGGGTATCACAGAAGGGCATGCATCTTGGCACACAGCCTTCTTCCACCCCGAGCCTCCTCTCTTCCCACCTCCTTTTCTCTCCAAATTCTCACTTTCTGTACAGGGCCCCTCAGTTTAGCTCCTACTCCCAGGCGAAACCCTTGGGGTCTCTGCATAACAAGGGGCTTCTTTTCAACAGAACTGTCCGCAACCCTCTGCCCTTCCAAAAGTACCTGATTTTTAAAACACGCAAAGGAGATGATTTTTTTTTTTTTCTTTAAAATGCGTGGCAGCCAGTGAAGCCGTTGTGACCATCGCAGGTTTAACCTGCCTTGTGACTGTCTCTCCCGTCAGGCGAAGAGCCTTTCTCCTATGGCTACGGAGGCACTGGGAAGAAATCCACCAACAGCCGGTTTGAAAACTATGGAGACAAGTTTGCAGAGAATGATGTGATTGGCTGCTTTGCGGTGAGTGCTGGCAACCTGAGGGAGTTGGCAGAACCAAATGTTGGTCCTATCAGGTGTGGCCTGCAGAAACTTACTGCCCTTTCCTTTATCTTCCTCAAATCCAGCTGGTCCAGTCTCTTTGTCTGTCTTTTGACAGGCGGGGATGTTTGCTTAGTCGTTTTGTGCAAAATTCCGCCAGTCCACCCTCTTTGCCCTTTTGTGCGAAGCTGTCAGATGGCACCCTGAAGAGGTGGGGGGCATCAGGTGTGCACAACCTACTTCTGTTCCTAGATACCAGAGAGATGTTTTCTAAACAAACCAGGAAGTTCTTATCTTTTTCTGCTAGGGAATAGCCTATCTACTCTTGAAGGCAGTGATGTTGGCTTTTGCCCACATTGGCATCATCTCATTCCAGAACTTCTCTTTTCCTTTGCCTCACATTGGTTGAGTGATGCTTCCTACTGAGCATGGCCTTCTGGAAGGGCAGGGACAGATGGAAAACCGAGCAAGAACTGCTGCCTTACTTCCCTTACTGAGAGCACTGACCGACAACCACAGTGCTGAGGCGTACGGCTGTCAGCTCTGGAGCCAGAGTCCCTGGACCCAGCCCCTGCTCTTCTGCTCACAGGCCTCAGCAACTTAAACCAAACCAGTTACCTTGGAGCTGATTCCAATTCATGGGGACCCCATGTGTTTCAGAGTAGAACTGCGCTCCATAGTGTTTCCAATGGCTATGATCTCTTGAAAGTAGATCTCCAGGCCTTTCTTCCAAGGTGCGTCTGGGTGGATTCAAACTACCAACCTTTCAGTTAGTAGCCAAGCAGTTAACTTGCTTGCACCACCCAGAGACTGTCCTGGGCAACTTACCCTCCCTGTATTTTGGTCTCATATAAAAAGGTGGTCATCTTTGTACCTACCTCTGAGTTTTGTGTGAAGCCACTAAGTTAATCCGTTAAAAGCACTTAGGACAATACCTGACATATAGTAATCACTTTGTAAGTATAGGTCAGTGCTATATCATTAGAAATTATAAGAGATGTCTTTAAAATGTGCCCTTAGGCCCCAGAGGAGGGAGTGACAACAGGCCCATGCTTCCTCTTATTCTTGTTTTCTCTCTTTCCCCTCATATTTGTTGAAACCAAAAAACCAAACCTGTTGCTATCGAGTGGATTCCGACTCATATAGAGACCCTGTAGGACAGAGTAGAACTGCCCCATAGGGTTTCCAAGGCTGTAATCTTGACGGAGGTAGACTGCCACATCTTTCTCCTGAGAGCAGCTGGTGGGTTCCAACTGCCGACCTTTCGGTAGGCAGCCAAGCTCTTTAACTGCTGCGCCACCAGGGTTCCTTATATTTGTACATATGCGCCCTTTTCTCCTTTTTTTTTTCACTTTTATTTTAAAATAATTTCAAACTTAAAAAGAATTCTCATAGACATCAGATTCTAACATTTGCCATATTTGTTTATCATTTTCTCATAGTTTTATTTGACCAGTGATTTTTATCTGACCCGTTTGAGAGTAGGTTGCATATTTGCATACATCATGTCCCTTTATTCCATGGTATTTCTGTGTATTTTTAAAAAACAAACCACAGGACACTTATCAAATTTAACATTGCTTTAATATTATTATCTACTCCGCAGTCCACATTTAAATTTTGTTAGTTGTCCCAACAATATCCTTTAAGAACAAATCTGGTCTTCAGTTCAAGAGCATATATTGCGTTCTGTTGTCATGTCTCTTTAGTCTCCTTTAATCTGGAATTGTTTCTCAGCCTTCCTTTCGTGACCTCATTATCTTTTTAATGGTATTTTTTTTTTTAAAAAAAAATATATATATTTATACTGTACAAACTGTTCTAATGTATTTTTTCCATTTGATAGTAAATCTTGGCCATCTTTCCCTGTCTGCACAAAGGATTTAGCTCAATTGGAAACTTTTTTTTTAATAGTTAATAAATTCATGTGGTTTGAAGAAATATAAAAAGGTACATAGTGGAAAGTCTACTTCAGATCTTCCTCCCACAGGTAGTACTGGTTTCTTAGGTATCGTTACAGGGCTTCTTCATCCAACTACGGGAAAAATGATTATTATTTTTCTTCTTTTTACACAAAAGGTAGCATATTATACATGTTCTGCATCTTTCCTTTTTGTGTAACTGTATCTTGGCAATCTTCGTACATCACTGTATCACGGAGGGCTTCTCTGTTCTTTCACATGGTCTGCAGTCATTGTGTGGCTGTTCCGTAATTTACGTAACCAGTTTCTGTTTAGTGGACATTTAATAGTTTCTTGCCATTTTGTTTAGTGGCTTCCTAGTATTCTGATTTAGGCATCAGCGCACCCTAACTTAATTCAGCCAGCCTTCTGCTGGTGGGCCTGAACGTTCTTTGCTGGAACAGATGATGCTGCGGTGACAGCTTGTCCTTTTTTTTTTTTTTTTCCACTTACCAGAGTACCTTGAAGTTCTTGGTGTCCCCATGTGGATCTTATGTGTGGTTTAGCCACCCCTGCTTCCCACTGAAGCGCAAGTAGTAGGGCTAGAGTGAGCATCTTGCATGTCTTTTGTGTTCTTGTGGGAATGTAGCTGTAGTATTTTTTCCTGAATATATAACTTTTGGATCAAATGTGTATTTTTAATTTTTCCTTTCTTTTTTTTTTTTTTCCATCTTACAGTTTATTTATTTATTGCACTTTAGATGAAGGTTTACAGAGCAAACTAGCTTCTCTTTGAACAACTAGTACGCATGTTCTTTTGCGACATTGGTTGCCATTTCTTTTTTTTTTTTTTAATAATTTTTTGTGTGTGTTTTCGGTGAAGGTTTACACAGCAGTTTAGTTCCCATTCAACAATTTCTACACGAGTTGTTCAGTGACGTTGGTTACATTCTTCACAATGCATGAACGTTTTCATTATTTCCCTTCTGGTTGCTGCATTTCCATTAATCTGCTTTCCCTGTCCCCTCACATTCTCATCTTTGTTTTAAAGTAATTCTTGACCATTTGCTCTCAGATAGGTGATTTTTTTAAAGGAGCACAGTATTGATGGGTGATATTCTTTTTTTTTTTTTTTAGTGTATTTTGTAATTTTGACAGCTGCTGTCAAGACTGCCCCAAAGAGGTCACAGTAGATTAATGTGTCATCGGCGTGTGATAGTGTTTTCCAAACTGTGCTCCCTCAGTGCTTGGGGCTCTGTGGGCATGTGGTCGTCTGGAGCTGTAAGCCTTGACCCCTGCTTTAACCAGATCATTTCTACTTCTGCTTCTAAGATTCCACAGACAGCTTCCTTTGTTTAAAGGATGCCACAACTTAAAAAGGTTCAGAGTGGGGTTTGGGGGAGGTATGAAAATCAATGGCCTGAGGGAACCAGAGGAGAGACGTATGTGTCAGTCTTGAACTCTCGCCACTCACGAGACAAAAGGGACGGAACAGCCTTGCGGGTAAGGAGAGCAGTAGAATCCGTTCAGTGTAATCCTTGGAGCCTAGGGGCTATGAGGAGATATGGGAGGTGAAGCTACAAAAACAAGCAGGAGCCAGGCTGTGGCGTATCTGACAGATGCCAGGCTTACGGAAATGGGAGCTCCTTTAGGCCCCAGATCAGCGCAGGAGCCTGGTGGCAGGAGCGGCACAGCCACCCTCGCCTCTTGGGTGGCTCTGTTGGCGGTGGATGTGTTGGCCGACAGTGCTGGTCTACTTACAGTACCCTAAGTGTGTCGGGAAGCTGGTGGCTCTGAGGAAGGCTGACACCCATGATGTTCACTGCCATGTTAGGGCAAAGGTGACCTGGGCCACTCCTGATCGGGTGACAGGACACGGTGGGGTCTGTGCTGCAGGGCCTGGGACAGGACTCAGTCCAGCCGGTGTCGGCTGTGCCGTGGGCCTGGCCGGTGCAGGTGCTCAGCGATGAGCAGGTGGATGGCGTCTGATACGGCACTGTGCCTGTGAGCACTGAGGAGGAGGGTGAGGAGGCTCTTCGGGGACGGTGCTTCTGCCACTTCTTGAAGGGCAAGTCTCAGAGTGTTCCCCTGACTGGAGAGGGAAAGGATACCACATCTTGTACTTTTATATCAGAAACTTGCCCTGCGCTTTGCTTCAGTCCACTGTCTGATCCCAAGTTTTGAGCCTCCCTCTACCCTGCAGACAGAGTGATCTTTCTGAAACATAGCTGTAACCAGGCTGCCTCTCTGTTCAGAACCGGTCATCAGTGTAAAGTCCAGACTCCTCAGGTAACTTCGCCCATCACATGCTGAGGGCAAGGACCGTGTCTCCCCCCACCACTTCATCAGCAGCCCTGTCTCCCTAGCACAGTGCCTGGCATCTGGGAGTGACAGCTGACATTGAGTGCTTGTTGTTGTGTGCCGTCGAGTTGATTCTGACCCATGGCAACCCTATGTGACAGAGTAGAAGTGTCCCATAGGGTTTCCTAGGCTGTAGTATTTACAGGAGCAGATCACCAGGTCTTTTCTCTGGTGGAGCTGCTGCGTGGATTTGAACACCAGACCTTTTGGTTAGCAGCCAAGCATTTAACCATTGCACCACCAGAGCTCCTTCTTGAGTGCTTACTGTGTATTAAATGTACTAGCCCACCTAATCCATGGAACACCCCTGTGCAGTATAAAATATTACCACCACCACCCCCTTTTTTATGAGGAAACTTAAGATGAAATTGCCCAAGGCCACATAGCTAATAAGTGATAGAGGAGAAGCAGTCACTGCCGCCCTCCCCCTGCTCCCTGAAGCAGAACCTTAACCGCTAAGCTTCAGCTGCCCAGTAGGACCTCAATAAATAGTTGGCTGACTGAATGAATCCAGCCCCTGCCTGGCTCTCTAGCTGTATCTGACATTACTTCCTCCTTACCCTTTATGCTTCAGCCATTCTGACCCTGCGCTCACCCACCTCCAGCCAGGTCTGTCCCACACAACACCTTCTTTATGTAAGACATACTCCTCCCACCTAAACCCAGCTTGTTTCCATTTATCGTGCAAGACTTAGCTTAGGGGTCTCCTCCTCCCGAAACTTGCTTGTGTGGAGGTGCTCTCACCAAAAGGATAAAGAGTGTCCTTCTGTGCCCCCTGGTCCCTGACCTCTGTCAGGCCCAGATCAGCACAGACTTAGGCACCAGGAAAATGGGAACCCAGGGAACACGTGTTGACCGAGTGCATTTGCAGAGCTGCACTTAAGACTTGAAAAGGCCCTGCAGTGGTTCCCTTCAAGCTGTTAGCCTCACAGACTGCCCTTACCAGTTCTGAGGACCAGGCACGGTGGCCTTGTCCTTCATCTTTGTCTCAGGTTCAGATACTTGGACCTTCGTGAAATTCCTTGTTTCACACCCACCCTTCCTGACTCACCAGCTTCTAGGGTCTTAGGCAAGGAGGGCTTTGGGCCGGCCGTCCTCTGAGCTGCTCCCTGGTGCTGGCCGCCTCGCCTGCATCCCCTGTCCCCTACTTGTGGTCCCCAGTTGTGGTCCCTGTTGGCAATTATCTTCCTCTGGCTTTTTCTCCTAGGACTTTGAATGTGGGAATGACGTGGAGCTTTCCTTTACCAAGAACGGGAAGTGGATGGGCATTGCCTTCCGAATCCAGAAGGAAGCCTTAGGGGGTCAGGCCCTCTACCCTCATGTGCTGGTGAAGAATTGTGCCGTGGAGTTCAACTTTGGCCAGAGGGCAGAGCCCTACTGTTCTGTTCTCCCGGGCTTCACCTTCATTCAGCACCTTCCCCTTGGTGAGCGGATCCGGGGCACTGTCGGACCAAAGAGCAAGGCAGACTGCGAGGTGAGTGACGCTGCAGACTGACTTGGTGGCCACCTCTGCAGAGCCTTCTTGCGGCCAAGGCAGAGGGGAGACCCACAGTCGCTGGGTGTGGGGAAGAAGCACAGGCTCCTTGCATGAGTAACCTCGGGCGGATTGCTTCTGCAGCGGGACTCCAAGCTGACAAGCTCCTCTGAGTGTCAGGCGGGGAATGCTGGTGCGGCTGAGGCCAGAGAGGGAGGGGCCAAGATGATGGCCTGAGTCTTAGGAACATTCCACGAGGAGGTGGCCACACTGCTCCTTCGGTGAGGGCCAGAATAGGGAGAAAGGAGGCAAAGGCACAGCCTGGTGAGTGTGCTCTGCCAGCCAGTGTTTTCAAAGGAGGTTGTGTGACCCCACCTGGGGCTGTCTAGGAACCAAGAAGAGAGCTATCCTCTGGGGTGATTGGGCTCCAGGAGTTGGACTAATGATCCTTTTCCTTAAAATAATGTTTTTTTAATATAGCAATGATTTGTGTTTATTCTAGAAAATTAAGAAGCATGAAGAAAATTAAAATTTTTCGTAATTCCACCGTCTGCAAATAAGTTTACTTTCACAGTTTTAGAGTTTATCCTATTCTTTTTTCTGTACTTGGTTTTACGTGTTTTATGCACACACGTATTTATAACGGAGACCTTGTGACAAGCTTTCTGAAATCCTGTCCTTTTCGCTTAACATCATGTCGTGAGCTTTGACCCACATGTGAAAACTTCTTTTTGAACATCTTTTGTAACAGCCTCATGAAGCCCAGCCGCTCCTCTGATGTTCATTTAGTTGTCTCTAGTGTTTGCCCGTTCTGATTATACTGATCAGATACGGTGCCTGCCCTTGGGTGGACATCTCCATTCATTTCTCAGGCTCCAGGAAGGTTGTACACTTCTCGTTCCCACCTCTGGATGGGCAGGTGGCAGTGCATAGCCTTCCTGGGCCTTTTCCTCTCGGAGATCACTTAATCCTGAACTAAAATTTAAATGCTAAAGATGACGGTGTTTGATTGAGTGCTCACTCGTGCCAGGCCCTCCGCTAAGAGTGCTGTGAGGTAGATGCTGTTAGTGCTTCCATTTCCCAGAGGCAGCCATGAGGATTGGGGTCACCCTCATGGTCACCAGTGAATCAGGTGGGGCCAGGCCACCATACCACACCACCTCTGCTGCTTCATGACACCCCTTCCTGGCCTGTTGTTGTAGATTCTGATGATGGTGGGCCTGCCCGCTGCCGGCAAGACCACGTGGGCCATCAAACATGCAGCCTCCAACCCCTCCAAGAAGTACAACATCCTGGGTACCAATGCCATCATGGACAAGATGCGGGTAAGGTCTCTCCTTACCCACCCCCGACCCCCCCGAGTGCTGCCCTGAACTCAGGACCACCCCCCCATCACTGCTTCCTGCCTATAGGTGATGGGCCTACGCCGGCAGCGGAACTACGCCGGCCGCTGGGACGTCCTGATCCAGCAGGCCACACAGTGCCTCAACCGCCTCATCCAGATTGCTGCCCGCAAGAAACGCAACTACATTCTAGATCAGGTACTTACTGGTGACCATCACATCCTCATGATGAGAGGGGAGGGAGCCTGGTCCTTTCCTTTCTTCCCCATAATGCTCTTGGATGCAGTGCTGGTGAGGGGATCAGGTATACGTAACTTTAACAGTGCAATCCCAGACCTCAGCACAGCTCTCTCAGCCCAGTCTGTGGGTGGGGACTGGCGCCCACAGTTGAGGCCCAGCTCAGACTCACCATCAGCAGCCCCAAAGAATATCAGCAAGCGAGAACCATTTAGTGAAATGGAAAGGCTGTGGATTTTGGAGCCAGGCAGACCTGAGCTTAAACCCCAGGTCTCCCACTTCGTAGCTGTGGGCAGCTGACTTTATGCTCCAAACCACAGTCTCCTCGTCTGTAAAACGAGGATCATAATGGCACCCACATACCTAACACAGGGCCTGGCACATAGTAGGTGGCGGTTATTGTTAATTACAGAATAGGTCTTATACCAGCTTCTCTTAGCATGTGTTTATCACTAGCGAGCATAGAGCTAAGCCATGTACTTCCTGCCTGCAGTTGAGTTAAGGGCGGGGTTCTTCACATCAGGGAATCTGGATCCCTGTCTCAGAGTAATGAATTCCACACGTTTACTGTCTGTGTGATATCATACTTGACATTTGTTCTGAAAAGGGCTTTCTCAAGTGGCAAAGGATGTTTCCTTATTTCTTTCATTTTGGCATCTGCGGACAAGCCTCTGTTTCCCGCAGCCTTGCCATTTTTGCTTTCTCAAGAACCTGTGAGGGAGCAAATGTGTAAATTGAAGTAGCTGCACTCCCTGCTGCAGCCTGACTGAACTGCCTTCCACGCATGTAGCCCTGGATACTCGGTCACCTTGGGTTAAAGGGCAGCCTAGCAGTGGTGGTTGGCTTTTCAGAATGGGGGTGGTTGTGATTGGAGGGCCCTAGCTGGATAACAAGAACCCCTAGGGGTTGCCTTAGCAGAAGAGTGAGCATCCTACACAGCACAGTTGAGCACAGGATACCCAAAAAGCCTGTCAGGGCAGTCCCGCAGCTCATCCCATCAGTAACGTGTGCAGCAGCCTGCTCCCTCTTTGAAGACCTGCTTGGTGGTGATTTGTGTTTTGGCTGTCGTTTTTTAACCCCTGGCCTCACTCTGCCCTGTTCTTCTCGTTGGGGCAGTTTGGGAATTTCAGTCTGGCTTGGCCCCAGTTGGACTTATTGCCCTGAAAGGTTAGAGCAGTGGTGTTTAGCATCCTGAGGACACCTCTTTTGGATACCTCGGCACGTATTCCTTGCCTGCCCTTTTCTCAGTTTGCTGGTCAAATCCATTTCAAATAGGTATCCCAGTAGTATAGGATTATAGTCAGGGGTGGGGATCTCAGCTGAGGACGCCTAAGCACCCGTGTTTTCTTGAAGGTCAGGACCCCACACCTCAGCCAGGCACGTAGCAGCTGAGCACTGTCAATGCTCATTGTTGGCCTTTTCACCTGCTGCTGGCTGGTCCAGGGACAGCGTCCAGGGTTGTGCCAGTATGTGCTGTTGTCTTCTGGTCGGGCACAGTGAAATGAAGAAAAGAGCTGTAGCTGTAAAGATGGGAGAGCAAGGTTCGTTGGTTAACCACAGATCAGAGGAGTGACTTGGGGCCTAAAGCTGTTGGTTACTCAGGCCTGGAAAGGGAGTCAAAAGCCAATGGCCTAAACCCTGAAGGTGGATTCCAGAAAACTTGGTGTGAGTTGAGGGAGTGCGTGTGCACGCACAAGTACATGTAGGTAGGTAGGTAGGTTTAGAGCAGACTCTGTCAGTTCCCCGCACTTCCTTCACTGCCAGCTTTGGTGGTGAGGGATCAGTTGATGCATGGCTGTCTCCTGAGCTAGACGAAGCCTCCAGAGTGGAGACCAGTGCTGCAGGCAGAGCCCCTCCACTGCTGGTGTCAGCCCAGGGCAGTCTTTTCCCGTCTGGTTTTCCAGAGCAGTTAGGTCTCCCCACGTTTGGCTCTTGTGTGCCTCTTGGTATGTAGCCTGGCCTTGGAAGTGCCCATCCTTGAGAAGGAAGGAGAACGTGCCTACAGAAGCCATGCAGGGGTGTGTGAGCCTGATTCTGGCTTTACTGGGTCAGGACCCCCAGCCGCTCCCCCAAGGATGTGTCTCTTGGGGCACAGGCTCTCGGGTGTGTTGGGGCTTTGACCTAAAGTCCTTGAGGACACAAGCGGCCTCTTTAGACCATGAGGGCAGTACAGCTGTGGGACGCCAAAGGAGAAAAAGGGAATAAGGAGGTGGGTCAGAGGGGAAACTGAGGCCTCATAAAGGAAAGGAACCTGTCCAAAGTCACAGCCGATTTACTGGTAGAACACAGATCTGCTGGCTCCCCAGACGGCACGGCCGAGATTGGTTGGCACCACTGTGGGAGTCGGGGCAAGCTCTGGAGGGGCTGTCTGAGCCGGGACGTGAAGGACAGTAAGAAGTGTTGAGGCTTTGTGCTTAGGGCAGTGGGGGGCTATGGCCACACTTGCGTCAGGGTAGGGATATGGCTAGTGAAGTGCTGAGGAGAGGACAGAAGGAGTAGAAGACCCTGTTGTTCAGGTGGCTCCTTGGGGTCGTCTGAGTGGATAGCCTCTGGAATGAGATGCTGCCTGGCCTGAGCCTAGACTACTGCTTACAGGACAGGAGCTGGCCCTCTGAGGCAGCGAAGTTGCCTTCCTGTGGGGTTCTGAGGGGCGGGGGGGTGGGGCACCAGAGCCGTGGTGCCCAAACCCCAGAGTTGAAGGCTGCAGGCTAGGACTTCCCTTAGAGGGCTCTAACAGCCCAGAACCAGGCCAGGCACTGTCAGGCAGCGCTGGGTGTGACACCACCACCAACCTGATCTTGGCCTTCAGAACATGCGCTCTAGGCCTGCTTTTTGTCCCCGTTGGCAGGTGCTACACTTCTGTCTGAAACAGAAACCCAGGCTCGAGCAGAGGCCCAGAATAAACCGCCTCTTGGTAGGCGGTGGAGAAGGGGTGTTCCTTCTGCCCCCTCCATTCCCAGAGCATCAGCTGTTCCATTCTTGATGCTCCAGCCACTTCTCCTCCTACAGGGGGGCTTCCACTGGGGCTCACCTTACTGTGAATCCAGAACAAATTCTTCCCTTACCAGCCTTAAGTGTGCTCCCCTAAGATCCAGCTGGGCTTCCCCACTGCCAGCCTGACCCTGCTGAATGGGACACATGAGAGTAGATGGGTGCTGTGGGGCTCTGAGAACCTCAGCAGAGGTCACCTCCTGTGCCTGCTGTGCTGCTTCCTCACGCCCCCAGACTGTCACACCCACAACTATGCCTGCAGCTCTTCGCTGAGAAACCAAGTGTCCCCTGGCCCATGTTGCTGGGGTTGGGGAACTGGGGAACACAGACAACACCCAGACCTCCTCTTAGAGTCAACATCTTCAAGCAGGGTGGGACAGGGAGAAGCAGGAGTTAGGTGGAGGGGACCCACACAGCTGGAAAAGCTGACCTAGCTGTTGTGCTGTCACGTCAGTCTCCTAGCAACAGCCAGCCCCCAGCAGCCCCCAGTGACTACAGCAGTGCCGGGCTGGCCCGGGGCTCTGACCTCACTGTGTTTGCTGTGGTAACAGCCACTAGCAGCTAACTCCCTATCTTAGTTCTCTAGTGCTGCTATAACAGAAATACCACAAGTGGATGGCTTTAACAAATTTATTTTCTCATAGTTTAAGAGGCTAGAAGTTTGAATTCAGGGCACCGATTCTAGGGGAAGGCTTTTTCTCTCTGTTGGCTCTAGAGGAAGGTCCCTGTCTCTTTGAGCTTCTGCTCCTGGGCAGTCTTCATGTGGCTTGGCATCTCTCCTCTCCTATCTCTGCTTCTCTTGCTTGCTTTTTTAATCTCTTTCATATCTCAAAAGAGACTGACTGAAGACATACCTTGTAGTAATCCTGTCTTGTTACAAAGACAACCCATTCTCAAATGGGATTATAACCACAGACATAGAAGTTAGGATTTAGAACACATATTTTGGAGGGACAAAACTCAATCCATAACATACCACCCCTTGGCCCCCCAAAACTCATATCCTTGCCACGTGTGAAATACATTTACCCCATCACATCACCCCAAAAGTCTTAGATCAACTCCAAGTCCAAAATCTCATCTTCTGAACTTTCCCTGGGGAACAGGAAGTCTGTCTTTTCCTGGTATGTGTGTCAGGCCTGAGGGGCTGGTTGGTTTCAAGAACAGCTGCACCCACAACCCAGTTCTCCCAGGAGGCTTGCACTGGAGTCATTGGCCCTGGCCGAGCCACCGCCCAGCTTCCTGTTTCCTCGTGTCTTGGAAGAGAATCTTGTACCTCATCCTTTCCTCTAACTTATTTTTCCTTGAGACTTTCCATTGAGAATCCTATCCTGAGAGTGATGTCCGTCCTGTTTGTTATATTTTTACATCCACTCTCTGTTGAGTTCCTTCTTACCCTGCCACATGCCAAAGGTTTTCACATCTTTAAATCCCTGCCAGAGCCACAGGAAGAGGGCAGTAGGATCCCTGCCTTGCAGCTGAAGAAATGTGAGACTCAGACTAATTAGGTAACTTGTCCATAGTCTCACAAATAGCAAAGGACATGGCTAGGATTTCAACCGTCATTCCTTCCTCAAAGCCTGTGTTCTTCCCACCCGACCCCACTGTCCCTGCCTTTCTGTTTGGGAGACTACTAAAACGTAACCTTGTTCTTGGTCTGAGGGTTGCTCCAAGTCAGCGTTGCAGTGAAAATCTCTACAGCCCCCACCGTGTGACCATCCTTTCAGTGGTGGTTCCCATTTGTTGAGTGTTGGCTGCAAGCCAGGCCCTGGGCCAGGCCAAGGGCTTTTACTCACACGGACTTCGTCTTTACAATGACCGGATGATGTTTGCACTGCTTTCCTCTTGAGACTCGATAAACACGTAGTAAGTCGACTGGGTCGCTGTGAGTCGGGATCGACTCGACAGCAGTGGGTTAAGTTGATTTTACTGAAGAGCAGGCTGGGCCTCTCAGGGGAAGTCACTTGCCCAGGGCCACACAAGTCTGAATGGTCAAGTGAGGTCAGAGCTGAGGTCTGCCAAGCTGTCCCAGTGCATGGCCTGCCTCCGGCCAAGGTGTTTCCCACCCTGGAAGGCTGGCGTGGCTCCAGGAGACCCAGGCTTCCGCATAGCCTCCTGCCCCCACATCGTTCTTCAGCTTTCTCGGTGGCTTTTGTGGTCATCTTCCTGCTCGATCCTTGACAGCCCCACAAAGGAGGCTTTTCATCCCTGTTTTACACGTGAAGCTACACAGACTGGCCCCGAGTGAGTTAGTGGCCAAACCAGGACTTGATTCTGGGCAGTTTCCATCTTGCCAGACTACCTCTTCAGAATAAAACTATTTTTTTGTGCATTTCTATGTGCCCCTTTGCAGACTGTTCTTCCCTTGGGTCCCTGTCAGAGCCACTGAAAAGTTATTTATTGGTCTTCCTCATCCCTCAGTTCTGCTCAGTCCAGAGTTTGCAGAGGGAGGGGGATACCTGTAGTTGCCTGAGTCCCACTTCATAGACCCTGATCCAGGAAGATTCCAGTGGAGCTTGGACTGCTGTCTTTTTCAGGAGCAGCCAGGTGATTCAGATACACAGGCTAAGTCCGTGGAGCCCTGGGGTCCGAGAGATCTGGGTTCCAGTCCCAGAGTGTAGGGGCTGTTCAGTCAGTGGGAGCTGTTGCTATTACTGCTGTCACTGAGGATCCTAGAGCACTCGTCTGTGCTACTACTGCCCAGGATGCACCTACCCGTCACACAGAAGAAGGGAAAATTCCTAGCAAAACATACTTGCGAAAAGCACGGCCTTGCCAAGCTCTCTGGTTGGTTAAGAGTTTGTGGGCCAGGCTGATGTTTCAGAGGAGGACTGAAGGAACAGACGAACCACAATGTTGATGAAAACCATTTATCCAGCCATTAAAAGGGGCTGGTTAGTTAATGGCACACCTGTTCTGTAGATAGTATTCAGCCAATAAGAAAGAATACTGGCAGAGAAAGATGTCAGACAAACATTGTGAAGTGAAAAAAGGCTACAGAAGAGTGTGCGTCGTAATCCAGTTCCATTTGTGTTAAAAATCACATTGATACGGCTAGAAGTGTGCACGTGAAATTCAGTACCGGTTGTCTCCAGGGAGCAAGACTGGTGGGAAGCAGTTGGAGGGATTCTTGCTCTAAACTTTATACCTTGTTCTCTGAATTTTTTACAAAGAGCATGTATTACTTAACAGAATAGGGTAGAAAAACTGCAATTCCAAAAGCAATGAGAATTAAAAAGCCAGGCCCAACCATTAGGAATCCCTTGTCCCTGTGCTTGATGGCAGCCGCTTTCCCAAGTTAATTCCATTTCTTAGGATGGACTCAAGAATCTTAAAAGTGAAGAAGGGCAATTTCTTTAGTTTCTGTGCTTAGAAGAACCAGTATCCTTTTCTCAGTCCTTGGCCTACCTATCCCCTCTCAGAGGGGAAAAAAAAGCAACTCGTAATGTACTGAATATACCATCTCTTGCCTCTTCTGTTCCCTACCGCTAGACAAATGTTTATGGATCAGCCCAGAGACGAAAAATGAGACCATTTGAAGGCTTCCAGCGCAAAGCTATTGTAATTTGTCCCACTGACGAGGACCTAAAAGACCGCACAATCAAGCGAACGGATGAGGAGGGGAAGGACGTCCCAGATCATGCTGTATTGGAAATGAAAGGTAGGAAGCGGTGGGTCCTGAACGGATGTCACAACAGGATCTGTAAGAGAAAAGGCTCCTCCCAGCTCCGTAATCACGCCTCCTTTGATCTTGCTGTTTGCTTCTGCTATGCCCCTTCTCTGCCCACCACAGCTGTGGATGGAAATGTTACCCGTGTATCTCTTGTAACAGTTTTCAGAATGGATGGGGCTGGGGCAGCCTGGGGGAAGGATGTGTGAGCAGAAGCTGAGAGACCTAGACGGTCACCCTGCCGCTGGCACCGCTGGGTGGGCTGACTGGGCGAGCTTGTTTGCTCCTTTGTGAAAATAGGGACGGTGAGTCTACCTGCCGGACCCACTCCCAGGAGTGAGGCTGGAAGAAGAGAAGCACCATGGGTAGGGGCTTAGCTGTCTCTTAGGGAGAGAGAAGAGGGTCTCCCTTCCTCCCTGCTCACCTTCTCCTTCCTGGCCTGCCAGTGTCTTGGGAGTGGAGGGCCCTGCGCCTCCAAAGGTACTGACCCCCTGCCTTGTCCCCTCCGGGGCTCTCCCCTCCTTCTAGCCAACTTCACATTGCCAGACGTGGGGGACTTCCTGGACGAGGTTCTGTTCATCGAGCTGCAGCGGGAGGAAGCAGACAAGCTGGTGAGGCAGTACAACGAGGAAGGTCGCAAGGCCGGGCCACCCCCTGAAAAGCGCTTCGACAACCGAGGCGGTGGTTTCCGGGGCCGTGGAGGTGGTGGCGGTTTCCAGCGCTATGACAACCGAGCGCCCCCTGGGGGCAACCGAGGAGGCTTTCAGAACCGAGGGGGAGGCGGCGGTGGAGGCGGCAACTACCGAGGAGGTGAGACATCCACCACAGAGGTCCCCTTGCTTTTTGTTCCCAGTCCCAGATCCCCTGCAAACCCTGGAGGAGACTGGGACCTTCCCAGTATCTACCTGTTCTCCCACTACCATTAGGAGGATGGGCTGGAAGCAAGGACATTTCTCCTGGTTGGGTCACTGGCCTCTTGAATCCCCAGAGTTGGGCTTCCAGACTGCTGCTTCAGTCTACAGATGAGCACTGGCTACAGGCCGAACTCTGAGAGCACTGAGACGAGACAGACTCGGGGCCTTGGGGAACTCCCACTCCCCTACTCCCTCTGGGCACTGCACCCGCTGAAGCCCGGCGCCCATTTGCACATCATGTACTCGTCCCATTCCCGTCGATTTTGTGACGCTTCCTTGAGAAAGGGGCCAGATCTCGTTTCCTGCCATCCTGGATCCCAACTCAGGACCTGGCACCAGGCAAATGTTACCACTGCCATCGAGTCAATTCTGACTTATAGAGACCCTGTGGAACTGTCCCATAGGGTTTCCAAGGCTGTAGTCTTTACAGAAGCAGACTGCCACGTCTTCCTCCCATGGAGTGGCTGGTGGGTTTGAACTGCCAACCTTTTGGTTCGCAGCCAAGCGCTTTAACCACTGCGCCACCAGGGCTCCTTAGGCAAATGTTAGGATGGTTTTTTGTTTTTAAAACAAATAGAGAAACAGGCTGAGAGGTTAATTTGCCCAAGATTGCTCAGCTAAACCCAGAGCTGGGAGTCAAGTGACCCGAAGCCCGAGTTCTCAGTCCCCAGTTCTGCTGCCTCTGAAGTAAAGTCTGTGTTCATTGACTGAACAAGCATCTCCTGAGCCTGCCGTTTCAGTCTTGTGGGGACACAGCCATGACACACGCATCACCCTGCAGTAACAGCCCAGAAAGATTCTGGGCTGAATGGGAAAGCCCAGGGAGCCTGTGAGCACAGGTGACAGCGGATCCAGCCTATGGACAGCAGGGCTCAGGAAAGGCCTCCTGAGCTGCTGATGTCTAGGCCAAGTCCCAAGGCGCAGGAGGACTTGGCCAAAGGAAAGGGGAGGGGTTCCAGGGAAGAGAAACAGCTGCACAAACGCTTAGGCGTGGCCGGCCACTTGGCCAAGCCTGAAGAGGACTGGGTCCAATTCATTCGTGGCTGTCCCCAGTGCTTAGCATCCCTCTGCCCTCGCATCTCTTTCTAGTGTGCTCAGCAACCATTGAGATGCTAGGGGCACTGTAGAAGCCAGGACAGCTCTGCTCCCTGTCTCTTGAGACTCGGGCTTCAGTAGAGGAGACAGACCTATCAGCAGATGGTGGTGACCCGGAGCTCTCAGGGCCGGTACTGGGGAGGCTGCCCAGGGGCCTGGGGAAGCCCAGCGGGGTAGCTTTATTGGTTCACTTTAACTGAGCCCCTGCTCTGTGCCTGGCCATGCTGGGGACACAGCAGTTGCCAAGGCAGCCCAGCTCCCGAGGTGGGCAAGTTGAGAATGATGGGCTCTCTCCTCTGGATTTCTTCCATGCAGGTTTCAATCGCAGTGGGGGGGGTGGCTACAACCAGAACCGCTGGGGTAACAACAACCGGGATAACAACAACTCCAACAACCGAGGCAGCTACAACCGGACCCCCCAGCAACAGCCGCCACCACAGCAGCCGCCGCCACCACAACCACCGCCACAGCAGCCACCGCCACCGCCCAGCTACAGCCCTGCTCGGAACCCCCCGGGGGCGAGCAGCTACAACAAAAACAGCAGCATCCCTGGCTCCAGCGTCAATACCAGCACCCCCACTGTCAGCAGCTACAGCCCTCCACAGGTAAGAGAATGGGTGTGCGTGCGTGCGCGCGCGCGCGCGTGTGCGTGTGCTCAGCCCCAACAGGTGAGGGGATAGAGCTAGGGGTCGAAATTAACACATGCACCAGCCACAGGTCTCCTTCAGCCCTGCCTTTCTTTCTCCTTGGCTTTGCTCTTGATAGGGGTGGATGCTAGATAGTCCCAGATCCCCTCCAAACCCTAGAGAAGACTGGGGCCTTCCCAGAATCTACCTGTTCTCCCACTACCATGGGGAGTGGGCTGAAAGCAAAGACATTTCTCCTGGCTGGGTCACTAGCCTCATGAATCCCCAAAAAAGCACTCATTTGGAGTTGCCCCTTGCCCAGGCTGGAAGGGGCTGACCCTTTTGTTTTAGGATGTGGAAATTGAGGCCTAGGGAGAGGGAGAGGCCCCCAGGCCCTGGTAATGGACTATAGGCGAGACCTTATGTCCTGCACTGAGGTTTGCTCCTGTGCCAGTTGGGCTTATTTCCAGTGCCCAGTCTCTGGTATACGCAGGCTCTGTGTAAACAGAGTACTCGTACGTCCATACCCATTGCCATTGCGTAGATTCCGACTCATAGCAACCCTGTAGAACAGAGTAGAACTAACTGCCCCGTAGGGTTTCCAATGAGCAGCTCGTGGATTCGAACTGCTGACATTTTTGGTTAACAGCCATAGCTCTTAACCATTGCACCATGGACCAACCATTTACTGAGGACTTTCCATGTGCCAGGCCTTGGAGCAGCTACCAGGATACAGGGATGAATGGTCCCAGTCCTGGTCTAACCAGAATATTTCCTAGAACAAGCTGGGCCGGCACACATTCCAGCCCCAGGCCAACGACAGCCCAGTTTTGTGACCTTGGACAAACAGCTTCACCTCTGAGCCTCGTTTTCCCACGTAAAGGACTAGGGCTGTTACAGAGTTTGTTGTCAGGGGTGGGTGGCATTGTAGCTTAGTGGCTAAGATTGTAGGCCCTGGAACTGGACAGAGCTGAGGTCTGCTCCCGGCACTGACACTTTTTAGCTATATGACCTCAGCCCAGAGATCTCACCTCCCTGAGCCTCAAGTTTCTCCTCTGTAAATGGGGTTAGTAACGGAGCCTGCATCACAGAACTGATAGGAGGACTGGGGGTGTTCATGACATGTCCTGACCTGGGGAGCACTTAGGAAACCGCCTCTCCTGGTTTTCTCAGGAGGTCTTCCAGCAACAACTGCCACACTTACGGAGGGCCTGGAGGCCGTGTGTGTGCTCAGTGCTTTGTACACAAGCTCACTGCTGATGGATTGCCCAAGGTGATCCATAGGGGGAAGTTCTGTTGTGATTCTCATTTTACAGAAAATTGGGATTTCAAGAGATGCTGTGTGCTTGCTCCCCAGGCTCTCAGAGCTGGGATCAGAGTCAAGAACGTGGCTCTTAACCCCTGCCGTGTCCTGCACGGTGATGGAGCAGACCCCCCTACTTGTCAGCCCCCAAACGACCTCTACCAGGGACCTCCTTTATCAGGCAACTGCTTCTGAAGGCCCTTTCTCCATCCCAGCCATGAGCTGGCTATTTCACAGCCCTGCTGTTTTTTTCCCCAATTTCGCAGCCGAGTTACAGCCAGCCACCCTACAGCCAGGGAGGTTACACCCAGGCCTACACAGCCCCACCACCTCCACCTCCGCCACCACCTGCCTACAACTACGGGACATACGGCGGGTACAACCCGGCCCCCTACACCCCGCCGCCACCCCCCGCCGCACAGACCTACCCTCAGCCCAGCTATAACCAGTATCAGCAGGTAGGTGTCAGACTGGGAGCCGACTGGGTGGAGAAAACTTCAGGGGCCCCACCTGGGTGTGTATTCCCAAGCTTGAGTCCCTGTTGAGCCCTAAAAAGATGGCAGCCTGCTGGTCTCGGTGCTGGTGCTTATCGGTACAGCCGTTGGGTTGGTAAACACTCCTGAACTGTGTGCTGAGTGACCAGTGTCGCCGCCCCTCTGCACAGCACAGTAAGCAGAGGGTGAGGTCTGGCAGAGCAGGGCCCCCCCAGAGCCTGCTTCAGCACCGCGGCCAGTGCCATTCCGATTGGCCAGTGCTCAGGCCACACCCCTCTTCCTGAATATTTTGAACATGCCATCTGGCTCTGCCTGAAAGGACACTAGGTTGGCAAGCCCGGAGACCTGGGCTGCAGTCCCTAACTGCCCACCCACGTGGCATCAGGCCAGTCATCCTTGATCCCTCTGTCCGTCAGGGGACCCAGTTGTTAGCTGCCATCACTGCAGCCGTCTCCTCCCTAGGTGAGGGGGGGTCTGGAGGAAGGCCAGCCTGGTGTGGGGGTCTGACCTCCCTCCTGTTGGCTTCCGTCTCCACAGTACGCCCAGCAGTGGAACCAGTACTACCAGAACCAGGGCCAGTGGCCGCCATACTACGGGAACTACGACTACGGGAGCTACTCCGGGAGCACGCAGGGCGGCACGAGCACACAGTAGCCTGGGCACCCAGAGGCCCCTGAGGCCCTGCCGGCCTCTCCACCAGCGCCCACTCGGCCCCTCCTCTCCCCCGCCGGGTCCCGTGGTGCTGGGGGACGGGCCCTCCCAGGGGTGCCTCCCTGCCCAGCCTCTCTCCAGCCCACTGCCTCCCCACCAAGGGGCTTCTTCCCCTACACAGGGCCAGGCTTTTCTCTCTGGATTCAAACAGGCAACAGTGACCTTTTATTTTCTGTTTGCCCCACCTCCTGCCTCGTCTTTCTCCACCTTCCTTTTTCACTAGTGAGGCCCTGCCCTCCCTTGGGAGGCTCCAGTGACTGAGGGGGACCCCTCTCACCCAGCCGTCCCGACCCTCGAGTCCCTCAGCTTCCCAGACCCTCATGCAGTTTGTTGTAAATTCTTCCAGGAGCTGTTTTACTGTCTGCTTTTCAGGATTAAAAAAAAAAAAAAAAAAAAACTTTATTAAAAAAAAAACAAAACCCATGAGTTTAAAAAAGCAAAACGTGGAGGGAGGAAGCAGTGACTTTTTTTTGTTTTTTTTGTAATTATGCTTTTTTTTTGTTTTTTTTCCTATTTTTTAGAATTTGTCAGTTTTTACTGTGGGTCGGCTGTTGGTATCTCATCAGGATAACCATCTCTTTGCGGAGTTCAGGTGACCGAGGAAGAGCCACACCCTCGAAACAAAACACACAACAAACCACAAAATCCCCTTTAACCTAACTTTTTATACGATGTCTCTCAGTTCCCCGTAACTTTGCACACAAGCTTCTGTGTCGAGTTGAATTGTAACTGCTTTTTTGTATTTGGAGAGAGTGTGACTATTGAACTTGAAACCTTTTATTCCAGGCGTCCTGGTAGTTTCTGGTGGGACGAAGCGGGTGAGGGGAAAAGAGGTGGAGGGCTCCTTCCCTTCCGGACGAGAAGCTCTCCCGCCACCTCCCTCAGAGGTCTCCAGGTCCCAGACCTGGGGGTTTTCCTACAGTGAGCCTCTTCAATTATTTTTACTTTCCCTTGTCCCTTATGTTTTAACGGGATTTTAAGAAACTGCACTTATTAAGAAATGTGTTTGCCCTGTTTCGTTTCGTTTTGTTTCAATAAATGATATGGCATCTCCTAGCAGCAAGGACGCAGGGACGGAACCCTGAGGTGTTACTGCACTTGGCTTTTAACTGGGATGGGGATCTTTTCAAGGGGCATTTATTGTTCATTAAACCAACTTGTAATTACTGAGGGCTTCGTGTGCCTGGCCCCATTTTTGGTGCTGGGGATGCCCCCTTTAGCCTCTTGGCACCCCCAGTTTAAAACTCACTAGTTGGTTCTTAAAGTGGTTCTCTGGTCCCTCACCCCTCACAGGCGATTCACACTCCAAATCCGGCAGGAAAGGTTTGAACAGAAGGTGTGAAGCAGGTCCCTGGGTGGAGGGAGAGGAAGGGGTGGGTGGTAGGAGACCAGGGCTGGTTTGTTCAGGGGCATCACCGCCATTAACTGACCGCCCCGGGGCCTGGTCTGTGCACTGGGCTCAGGATGGTCCCTGGCTGCCCTCCCGAGATCCTGGGCAGGGCTGGGGACACGGCCTGACCAGAGCAGTCCTGGACCCTGCCCTCATGGGGCTCCCAGTCCAGAGGCAAGGTGGACCTGGCACCGCACAGTGGTAGCTCCAAGTGGTCGGGGTGGGAGAGTCTGGAGAGGTGGTGAAGGGAGGGCTTCCGTAGGAGTTGATCATGAAAGGTGAGTGAACTAGGGTAGAGGTGCCTTAGATTGCAGCCTCATGGCTTACCACCCTCTTTTCATCAGCACCTCATTTATTTACTAAGCAGGTGCTGTGTTCTCAGCCTGTGGTGGGATGGTGCTGGGGCACAGGGGTGGCCTGGTCAGCCCCAATCCTATCAGGATATCCGAGCCCTACAAAGGGACACAGGCTACAAAGAGGAGGAAGGAGGCCAGTTAGTCTGGAGGATAGGTGGGGCATCAGAACTTGAGAAAGGGCCAAGATTGGTGGCCAGAGCTGCCGAGGGACCTTTGTATGCCCTCCACCTGCTTAAGGGAGAGCCTGCGAGCGGGCCACAAGTTCCCCTGTTGTTAGGTGCCATCAAGTCAATTCTGACTCACAGCGACCCTATAGGACAGAGTAGAACTGCCTCCATAGGGTTTCCAAGGAGTGGCTGGTAGATTTGAACTGCCGACCTTTTGGTTAGCAGCCCAGTTCATAACCACAAGCCACTGGGGCTCCCCTAGTCTGCGAAATTCCCTTCCTTGCTGGTCCATGTGTGGGTCAACAGCGCTCCCTGCTGTCCTCTCCTGATAACACGCCTAAATATCCGTATCCATCCTGTGGTAAATTAAAGACCTCGGTTACCTACCTCCACATCTCCAGATCCCCAGACTATGGGAGAGTAAAGTGAGAAGTGCCTTCTCTGCTCTCAGCCAGTCTGTGGATTTCTGCATCAGCCTCTTCACAGGTCTCCCTGACCCTGACCCATAGCCCCTCCTTGCCCACTGTCTCAGAATAAAAGTGCGCAAGCTACTTAATGCTGTTTGTGAGTCCATGCCTGGGCTCTGGTGACCTCACTGGCGTTACCTCTTGTTGTGCCCCCTTGGAACTTGAGATCAATGGTTTTTCGTTCTGGGGTGCGGGGGGACAGTGTCAAATTTCTCTTTAGGGATCTAAAAAAGCTGTAAACCTTGGAAAGTAAAAACTTGTGAGGTTTTCAAATCCTCTTCCTCCCAATTGTGGCCTTCAGGTTAGAACTCCTTTCCTATTCCTTGACCATTGTGAAGTCCTGGCAGCTCCCAGACTATCCATGCCTGCCATCCCCTCTAGGTCTTTGCCTTGCCCACTCACTGCCGGAGACCCTTCCTCATCGCCTGCACTTTAACTTCTGCTCATCCTTCTAGTCTGTTTTGAGGTCTCCTCCTCCAAGAAATAAGCATTTCCTGACCCCGCCCTTCCCCAGGCCTGGAGGACTCCCACTCATTCCATAGGGTAAATCAGGACCACAGCTGCCTTCTCCATATCTAAAGATCTCCATGTCCTAGGACCATAAAGTGGGAAGTTCTGCCCCTTATCTCACCACCCATCTCACGCAAGCCAGGGACTGGTGTGATGACAGAAGTAGGAGTTGAGGCCTAGTAAATACTCCCTGAGGTGGTGAAGAAATAAATGAAGGGGACAGACTGGCGTCGAAACCAGAGCACAGATCCTCAGAGTACGGCAGCCCCAGGCCCTAGGAAGGCACTCATTTAACCACCCACCATCCACTCCAAAATTAGGCATGCTGGGCGCTGAAGTCACAGCACTGAGCAAGATGAATAGTAGTCCAGATCCCTCCTGCTGTTGCAATTTTGTGGCAGTTCAGATAGGAGAGGCTGAGGGGCCCCTCTGACCCCAGCGTCCCTTTCCTACCTGGCTGCTGAGAGATGAGGGAAGCACGCATGCGCGTAGACGGCCCACCTTCGCGCCGGAACCTTGATGCCCGGGCGCAGCGGGGCACTCGGCGCAGGGAGCCTGCTCAGCCGGAAGTGACTGCTGAGGGCGTGGGGCTTGGATCGGCGTGTGGAACCTGCCGCGGCGGTTGACAAGTTGTACAAAATCAGGATGGAGGCCGTGGCGACTGCGGCGGCGGCGGGGGAACCCGATAAGGGTGAGGCTCCGGCCGCGCGGAGGCGGAGGGAGGGGGCGGCTGCGGTGTCACTAGCAAATGATTCCCCGGGAAAGTGAAGGAGGACTCTTTATAGGGGGACACCTGCCCTCAGCCTTACGTGACTCTTTCACCAGTTGTCCGGGTTAACCCCTCTCTTGTCGCAGGCTGACTTGCTAACCACCCCACCTCCAGAATTAACTTCTTCCCAGTTCCAGTTCCAAACCAACCCTTTCCATGTCCTGTGCTAACCTTTTTACTTACCGGGCTAACTCTCAGGTTAACTCAAACCTCTTTCCTCTCTTGGGCTAACTCTCCCACTGACCCAGGCTAACCTTTCTCAGATCACCTCCATATAATCCAGGATAATCTCCCCATATCAGGATCCTTAATTTAATCACATCTACAAAGACTTTTTTTTTTTTGCCATGTAAGCAAACATTCACAGGAATTAGAACGTGGATCTCTTTTTTTTGTTGGGGGGCGGATTTTTTTTTTTTTTTAAGCCTATCACAGTCTCCTTCACGGGTATGTATTCTCCCCATCTGTTCAATGGGCACTGATCATCCTTACCCCTACCCCACCCCCCCAACCTTTCATTTCCCCAGCAGTCTATGGGACACCTCCCCTTGGATGTCCCTGGGGCCATCACACCTTCCACATCCCAAACCGGCCCCAGCATCTTCCCCCAGACCTGCTCCTCTTCCACGTCCCAGTCTTAGGGACAGTCTGACTGTGCCCCAGGTCAGAGCCCTGGACTTTGTCCTGGATGCCTCCCTCCCCGCCCAGCCCTTCAGCCCCATGGCTTGTCCACTTGGCCTCCTGAGTGTCTTCCTAATCTCCACCACTCTCCACCACCCCTGCCCTGGTCCAGCTCAGTCTTCTCTTGCCTCAGTGATTCAAACCCTCTCATCACACCTGTAGCCCTCACCCCTTCTCACCTCCCTTGCCTTGCCAAGCTGCCTAAAGGAGTTGTCTATACTTTTTTGTCTTCACTTATTTCCTGCTTGCTGCAGTCTTGCTCCACTTCCCACCACTTTCAGGAAACAGCTCCCTGCAAGATTTGCCCAGCACTCAGCTTTCCTGTTATCTTTGCCTGTACTGTCTCTTTAACCTTACCTGTCTCCCTCATCAGACTGGATGCTCCCTGAGAGCAGGGGATGGATTGGATTCATCTCGTGGGTTCTCAGTTCAGAGCCTCGCATACAGTCAAGTCGCAGAATAGTGGTTAGGTCAGTGTGTGAATGAGTAAGAAAAGAGCGAGTGAATGAGTGAGTGAACAAGTTAATGAATATACTCATGATTTTGTGAACAAGTGAAAAGGCAGGCATTGGAGTGAATCAGTGAGTGAGGTGGTAAGGGACCAAGTAGACAGGCCAGGCACAGTCCGCCTCACTTTGTCCCTGCTCTTCCCTCTGCCTGGAACACTCTTGCCCGAGAAATCCCATGGCTCAGTCCCTCGCCACCGTCAGGGCTGTACTCAAATATCACATTTTGGGAAGGCCTTCTCTGACCATCCCATTTAAAATTTCAGCCTTCCCCTTCACTCCTTTATTTCTCTGCATAGCTGTTAAAACCACCTAACACACTGTAAGCTTTCAATCATTATAATTACTTATGTAATTATGTTGTTAATTGTGTGCCCCGCTAAAGGTTAACTTCTTGAAGGCAGGAGGTTTTACCTGCCTTGTTCACTGTGGTATCTCTGGGGCCTAAAACAGTGCTCCGAATATAGTGGGTGCTCAATAAATGTGAAAAGCAAGAGAGATTGAGTGCCAGTCCCTTCCTCTTTCCTTGCTGCCACCCCTGGACTGACAAATTGCCCCCTCCCAACAGGCTGCACGGAGCCCAGTCCCAGCCACTGGGGGGAGCTAAGCTGGACACCGGTCCCACCCGAGCCCCAGGACAAGGAGGCCGCCTCGGAGGGAGCACCAGGGGGTCTGGACAACGACCCCCACAGGGCCGAGAGCGCAGCAGTGAGCGCCATGCTGCAGGCCGTGGCCTCCAGCCGCCTGCCCGTGTGCAGCCAGCAGCGGGGCGAGCCTGACCTCACCGAGCGGGAGAAGGTGGCCATCCTGCGCCAGCTGTACCACGAGAAGCCACTGGTGTTCCTGGAGCGCTTCCGCACAGGCCTCCGCGAGGAGCACCTGGCCTGCTTTGGCCACTTGCGTGGCGACCACCGCGCAGACTTCTACTGTGCTGAGGTGGCCCGGCAGGGCGCCGCCCGGCCCCGTGCCCTGCGTACCCGCCTGCGCAACCGGCGCTACGCTGCCCTGCAGAAGCTCATCCAAGGTGGAGGAGCGGTGGGGGGAAGGGGGCAGAGGCGGCGGGGAGGGGAGACTGGGGCCGAGATGGGGAGGGAGAGGGAGGCTGAACGGGAAACTGAGGCCGAGATGGGGAAAGATGAGGAACCTGAGGTGGAGGTAGTGAGAAACAAGGATGCGAGAGCAGAAATGCAGGGACACTGATCCTGGGAGATAAGTTCCCGACAGAGAGATGGGGAGAGACTGAGACAGAGATGTGGAGTGGGAGAGACAGATGGGCCCAGGGGAAGAGGGAGGGTCAGAACTTAGTGGTTGGCAGATGTGGCATTTCAAGTCAGTGGGTAAAGGAGGCTTTATCCGGTGCACGGCACTGTGATAACTGACTGTCCATAAAGACACAGAGATCCCTCCCTCACAGCATTCACAAAGGTATTGAAAGAAACCAAGGGACATACGTTTATGACCCTGGGGACACGAGATCCTTCTTGAACAAGACACAGCATGTAAAAACAGTAAAGGAAGACGCTGATACTTTTTACCTTGGCATGATTAAAAGCATCTCAAAGACCCCGAACCCAAGCTAAAAGACGAGAAGAATTGAACTCTCTAGTGAGGTGAGATTCTAGTAAGAGAGGAGGCACGAGCTGCAGAGAGACAGAAGGAATGAGACACCAGGACAGGTGGGGACGGATGAATGAATGAATGGGGTGGGGTTAGGCGACAGGAAGTAAGAAAGCAGGAAAGGGGCGGAGGCACAGGGCAGAAAGAGACAGGGATAAAGGGGACAGGGAGAGAAACAGACCCAGAGAGAGAAGGTGACAGAGCTAGAAGAGGGAGACACCACAGAAAGATGGGAAAGAGAGAGAGGGCATGACTGAGGGGCAGAGCAGGACAGGACCCAGGACGCAGGGGCAACAACTGCAGGCAGAGACTCCCCAGGTCTCTCTCTGCCCTGGGCTCTGAAGGCAGGGCTCGGGCCGGTGGGTGGGAGGGACCAGGGGTAGGTTTAATTCTTATCTGAGGGAGTGAGCCGCTCCTGCAGGGACAGGCCGCCAGAGGAAAGGCGAAGAACCTGAGTTTTGAGGTGGTGGAGAAGCTGGGGCCACCCGAGGGAGTGGCTGCAGAGAGGAGTGCTCTGGGGAGAGGTGAGGGCTGGGTGCCTACCACCCCCAGGCACACATAGCTCCCACCAGGAATACTCACACATGGGCACACGCCCCAACCTCCCTGACCCTGTGTACACACACAGACACATGTACTCATGTGCCCGACAGTGCACATGTATTGAGATATGCAGCCTGCGGCCAGGCTGGGGCCCCAACAGTCAGGTGCACACAGCCTCCAAGCTTGGCCACGTGTGCAGCGCATCTCCCTAGATCGTCTGCACACCGATCCCAGTCACGTAGGTGCCCATGTGAGCAGACATGACCATGGGCGGTGTGCTGAGACACACCACAGGGGGTGTGTGTATGTGTGTGACCTGCACACCGAAACTCAAACACACACACACATACTCCAGGCGGCGCTCGTGAATACTACCCAGTACAGCTGTGCGTGGGCCCCAGACCCGCAGTGCTGCAGGCGCTCGGCTGCCTGACTGTGCGCACACGTTTGGACAGGCGAGGACACACACCGACAAGCCTGTCACGCGTACATGCTCCGCCGCATGCATGAGCACACGTTCCTGATGGCCTCAGGCATCAGACTCTTACATGTCTCTGTGCAAGCATGACCGCGTGCACACTCTTGGACACACATGACCATGCACACGTCTGACCAGGCCCGGGTGCCCCACCCCGGCCCCTCCCCTCGCCTGCACGCCTGACCCTCGCGGCCACTGTCTTCCTGGTGCAGGTGGCAAGTACTTCAGCGATGAGCAGATGCGGTTCCGGGCTCCGCTGCTGTACGAGCAGTACATCGGGCAGTACCTAACCCAGGAGGAGCTCAGCGCCCGCGCCCTGGCCCCCCAGTCCCCCAAGCCCTGCTCCCCTGGCACCCCTGTCTGCCTGCTCTCCGACCTGCTGCTCCAGTCCTACCAGGAGCGGGAGCTGCAGCAGCGGCTGCTCCAGCAGCAGGAGGAGGAGGAGGCCTGCCTGGAGGAGGAGGAAGAGGAGGAGGACAGCGACGAGGAAGGTGAGGGTGAGGAGCAGGGAGACCCCAGTGTCCGGACACTCCAGCCCAGGCCTGTCTGTCTCTCTGTTTTCTGGCAGCAGGCTGGACCTCACATGGGCAAGAGCAGACAGCACGGCCTCCTCTGCCTGGCCCTTCTCAGCCTTTCTAGGATCTTTATCCCTCAAGCAGAACTGCTCGTGCCACCCCACAGGCACTGAGTGGTCTTGCACCTCCAGGCCTTGCATGTGTTCTTCCCCCTGCCAGGAATGCCTTCCCTTCGTCCTCAGCTTCTCATCCTGTTACGCGGGCCTTGGTTCCCATAGCACTGCACTGTCAGTGCATGTTGGGTGCTTGTCTGGGAGGGCAGGCCCCAGGCTGTGCTGGTCACAGGGCTGAGCACAGAGGCAGCAGCTCCCTGTGCGTGTGCTCAGCAGCCACACACACGCACCTCATGCCTACCCGGTGGTCGTCTCCCCATGCAGACAGGAGCTCTGGTAAAGACTCCGAGGCCTGGATCCCCGACTCAGAGGAGAGGCTGATCCTACGGGAGGAGTTCACCAGCCGGATGCACCAGCGCTTCCTGGATGGCAAAGATGGGGACTTTGACTACAGGTGCTCCTGGCCCCGCACCCCACCAGGTCCCTCACTTGTGCGCAGAGGTCCTGGAACAGTTCCAGGATGTGGGCCCTGGGGTCAGACACACTGTTCCAAAGGTGGCTGGGTGACGTTGGCCCTGCTTCTTCCATCCCAGAGCCTCAGTCCCTCAGTCCACTCAACACCTCAGTCCCCTGGCTGCAGAGTCCCCAAGTCCCTTAGTCCCCTAGTCTCTCAGTCCCCCCGGTCCCCTCAGTCCCCAAGTCCCCTCACTCCCCCAGTCCCCCCAGTCCCCCAGTCCCCTGGTTCCCTCACTCCCCCAGTCCCCCC
>NW_004444152.1:383882-390666 GCF_000243295.1 Trichechus manatus latirostris
AGCCCCTCAGCCCCTCTGCCCCTCTGCCCCTCCAGTCCCTCAGTCCCTCACTCCTCTGTAAGGAGGGAAGAAGCAGGTCCACACTCTGCTCAGTAGTGAGAGCATACTGAAACAGGTCTATTCTGCCTGATAAGATGCCACTCCCCCACGCCCCCAAGTGTCCCTCAGGATCGCGGACCTCCTTGTGCAGCAGGAAGTAACACCTGGCAGGGTTAGTGCCTAGCCCGGAGAGGGCCTGTGGTGGGTGCCGCTGCAGTTCCAGTGGTTGGATTTCTCCAGTATAACCCCGAGGGTGAGACACTTAGGTGGCCTGCTTTGGAAAAGGATTTTGCCCCCAAGGAACAGGACACAGGAGTGTGAATTACCAGCGTCAAAGATAAATGGTTTTATAAATGGAGGCCGTCTGACCTGGTGGGCCCGAGCCCCGGGTCTGGCAGTAGAGGGCTCTAGTTTCAAATCTAGCCCCAACCACTTATGAACTTCATTACCAAGAATAAGCAGCCTCTCCATTCGGACCCTTGGTGGGCTCGTTAGTAAAATGGGGATTGTGAGCCCTGCTGCCACAGTAACCCGCTCACAGCCAGCACCCAGTGACGGGAGTGTCACTGGCCTGGCACCCCAGCTTCAGGGTTGAATCTGGCTGATCCATGTCCAGCTCAGGTGGAGCCGCTCGGAGCCACAGTTCCCACAAAGTTGAGGGGTCAGCACAGAGCCTGGGGCGTGAGGAGCCCTTGGGAAGCGTCAGCCTCGTACACCCAGCTTCCTGGGAGGACATTGGGCCTCGCGTGAGTAACAGGGAGTGGTAGGCCTAAAGCCCGTCTCCCCTCAGGAGGGCAGCCGCAGCCGACACAGCCCTCGTCCACACCCAGCCAGCGTTGTTGAGCCTCTTCTGTGTCCTGCTCTGGGGGTAAAGCAGGGAGCAAAACTGACGAGAGCAAAATTCTCATGAGGGAGGAAGGCGGAATTATCCAGCATCTGGTGGTGATGGGGCCGCAGGGGAAGGGGAAGGCCCCTGTGAGGAGGTGACATGTGAGCAAAGATCTGCAGCAAGTGAGAAACCACAGAAATCCCTGGGGGAAGAGCGTTCCCGGCAGGGGGACCAGCAGGGGCAGAAGGGTGAGGTGGCCCACGCTTGGTGAGTCCGAAGAACAGCCAGGCGGACAGAGTGGTGGCCAGAGCAGTCGGTGAGGGCGAGGGTAGGAGCTCCTCAGAGGTGGGGGCAGACCAGGCAGGGCTTTGCAGACCCAGGGAGTGTGCTGGAGATGGGGGAGGGCTTTGAGCAGAGCCGCCCTCTTCCTCACATCTTAGAAGGATGAGTTACTGCCTCAGGGCAGGGTCCTCAACCTCTAGGCGCTTGACCCTTCGGGCAGGATCGTTCTTCGTGTGGCGAGCTGTCCTGTGCATTGCGGGAGGTTTAGCTGCACCCGTGGTCTCTACATACTACATACCAGGAGCACCCTCCCCCCGTCAAAATGTCTCCAGACACTCACCAGACATCCCTAGGGGGCAAAGTCACCCCCAGTTGAGAACCACTGCCTTAGGGAATGGGGGCCTGAGTGTCATCCCGTCTGCCAGCTTTCCAAGACAAACTAGAAATCCAGATTTTTTGTGTAAAATCTCAGATTTGTAAGATGTTTCCTTTTTTGGTTTTAAATCCTGAGAGGCCAAACAGCCCCTTCTGAAGGTCAGCTTTGGCTGGCAGCGGTCAGCAGATCGCCTCCGACCTCGGGTTCCCCAGGCCCTCGACCTGGGCTTTCCAGGGCCCCAGCTGAATCCCCAGCTTCTCCGAAGTATGGGGGGCAGAGGAGGGCGGCCTGGGCCCCAGGGAGGCCCAGCCCCTGACATCCTCTCCTCCTGCAGCACAGTGGACGACAACCCCGACTTGGACAACCTGGATATTGTGGCACGGGATGAGGAGGAGAGGTACTTCGATGAGCAGGAGCCTGAGGATGCGCCCAGCCCAGCCCAGAGCTAGACGGGGGCTGACGCCCGCCGGCCTCCCTAGCCTGCCACCAGCCCCAACAAGACAGTTGATGACAGGCCGACTCAGTGACTCCTTCTCTCAGGGGACACCAGGGCAGTCCCCCCGACACCACCACTGCCACCAACCCCGCTGGGTCCAGGCCTCGTCTCAGAGAGAGGGGTTCCCTCTCTCCCCCGCCAAGGCTGCCTCTGTCTTTTGCTTGCCATCTCTGTCTCTATTTCTTTTTGTCTCTCTGGACTTCTTTCTCTGTCTTTCTCTCAGGCTTTCTTTCTCCCCGCTTTTCTGTCTCTTGCTCTCTCCCCCTCCCTGGTGTCTCACTGCCCCTCTCTTTTCCTCCTCTGCCTTTCTCTCTCCCTCTCTCCAAGTCTCTGGCCCTCTGTGTCTCTGTCTTCCACCTTCTCCTTCTCTCTGCGTTGGGCTCTGTCTCCACAGCGTGAGTATTCTCCCCTTGACCAAGGCCAGCAGGGCTCTTGGTGGCTGGAACGGCCAGGGTGGCTCCAGTGCCCAGCTCAGAGTCAGGGCTGATACCTGGGCCCCAGGGCCTCGCGCTGCCTCTGCCGTCCCTCTCGTCCCTCTTCACTCCCTGTGTCGCTGTCTCACATTCGCCACCTCCTTCAGCCTCTGGGCCTGCTGCTCTTCCTGCCTGTACGTTTCCACCTCGCCGCCTCTGTCCTGCCTCTTTCCCTCTCTGTCTGGCTCTCAGACTTTCTCTCTCTGAGTTTCAGTCCCCCTACCTGGCGTGGCTGCTGAGTAACGCACCTCACTGTGAGCAAGGGGAACCCAGGCTTGGGAGGGGTGGCCGGGGGCAGAACCAGGGATCACAGGCCTGCCAGCTTGAGGGTGGGAGAAGGGGCGCGGGAGGGCTCTCCCTTCCCAACCTCAGCAGCCCCCCTCTGCCCAGCCACAATTTTCCCTTCCTTCACTTCCTCCGCCTCCCTTGCCTGTTTACACTCCCCAAATATGAGCAGGCTGTTATCATGGGTCCTGAGTCATCCCCCACACATGGCCTGCCCCAGTATCCCTGCCCCCAGCCGGCCACAGGGCCCACCCCATGGAGCCCCCTGCCGCCCCAGGCTAATGGGAGCCAGATGGCCGCCGGGTGACTCAGCCAGCCACTGGCCTGTGGGAACCCAGGCGTCCCGCCTTCCCATGCCCCCACACCCGCTCAGGCTTCTCCAGTAGAGAGAGAGAGAGAGACACACACACACACACACACACACAGAGAGAGAGAGACACACACAGAGAGAGAGACACACAGAGAGAGACACACACACAGAGAGAGAGAGAGAGACACACACACAGAGAGAGAGAGACACACAGAGAGAGAGACACACACACACAGAGAGAGAGAGACACACACAGAGAGAGAGAGACACACACACACAGAGAGACACATACACACACACACACACACACACACACGGAACTGGCTGCTGGGGCAGGGGCAGGCCAAGGTCAGGAAGGTGGAGCCTTGGGAGCCTTGGAGACCCCTCACTCATAATCAGATGGAATGGTGGCATCCCACCCTGGCCTGAGCCTCCTTGGGCATGCAGCCCAGAGTTGGGAAGACCCTGAAGCCTCATAGGACCTCAGTTCCTCAGCCCCAGCATCAGCTCTGCCCTCTGGGTCAGCCAGAATTAGAATCAGACACAGAAAGTGAGAGCTGGGCAAGACGGGTATTCAGATGGGGGCACCGCCAAGCGATTACAGCCACAGTTACTGAGCAGTTCCGTCCTCCGCCAGGCCTGAGTGAGGGGCTTCCACCTCGTTGGATGCTCCAAAGAGCCTGTGAACTAGAGACAATCAGCTCTCTCACAGACGGCTCTAGGAGGCCCAGAAAGGAGGAGCTACGTAAGGTCGCACAGCCATCAGAGGCAAAGCTGAGATGGGTACCTGGGTCTAGAACCACGCAGGTCCTAGAAACCAGTCTACTAGCCCGTCTGCAGATACGGGGGGCAGCCCAGGGCCAGGCAGAGAGAGAGGGATAGCACACAGACTTCCTCGGACGGAAAGATTGACAAAGTGTTCGATGTTGATAACAATAGCTGGCGGCTTTGCCCCACCCCCACCCCCAGATGTGCTAGGCACCTTCCTGCATAGCCTGTGGGGCGATGTCATGGAGTTGTCCCCAACAGCCCTAAGCAATAGTAGATCAGTGTCACTATCCCGTCTCCTAGAGGGAACAGCAACGAGGCCCAAGGCAACCCAGCCAGCTACACCCCAGGATCCTTGGGGGCCCACCGTTTGGAAAGCCACAGTGCGAGAGAGATGAGTGACGTCTCTCAGGTACTTGTGTTCTTGACCAATCTATCATTAAATGTGTTTATTACATATTTTTCCATAAACAGCTTTTTTCTTATATACATTAAAAAAACAGTCGGCATCGAGTGGATTCTGACTCATGGAGACCCCATGTGTTATGCAGTATAAAGGAAAAATGGGGGGGGTGAGAAAGACAGCAGTTGAGTCAGAATTAGGGTTAGTCAGATGGTTGAAAAGTGAGCGTCTACGGCTGAGGAACAGGCAGACCTGGTCACGGGCAGGGATTAGATGGGGAGACAGGAAGAGAGATGGGGACGGGAAACCTCAGAGAATCCGGCAGGGATGACGAGAGACACCTCCGGTCACGGCCTCTGAGCAACTGAGACCCAGAGGTGCTGGAGGTCCCCTCCCTCCACCCCCAGTTGAGGTGGGGTGAGCGGAGGGGCTGAGTCAGGGAGAGGTGTCTCTTGTCTCTCCTGGCCCTGGCCCTGGCCCCTGCTCTGCCGGCTGCTTCTCAGATTCTTCCCCTCACTCCCCCGAAGCCTGACACCTCTGTCTCTTGCCAAAGCTAAAACCCTCGCTCATCTGTCTCTGCGTCTTCCTCCCTCCCTCCCCTGTCTCTCTGTCCCTGTCTCTGCCCCTTGCTGTCCCTTCTCCCTACTTCTCATGCCTTTCCTGTTCCTCCACCTGTCTTCCTCCTTTCTTGGTCACTTTTCATTCTGTCCCTGCACCTCTCTGGCTGTCGGTGTCCTCATCACTTTTCACCTCTTCTGTCACCCAGCTTCCCTCCTCTCTCCGTCGTTTTCCTCTGCCTCTCTCTCGTCACTCCCTCCGTCTCAGTCTCTGGGCTCTGTCACAGTCCCTGTGACCCTGTTTCTCCGGCCCTTTCTTGGCTGCCCCCGCCCCCACTCTCTTCTGGGCCCTCCTTTTTTCCTATCCCTCTCCCACTCTGTCTCCTCTCAGCCCCCTCCTCTCTGTCTCCCAGGCCCTGGGAGGCCCAGCTCAGATGCCCAGGTCAGAGTTTCACGGGTGGCCCCTGAGAGCCAGGAACAAGGGGTCCCTGCCTCGCCTCACCCAGAGAGGAGGCAGGAGGGAGACAGCGAGGCTGCGGACCTGTCTGGCCAGAAGGAAATGTCTGTGCTGCAGCCTGGTCACCCCCGCCCCCAGGACCCGCTGGGCTGCGGCCGCCCCTGGGCTGGGGCCACGTAAACACAGCCGCCGGCAGCGGGGATATTTATACCGAGGGCCGGGCGTGGGTCCAGTGCCCACCGCAGCCCCTGCCCTGCCCTGCCCTGCCTGCCGCCACAGCCAGCCCGAGCCAGCGTGGCACCAGCCAGCGAGGGGACGCGCTGCAGACACAGCCTCACTTGGCATGGAGGCCAGCAGGCGCTGGTTGCTCAGGATGTCAGCGGCGGCGCTGGGGACACACGACTCCCCCTCCTCTGAAGGCACTAGGACAAAATGCAGACCCGCACTTTTTGCAGCTGCTGGAGAACACCCCCCGAACCCAACCCCACCCCGACTGAGAGAACTAGAAATGCCCTCTGGGTGACACACGATAGAGACCGCACAACTGACAGAGGCTGGAGTCGCCAGCCCACGTGTGGGACACAAAATACAGACAGCAGCTGCTCACAGACACACAGACGCCCACAGAGGCGGAGAACACTAGCCCGTGAGGACACACACACATACCACACAGCCCTCTCACAGACACACAAACACTGTGAGAACGACAGCAGGCACGCTGGAGACACACCACGTAGACACAAAAACGGGCTGAAAATAGCTACACACACACTGATCACAAAACAACCCAGAAGCAACATGCCCACGGACACAAACACTGGGAACTATGACACACACAAACACACTGAAAATACAGCTCACGTACAAGACACGCAAAATGCCCAGCACCTCCTGGAAACACGTCTTCGTAGACCCATAAACTTACACGGAAAACACGCACATTTCAAGTCAGACTTTCACTAAGAATGTACAAATTTACACCCAGAAAAGAACAGTAAAGCTGTTGAGAAAAAAATCCCGACATACAACAGCGCCTCCGAGATAATCCCCACTCTCACACACAGACTTGCCAAGTCAGACGGTGCCAGGACAAGAACCCACAGAGAAACATGAAACATAGACGCGCACACCAGAAATGCAACACAGTCACGAACACATGGAGCTGAACACACGCTGGGGCCACGCACTGAAAATCCCCAGGATAACCAAGCGCCCAGGCCGATGTGTTAGAAACTCCCATGGCAGAAACAAAACTCACACCACAAAACCTGCTCGCACTCTCCCACACACACACAGGTTCTCTCTCTCACACACACACAGGTTCTGTCTCTCACAGGTTCTCACACACAGGTCAGGTCCTGTCTCTCACACACAGGTTCTCATACACACAAGTTCTCACACACACAGGTTATCACACACACACACACAGGTTCTGTCCCACACAAGTTCTCACACACACAAGTTCTCACACAGGTTCTCACACACACAGGTTATCACACACACACACAG
>NW_004444152.1:390766-402315 GCF_000243295.1 Trichechus manatus latirostris
ACACAGGTTCTCACACACACAGGTTATCACACACACACACAGGTTCTGTCCCACACAAGTTCTCACACACACAAGTTCTCACACAGGTTCTCACAGGTTCTGTCTTACACACAAGTTCTCACACTCACAGGTTCTCACACACACACACAGGTTCTGTCCCACACGAGTTCTCACACACACAGTTCCCACACACAGGTTCTGAACACCAGTGAGACTCACACCAGAAACACAAAACGCACGAACACCCTGTATGTCCAGAGACTTGGAGGGAGGGAGGGGTCTCTCTCTCTTTCCCTCTGTGTGTCTCTCTCTTACACACACAGGTCCTGAACACACTCAAATTCACGTTAGAAACACTAACACTGTATGCCCGGAGACTTAGGCAGAAGGGGGTCTCTCCCTCTGTGTCACGCGCGCGCGCGCGCGCACACACGCGCACACACACACACCCGCTGACCCCAGTCCAGCCTGTCTGGGGGAGGGGGCAGGAAGGCCTGAGCTGGCCTCCCCCCAGCCCTGCTTCCTGCCCCGTGGGGGCCGGACGGGAAGCTGGGGCTCCAGCCGGAACCCAGGCTCCCCCCACAACTTCCCTCCTCCAGCCTCCCGGCCCTACCCGCAGAGGCGAGGGCAGAGGCGAGGGCGGGCCGGGCCGGGGTAGGGGAGGGGAGCGGGGCCCGAACCCTCGGCTCTGCCCCTGCGGTTGGCTGCCGGCAGGGCCAGGCTTGTCCTGCCCGGGCCTGGCCACCAGCGGGCCCGGAGTGCCAGGGGCCGGGCAGGGGCAGCGCGCCCCGCGTGCATGTGGTGGGAGAAGGTGCTGAGCCCACAAGTTTCCCTTCCCCAGCCCCGCCTGCCAGCTCAGCGGGCAGCCCGGGGGCAGGTGGGCGGGTGTGTCACGAGGGCGAGGTGTGGGCTGGGGAAGCAGCGGCGGCAGCCGGGTGCAGGTGGGCGGCCATTACTTGTCCTCAGGCCGAGGCACGAGCGAGCTGGGCGTGTGAGGGCCGCGTCTGTGACTCGGGGTGGGGGTGTGTCTGGGTGTGTGGGAGCTGCTCCGTCTGAGCCCCGGGGTGTGACAATGTGTCTGGGTATGACGGGAGGGCTGTTGTCTGTAGGGCCATGTGGATTCCCCAGGCTTGAGTGTGTGTTGGGGTGTGCAATGTCAGACCAAGAGGGGACATGACCGCTTGTGGCAGCCTGTGTGACGGTGATGCGTCCAGTCTTCATGTGCGGTGTGTCTGGGTGGATTGTGGTGGGTCAGTCCTCTGTGCCTGCACACTGTGTCTGCTGGTGACCGTGACCCCATGGAGGATGTTTGCAAAACTGTTCGTGGATCTCTGCCGGAGTCTGTGTTTCACTTCCTGATGGGCTCTGAAGCTGGGATGTGTGCATCTGTGTGTGACACTGTCTGAATTTGAGTGTGTGCTGGTTGTGACCCGGACCCTACAGAATGTATCTGTGTGATGGTGTCTCGCAGCACCCCCACTGAAGTCTGCTTGTGCTATGTCCCAAGGCCAGGCTGTGTGTTTATGTGATGGAGTGACACGTTCTGTATTTGTACCTGTGTATGTGGGGGGGCTGTAACTGCTGCCAGATGTCACAGGCCATGCGTCATGGGTCCTGCAGGAGTCTCCGTTGACACTGTGTGCAGTGTGGCTCCAAGAGGTGAATGTGTGTGGGACCGTGGGGCACTGTGCTTATCTGAGCCTCTGTGTGTACATGTGTGTGTGTGTGCGTGTACCACATCCTCGTGGGGCTGCAGCAGCTGCAGACCACGTCACTTGTCCCTGCATGTGCCTCTGCTTCTTGGGGCCAGGCCTCAGTGGTGTCTCCACAGGCAAGGCTGGTGACAATGGTGGCATGTCCTGGCACAGTGAACTCCCAAACCCAAACCCCCCAGCCCTCCACAGCTCCCAGACCTGGAGCAAGAGAAGTTACCCCATTTCTACTCCTGGGCTGAACTGGGAATCCCCCTCCAGGGCCCCAGGCCACCATCACCCAGACCCACTGCTGCCAACGCCTCTCCTGCCCACAGGCAAGGGGACATTGGCATCCACAGTGTCCTACCTCCCAGGACAGTCCTGGAAGGAGGAGCAAGTCAAGGGGCCCCTGGCCTGGGAAAGGCAGGGGAGAGCGAGCGCGGGAGGGAACGAAACCTGGGAGAAAGAAGGGAAACCGAGAGTGAGGAGAAAGAGGAAGCAGGAGAGGGCTCACAAGCAAGATTGCCGCAGATGGGAAGAATCAGAGGCAGGAAAGAGAAACCTACCATGGCTCAGGCCACCATCCTCTCTGACCTGGACAAGGGCAGTCACCTCCTCACTGGTCTCCCTCAGCCATCCTGGGCCTGATTCAGTCTACTGTCAATCAGCCAGGGCGCCTTCTGAGCACACCCCTCTTCTGCTCAGAACCCTGCCATAACTTCCATCCCCCTCAGAGTACGTTCTCACAGGGTCCTACAGGCCTCTGTGATTTAGGAGGCAGTACAAGTGCAGGGGTTATGTGTGTGGGCCCTGACCTCAGGCTGCCTAGCTGTGAGAGCATAAACAAGTAATATAACCTCTTTGTGCCTCACTGTCCCCATCTGTAAAATGGGAATCCAATGGTCCCTATAACAGGGGTTGGCAATTTTTTTTTTCTATAAAGGGCCAGATAGTAAATGCTTTTGATTTTGCAGGCCATGTGGTCTCTGTCCCAACTACTCCCTTGTTAGCATGAAGGCAGCCATAGACAACATGTATGTAAACAAATGAGCATGGCTGTGTTCTAATAAAACTTTATTTACAAAAACAAGTGGTGGGCTGGAACTGGCTGGTGGCTTGCAGTTTGCCAACCCCCTGCTCTATCGAGTCGTGGGGCAAATGAAATGAGTGAGTAGAGACCTGGCACGTAGGAGTGTTTCTGCTCTATCGAGTCGTGGGGCAAATGAAATGAGTGAGTAGAGACCTGGCACGTAGGAGTGTTTTTACTCTCTGGGCTGTGGGTGTCATGACCTGACCCAGATCCCACCACATCACCTCTTTCCTCCCTATTTAGCACACCCCAAGTTTGTCCCCACTTCCAGGCCTCTGCTTGGTTGGCACTCTCCCCCCACCCTCCCCAGGCTGGCTTCTTGGCAACCTTCACGTCTTGGGTTCAACTGCCACCTCCTCAGAGTCATCTCTTTTATGCCTCCTGTCACTGAACAGCTATTGTGTATTGTCTGTCTCCTCCCGGAAAGCGGGCTCCTACCGGGCAGGAACTGTATCTGTCCTGGTCCCTGAACCTGTCAGTGCTTCAGTTTCCTCACTTTTAACATGGTGTTATCAGTACGCAGTAGTGATGAAATGAGTGAATTAACGGAAGGCACTGGGAACAGCGCCCAAGGTGCAATCGCTGCTCACCTAAAGGTTGGTGGTTTGAACCCACCCAGCAGCACCACGGAAGAAAGGCCTGGAGATCTGCTTCAGTTCTTCTCTGACACACATGGGGTCACCATGAGTTGGAATCCACTAGACAGCAATGAGTTTGGTTTCTTTGGTTGTGTGTGTGTGTGTGTGTGTGTGTGTGTTTATTGAGTCGAGTTGCCCCATAGGGTTTCCAAGGAGCAGCTGGTGGATTTGAACTGCCGGCCTTTTATGGTTAGCAGCCAAACGCAGGCGCTTAACCTTCTGTGCCACCCAGGGACTCTGTTGCTGGTAGAGGGAGCGGAGTCCTTAGAGCCTAATATGTGTGCAGCAAGTGTGGAGTGTCAAATGACTGGTGGAGAGAGAGAGACAGAAGGAGGCGGCAGTGAGACCCCAGTCAGGCCCCCCAATGACACAGAGACCCCCGGTCCTCTCTCCACCTTTAATGGGCCCCCGCGTGGGCTTGGGGCGCGGGTGTCCTTAAATACAGCCCCCGGGCGCAGCGGGGGCGGGGCCGGGCCTGCCGGGCGGGGCGGGGGCGGGGCCTCAGCTGCACTTGCAGGATCGCACGATCATGTTGGACAGCTGCTCCACCTTGGGCTTGCGGCCCACGTAGTACACGATGGGCAGCGGCTCCAGCGCCTGCGGCACGCAGCACGGTGCCGCCGACGCACCCGGGTTGTACTGGTTGTACAGGGCCAGGACCTGCGGGGGCAGGGCGCCGGCGGGGTCAGGGCTCGCGGGGAGGGGTCCCCACCCCGTCCGCCTCCCTCCCCATCCCCCGCCTCTCGCTTTCCGGCTCCCTTCTCAGTGTCTCCCCATCTCTCCCTGTCTCTCGCCTTCCGCCCCCATCTCTCTTTTTCTTCTCGTTCTGTCTCTCCCCACCTCTCTGGTTTTCTCAGTCTGGTGTGTGTGGTGGAGTCGATTCCGACTCATAGCGACCCTGTAGCACAGAGTAGAACTGCCCCATAGGGTTTCCAAGGAGCGGCTGGTGGATTCGAACTGCCGACCTTTTGGCTAGCAGCCGAGTTTTTAACCACTGCGCCACCGGGGCTCCCTTCACTCTCTATTGCTCCCTATTTTCAACTCTTGGCTTGTATCTCGCCTTCTTTCTCTCGCTCTCCTTCTGTCTTTTTCTCTCTCATTCTGTCTCTTCATTTCTCGATCTCTTTCTCCTTCCACCTCCCAGTCTCTCTCCTCCTCTCTCTCCCTCTGTCGGTCAGCCCATATCTGTATCTTCCCCTGCCTCAGTTGATCTCTCCCTGCTCAGCCCTTGTCTCCAGCTTCCTGCCTCTCTCCCCGTCTCTTTACCTAACCCCATTTCTCTGTCTCTCTCTGCCCCTCCAAAAATCCAAAAACCAAACCCATGGCCACGGAGTCGATTCTGACTCATAGCGCCCCTACCGGACAGAGTAGAACTGCCCCATCGGGTTTCCAAGAAGCAACTGGTGGATTCGAACTGCCAACCTTTTGGTTAGCAGCTGAACTCTTAACCACTGCGCCACGAGGGCTCCCTCTGCCCCCCCATCTCCCGCGAATTCATCTCTCTAAATGTAACTCTCTTCCTCTCTCCCAAACTCCGTCCCTGCTCCCCTCAGCCCAACCCTGGCCCCGAGGGGCAGGCGCACCTTGCTGTACTGGGTGTCGAGGCTCCAGATGAAAGGGCAGGGCCCCAGGCAGAAGTTGGCGTGGTAGCCCTTGGGCTCATGGATCCACTTCCAGCCCAGGTCCTTGCGGAAGTCGATGTACAGCTGCCGCACGCAGCAGTTCTTCTCCGTGGAGCTGAGGGTGGAGGAGTGCAGGTGGGGAGGTGGCGGCGCAGGCCGTCACCCTTCCTCCTCGTGTGTGTCCTGTCCTTAGGTTGCCTCTCAAACCCATCTCCATCTTGGTCCCGTCTCACCCCCCGTGATGATAACAATCACAGGAATAGTAATAATAGTTGCTAACACAGAGCACTTCCTGTCATGAACAATCTCATGCAATGCACAAAACAAGCCTGTAAGAAGCAACTGACTATCCACAGGGCAAAAAAAAAACCATTGCCATCGAGTGGATTCTGACTCATAGCGACCCTATAGGACAGAGTAGAACTGCCCTATAGGGTTTGCAAGGAGCGGCTGGTGGATTCAAACTCCTGATCTTTTGGTTAGCAGCCGAGCTCTTAACTCCTGTGCCACCAGGGCTCCATCCACAGGGCAGGGCTCACTAAATCATGGCAGAGCCACACACAGCTTCATACATCTACCTATTTGTGCAACAGATGTTTATTGAGCTACTACTGTATGCGGGGCTCTGTTCTACTAGGGACGCAGTACTGAACAAAGCAGACTGAAATCCCTGCCCTCCTGGGCCACACGCTATGAGTCCTCACAATGCTCCTCTGCTCGGAACATGGCTCCGTCTCAGTTAGCAAATGCCCATGTTCTCACCGTGAGCCATAAGGTGCTGCTGGATCTGGCTGATCTCAACTCTCTCTCTCTCCTGTTCTCACTCCACTACAACCGCACTGAGCTCCCAGCTGTTCCTTAAACACAATCCTACCTCAGGGCCTTTGCGCTTGTCGTTCCCACAGATATCCAGGCTAGCCCATTCCTTCACTTCATTTAAACCTCTGCTCAGACGTCTTTTGCTTAAAACCAAAAATCTAAACCCGTGGCCATCCAGTTGATTGTGACTCATAGCACCCCTATAGGACAGAGTAGAACTGCCCCATAAGGTTTCCAAAGAGCGGTTGGTGGAGTTGAACTGCCCACCTTTTGGTTAGCAGCCAAGCGCTTAACCACTTCACACTTGGGGAGGTTTAATTCCTAGAACAGTGCCTGGTGCTCAGTAAATATCAGTTACATGACTGAATGTCACCTCCTCAGAGGGACCTTCCCAGACCATCCTACCCCAAAACAGCAATCCAAATGATTGTCAATTCTGTCCAGTATAATATTGGCACTGCTGTTATGTAAGAAAATATGAAGTGTGGCAAAATCTTGGTAACAACTACAGCCAAATGAGAGTTCACGGGAACTCATTATACTATCTTTGTTGCTTTTGTGTACATCTGAAATTTTCCATAATAAAAGAAATTTTAATAAGAAGTAGGAAAAATAAATTAATCAAATAGTCTCCAGCATCTATTTCTTCCTGTTCCCTTCCTCTCGTTTATTTTCTTTCTTAGAACATATTGCCACCTGCTAATTTATCAGTGATCCATTTGTTCCTATGTTTATGGTCTGTCTTCCTCTGAGGACAGGGATTTTTTGTTTTAAATCTGTTTTGTCCTTTAATGTGTCCCTAGGACCCACAACAGTGCCTAGCGCACAGTAGGTGCTCAGCAAATGTGAGAGAAGTGATTACTATATTCCGTTTTAAAAAAGCAAGTTGCAGAATAGTGGTGCGTGAGACTCTACCACTTGGGCAAGACGGAAAATAACATATGGATATGTATAAATGTGTTGTGTGAGGCCAATTCTGGAAGGAGATACAGAAATATGATCAAAGTGGCTGCCTCTTCAGAGAGGGCCTGAAGGTCAGAGCTGGGGGGCGGGTGGTCTCTGAACACCCCTCTTTCAAGGTTTGGGTCCATGGACATGTATTTGCCTATTCAAAAACTAATCAATAATGATGCTCCTTTAAAAAATCACCTATATGATGAGTAGTGTCTGGGGTCTTAAAAGCCTGTGAGCGGCCATCTAAGATACTCCACTGGTCTCATCCCTTCGGGAGCAAGGGAGAATGAAGAGAACAGGATACAAGGAAAAGATTAGTCCAAAGGACTAATTGTCCACAGCTACCAAGGCCTCTACCAGACTGAGTCCAGTACAGCTAGATGGTGCCCGGCTACCACCACTGACTGCTCTGACCAGGATCACAACAGAGGGTTCTGGACAGAGCTGGAGAAGGATGTAGAGCGTAATTCTAACTCACAAAAAAAAGACCAGATTTACTGGCCTAAAGGAGACTGGAGAAACCTCGAGAGTATGGCCCCCAGACACCCTTTTAGCTCAGTGGTGAAGTCACCTCCGAGGTTCACTGTTCAGCCTGGGAGTGGACAGCCCCGTAAAACCAAATGAGACTAACGAGGCACAGGAGTCCAGTGACAAGGGCCAGAAGGCAGAAGGGGACAAGGAAGCTGGTGTTAGGGAACCCAAGGTTGAGTAAGGATATTGTTGATGTGTTGTGAGATTGTTAACCATTATCATAGGGCAACATTTGTAGTAACTGTTAAATGAGAAACTATTTTGTTCTGTAAGCCTTCATCTTAAGTGAGAATGACAGCACAATTGGAAGAGCGTAGTCAATGTCACTGAACTGTGCATGTAGAAATTTTTGAAATGGTGTATCTTTGGCTATGTGTATTTTCACCAAAAAAAAGGTTTAGAAGTTAGAGGGTTGATATGTTGTGGGGTTGTTAACCAATGTCATTAAACAACATGTGTACTACTGTTTCATGAGAAACTATTTGTTTTGTAAGCCTTCACCTGAAGTACAATAAAAAAAAAAAAAAGAAAAAAAAATTTCATGCACAAGGAAAAAAAAAAATCACCTATATGAGACCAAACAGTCACCAATTACTTTAAAACAAAGATAAAAATGTAAGGGGGCAGGGAAACTAGATGAACGGAAATGGAGCAACCAGAATGGAAATAATGAGAACGTTCATGTATTGTGAAAAACGTAACCAATGTCACTGAACAACTTGTGTAGAAATTGTTAAATGGGAACCTAAACAATTGTGTAGACCTTCCCCCAAAACACAATAAAATACTATTTAAAAAAAAAAAAGAATCAACACATAATTAATTTCAAAACACTGTGAAGCAGGTCTTAGTATATCTTCATTTGGGGGATGGAGAAGCTGAGCCTCTTCATGGCTACTGAGTTTCTGTTTGGGGTGGTGAAAAAGTTTAGGAAATGGTGATGGTTGCACAATACGTTGAATGTAATTAACGTCACTGAACTGTACACTTAAAAACACTTACAATGAGGCTTAATGGTTTGATTGAGACTGGAGGGACCCTGGAAGACATGGGTCTTTAGCCCAAAACTAAAACCGTTCCCGAGGCCAACTCTTTAGACAAAGATTAGACTGGACTAGGGGACATAAAATGACACTCGTGAAGAGTGTGCGTCTTAGCTCAAGTTGATACATGAGGCTAAATGGGCAGCTCCTGTCCAGAGGTGAGATGAGAAGGCAGAGGGTCAGGAGCTGGTTGAATGGACACGGGAAATCCGGGGTGGAAAGGAGTGTGCTGTCACAGTATAGGGAGAGCAACTAGGGTCACATAACAATGTGTGTATAGATTTTTATATGAGAGACTAACTTGAATTGTAAACTTTCACTTAAAGCACAACAATAAAAAAAACTTAAAATGGCAAATTCTGTTATATATATTCTGCCACAATAAAATAAGAAAGAAAGAAAAACACCGAGCCTCAGAGAAGGGGGATGTTGCTTGCTCACATGCATATAAGTGGCAGCGCCCAGGGCCAGGCTCACAGCTCACAGTGAGACCCTGCAGCCTGTGGCCCCACCTGCCCAGGTGACCATGTCAGCTGAAGCAAAAGGGGAGGAGGTGGTGACACAGGGTCTCCAGGGGGCAAGACAAGGCCTTTCCAAGAGCTGCAGAGCCCCTGAAAGGAGTCAGGAAACAGATCCCTGTGAGCTCAGCCTGGTCCCTTCCCAGTATGGTTGAGCTTTGGTTTCCCCAACCCAACAAAAGTGGGGGGAGTAGGTTGGATTAAATAAGGTGTTGTTAACCTGAGAACCAAAGAGGCATCAGGAAGTCCATAGGTGGGCTCAGGGAGGGTCCTGACCCCCTAAAACCAAATGCACATATGTGTGTATATATGTACACGTCTCTCTGGGAAAGGCTTTCGGCTTCTTAAAGGGCTCCTGGAGTCACAAAAGGGGAAAAACCACAGTCCAGAATAATCTTTAACTTCCAGTCCAGCTCTGGCTGGGGCTCTGAGGTCCTAACATTTGAATGGTCTGTGATTCTGTTATCCAACTCAGAGGTTCTGCACATGGAACCCCTGGACCACCAGCACCAGCATCACCTGGGAACTTATGAGAAATACAAATTCTCAGGTCCCAGCCCAGACCTGTTGAATCAGAAACTATGGGAGGGGTGAAGGAAGGGCAGCAGTGCATGTTTAACAAGACCTCCAGGTGACCCTGATGCACTAACTTATTTGTTCAGTATACATCTGGGGTCTACTGCATTCCAGGCCCTGTGATACACATGGTCCTTGACTTTGAAAAGCTCCTCTCATGTCCTCTCTAATAAGACCCAACAGGGACCGTTATGGATTGAATTGTTCCCAAAAAATATATGTTGAAATCCTGACCTCTGTACCTATAAATAAGACCCTGTTTGGAAACAGGGGTTTTCTTCTGTTATGTTCATGAGGCCATGCCAGAGTAGGGTGGGTCCCAAACCTAATCACTTCTGAGTCACAAAAAGAGCAGAATAGACACAGAGACACACGCAGGGGAAAGACACCATATGAAGATAGACATACACAGCAGATGCAGCTATAACTTCAGGAAAGCTAAGGACGGCCAGCTACTACAAGCTGAAACAGACAAAGAAGGACCTTCCTGTTATAGACTGAATTATGTCCCCCTAAAAATATGTGTTGTAAATCCTAACCTCTACGCCTGTGGTTATAATCCTATTTGGGGATGAGTTGTCCTTGTTATGTTAATGAGGCAGGATTAGTGTAGGGTGTATCTTGAGTCAATCTCTTTTGAGATATAAAAAGAGATTAAACAAACGATCAGAGAGAGAGATAGGGTAAGACAGATGCCAAGACACATGGAGATCTCCAAGAGACAAGGACCTTCCTTCAAAGCTGACAGACAGAAAGCCTTCCCCTTGAGCCAACGCTCTGAATTTGGACTTCTAGCTTCCTAAACTGTGAGAAAATAAATTTCTGTTTGTTAAAGCCATCCACTTGTGGTATTTCTGTTATAGCAGCCCTGGATAACTAAGACGGAATTTGGTACCGGGAGTGGGGTGCTGCTCTAACAGATACATAAAATGTGGAAGCGGTTTTGGAATTGGGTAATGGGTAGGGGCTGGAAGAGTTTTAAGGTGCATAATAGTAAAAGCCTAGATTGTCTTGAAGAGACTGTTGGTAGAATTATGGACGTCAAAGGTACTTCTGGCAAGGGCTCAGAAGGAAGTGAGGAGAGCTATAGAAAAAGTCTCTACCATCTTAGAGAAAACATATGGATGTTAACTGTGCTTCTGGTGAGGCTTTAAAAGAAAACGATGAACATGTGGTTGGACAATGGAGAAAGGGTGATGCTTTTTATGCAGTGGCAAAGAACTTGTCTGAATTATGTTCCAATGTTTGGTGGAAGGTAGAACTTGTAAGTGATGAACTTAGATAACTGGCTGATGAGATTTCTAAGCAAGATCTTAAGGGGGCTGCATGGTCTCTCCTTGCTGCTTATAGCAAAATGTAAGAGGAAACAGACAGACTTAAAAATTAACTGTGCAAAATGGAAACAGAACTTAAATATTGGGAAAATTCTGTTGTACAAACTAAGGACATGTGTCCTAGAATGTTCACAAAGGATGTAGCTACACAATCTTTTGTTAAAGAGATTAAGCCTGTGACTGATGGATCAAACCAGCTACCTCAGCAGAAAACCCATCAGCTTAGACTGAAGGGGACACAGAAAGAACAAAAGGAAAGACTGCTGTCTGCCTCTAGGAATTCTACAGGCAGGAAACAGACCAAAGGAGCTACATCTGTTGTCCTCCAATAAAAGAAAAGGACCATCCATGAAGCAGCTCAAAGATCAGCAGAACTGTTGGAAGGAGCACGGGAAGTAGGGCCTTCTCAGTCTCAAAGGGTGGGGGCATGGTCTCCTGGATCTTAAAAGTTGGGGCCACAGCCTCCTAGGTTTCAAAGAGTTGCATCTTCAGATCTTCACCAACTCAGTTCCAGAGTATGGGGCTGCCATTAAGGTGTGCCAGGGGGACAGGACCCACCACCCAAAGCTGAGGGGATGGGGCTGCCATGTTCAAGGGGCAGAAGAATGGGACATGCCAAGGCCAAAGGAGTGGGGTTGTCACTCAGATGGACTAGGAAAATGGGGCCACCCAAAGCCAAGGGAACAGAGTTGCTGTCCCAGTGGGCCTGGAAGGTGGAGTTGAAGCCCAG
>NW_004444152.1:403176-430744 GCF_000243295.1 Trichechus manatus latirostris
GACAGATGCTAAGACATGTGGAGAGCTCCAAGAAAGCAAAAGCTGAAGAGACAAAGACCTTCTTCCAGAGCTGACAGACTGAGAAAGCCTTCCCCTAGAGCCGGTGCCCTGAATTCGGACTTCTAGCCTCCTGAATTGTGAGAAAATAAATTCCTGTTCTTTAAAGCCACCCAGTTGTGGCATTTCTGTTACAGCTGCACTAGATCACTAAGGCAGGGCTTGACTAAGTAAAGGGGTAGAAAACTACTTGGAGTCCCAAGGGAGGGCCCAGAGGCCCCACATCCACCTTGGATGTTGGGAAAGGGGTCAGGAAGGCTTCCCAGCAGACCTGGTGTTTGAGCTGAATAAGAAAAACTTATTGTTACAGAAAGTTTCAAACCTACATAAAAGTAGAGAACTTTATACTGAACTGTCATGTCCCTATCTCCAGCTTTAGCAATCATCAACTCACGGCCAATTTCATTATAGCTCTGCCCCTACCCATTTTCTCTCCCCGCATTGGATTGATTATTTTACGTTTGCCAATTTAACCATTTTTTAAGTGTACAATTCATTGACATTAATTATGTTCACTGTGTTGTGCAGGGAACCCTGGTGGCATAGCGGTTAAGAGCTATGGCTGCTAATCAAAAGGTCGGCGGTTTGAATCCACCAGGTGCTCCTTGGAAACCCTACGGGGCAGTTCTTCTCTGTCCTATAGGGTCGCTATGAGTTGGAATCGACTCAAAGGCAATGGGTATGTTGTGCAACCATCACCATTATCCATTTCCAAATGTTTTTCATTCCCCTAAACAGAAACTCAGTACCCCTGAAGCAATAACTCCCCATTTACCACTTCCCTCAATCCCTGGTAACCACTGATAAATCTTTGTCTCTATGCATTTGTCTAGTCTAGATATTTTATCTATGTAGGATCACAGAGTATTCGTCCTCTTGTGTCTGACTTGTTTCACTCAGGATGGTATGTTTTCAAGGTTCCTCCATGTCATAGCATGTATCAGGATTCATTTCTCTTTATGGTTGAATAATACTCCATTGTGTGGATCCCACTGGAATATTCTGAAGCGCATGCCATCATATCATTTCATCCATAAATATTTCAATGTATTTCTCTACGAGAATTAGGACTATTTTAAAACACAACCAGATTGACAGGTAAAAAAAATTAATAATCCTTCCTTGATGATCATCATCAAACTTCCGGTCAGTGTTCACGTTTCCCAACCGTCTCATAGATGTCTTTTTTTTTTTTTCAAATGGTCTGTATAAAACAAGCTTCAAGTAAAGTCTACACATTGTAATTGAGATGTCTCTTAAGATTCTTTAAAAACTCTACAGTACTCTCTGTCTCTAGCTTCCCCCTTTACGCTGCTTTGGCTGAAGAAACTGGGTCAAATTTCCCATAACCTGCGTTTTGCTGACTGCGTGCCTACGGTGTTGCTTAGCACGTTCCTCTGTCCCCATATTTCTGGAAAATTGGTAGTTAGATCCAGAGTCTTGGCCAGATGCAGGTTTGATTTTTTGGCAAGACTTCCTAGATGGTGTCATGGCCACGCCTATGGGGGCTCATATGGTTGATTGTCTCTCTTTGTAATGTTGGTGCTGTTGGTGCTCAAGGTCACAATCCATTCATTCACGAGGGGTTGCTGGGATCTGGGGATGAAGGAGCCTGAGGGAAGGGCTGGCTTTCTGGCAGGGGGAATAGCAAGTAACAAAGCTCGGAAAACAAAACAAAAAACAAACTCCATTGCCATAGAGTTGATTAGGACTCACGGAGAATCCCTGGTGTTACAGAGTAGAACTGCTCAATAGGGTTTTCTTGGCTGTGATGTTTATGAAAAGATTGCCAGGCCTTTCTTCTGCAGAGTCACTGAGTGGGCTCAAACTACCAACTTGTAGGTTAGTAATTGAGTGCAAAATGTTTGCACCACCCAGGGACCTCTATACAGCCCAGAGGTACCCCAAAACATTTTATGCAGGGGAAGGACAAGGTCAGATTTCATTCTAAATTTGCAACATTCTAACCCTGAATTTCAACATTCTAGGAATCCAACATTTCAATCTTAGATTGCAATATTCCAGCACCCAAGATTCTAACACTCCAACGATTTTCAACTTTCTAGGATTCTCACGTTCCAACTCTTGAAGATCTTGACATTCGTGAATTCCAACATTTCCTTACTGCAGTCCAATAATATTCCACATTTCTGAGTCCATCATTCAAAGGGTCCAACCTGCCACTTTCTAAGATCCCAGCATTCCAAGATTCTAACATTCTAACACTGCCCTTCAACATTTCCAGGATACTAACTGTGATGGTTAAGGCTGTGTGTCGACTTGGCTAGACCATAATTCTCCGTGGTTTGGCAGTTATGTAATGATGTAACTTGGCAGTTACGCTCCATTTTGTGATATAATGTAATCACTTCCATGATGTGATCTGATGTGATCAGCCAATCAGTTGTAAAGGGAGTTTCCTCAGGGGTGTGGCCTGCATCCAATAGATATAGATGCTCTGGCAAAGCTCGCTGGCTTTTGTTTGCTCTGGATCTTGCATCTGGCTCATCATCATCTGACCTCCAATTCTTGGGACTTGAGCCAGCAGCCTGCTATATTGCTCTGATCTTTGGATTTGTTGGCCTCCTCAGCCTACGAGCCAGCATCCTGCCATCTTACCTGCTGATCTTGGATTTATCAGCCTCTACAGCCCGTGAGCCAGCAGCCTGCCATCTGACCTGCCAGTCTTGGGTTCATCAGCCCCTGCAGCTACATGAGTCAGGAGAAGCCTCCAGCCTGATGCCTGACCCATGGACTTGGGTCTTTCCAGCTTCTACAAGCATGTGAGGCATTTCCTTGGGATAAATATATATATATATATATGCACACCCATGCTTCACTGTTTTGCTTCTCTAGAGAACTCAGCCTAAGACATTTGGTACTGAGAGTGGTTCTAGAGAAACAAAATTGTAAGGATGAGTTTTCTACATTGGTTCTCAAGTTTGGTTAGTCTTAAAGATGTTGACGACTCTTCTTCCAGTAGTAAAGTGGGCACTGCTAATCCATGGCATGAGGCAACAATAGAAATACACAAACTATTACCACCAATAGATCAAGTATTGGTGAGAGGCGAGACCCTGGGTGAAAACCTGTTTGATATTTTTTGACAATTCTGTCAGAATGAGAAGAATAAGGAAGCTGGTTGGTTGGTCCTACTTTCGCTAGACAAAGCAGTGAAAGAAAGAGATGAGCTCAGGGCTTCAGAGTCACAGCTCAAGTGCTACATAAACAACCTCAAAGTTGCCACTTGTTCCCTGAAAGAAACTCTTATTTATTGTAGTAACAAAGCCGATATTGCCGAAAACCAAACCCAGAGTCTTATGGTAAGAGTGTCTGAATTACAACACCAGCTGAATTCCCAACATTGAATGGTGTCTGAAGTTAAAGTGAGGGCACTGATTGGGAAGAAATGGAATCCTGAAACTTGGGATGGGGACATATGGGCAGATAATCAGGAAGCTGGGGACACTGAGCCCCTAAATTCCATGGAATCACTCCTGCCAACAGAAGCAACCCTCTCACTCTCATCTGAAGAGATTACTCCATGTTTGTCTGTTAAACCACTCTCCCCAGTGAAATCACTTTATCCTCTCCACCCCCAACTGATGAGATTAACCTAGCTGTGTCTGAAGGGCCTCTGTCTGAGATATCACCTGGGGTGGCATCTGAGTATTGCTTGGGGCATCGCTTGAGGCAGATACCTTACAAGACATTGCTGAATGTTCTCAGAACACATCCCCAGCACCCATTTTTGCTTTTAGACCTATAACTAGACTTAAGTCCCAGCAAGCTAAAAAGGTGAAGCAAAAAATGTGACCCAGGAGGAGGTACGCTACACTCCAAAAGAACTGCTTGACTTTTCAAATATGTACAAACAGAAACCTGGGGAATATGTGTGGGAATGGCTACTAAGGGTGTGGGATAATGGTGCAAGTAACATAAAGTTGGTTCGGTTCGAGTTTATGGACATGGGCCCACTAAGCACAGATTCTTCATTCAGTGTTTCAGCTTAAGAGGTTAGGAAAGGATCTAACAGTTTATTTGGTTGGGTCACTGAAGCATGGATTATGAGGTGGCCGACACTAAATCAAGTTGAAGTACCAGACCTGCCTTGGTATACTGTAGAAGAAGGTAACCAAAGGCTTAGGGAAATTGGCATGTTGAGTGGATTTAACAAGTTAGACCCACAGACCCACATATGGAGTGCCCAGAGGACACGCTTTTTACCACAACGGTGAGGAGCAAATTTGTGAAGGGAGCCCCAGCATCCTGGAAGACTACTGTACTGCTATTTCATGTAAGTCAGATTTGACAGTGGGAACTGCCCTAACTGAATTAAGAAACCTAACTACAGTGGGGCTGATTGGACCCCCTGGTGGTAGGGGCCGAGAGGTGGCACTTAATTGAAAACGAACCACAATCAGCTAAGGTTCTTGCTGAGGGCAAAGAGAATAGGAACGGGTGGTGGAAGAAGGTAGTTCTAAATACCAGTTACAACCATGTGACCAGTTGCAGAAATGAGGTATGTAATTGTTATGAGTATTCCTTCCTTGTATGCGTGCATCAAATATTTTTGTTTTCTTCACTTATAAAATATAAGATGTAAATGGGACTAGTGTATTTTGGTTGTACGCATGTTAGTTGTACCATGTTAGGCACAAATATGACTTTGTAATTGTCTTTATTTAGAGTTGTGTATGGTTTAAGATGTGTACAGGTGCCAAATTGACAAGGGGTGGACTATGATGGTTAAGGTTGTATGTCAGCTTGGCTGGGCCATGATTCTCAGGGGTTTGACAGTTATGTAATGATGTAATTTGGCAGTTATGCAATGATGGAGTTATGCTCTATTTTGTGATATAATGTAATCACCTCCCTGATGTGAGCTGATGTGATCAGCCAATCAGTCATAAGGGGAGTTTCCTCAGGGGTGTGGCCTGCATCCAATATATACGGATGTTCTGGCAAAGCTCGCTGGCTTTTGCTCGCTCTGGATCCTGCATATGGCTCGTCATCATCTGACCTCCGGTTCTTGGGACTTGAGCCAGCAGCCTGCCGTATTGCCCCAGTCTTGGGATTCATCAGCCTCCAACGCCTGTGAGCCAGCAGCCTGCCATCTGACTTGCTGATCTTTGGTTCATCAGCCCCTGCAGCTATGTGAATCAGGAGAAGCCTCCAGCCTGATGCCTGACCCACAGACTTGGGATTTGCCAGCTTGTATAACCATGTGAGCTATTTTCCTGAGATAAATCTCTCTCTCTCTCTGTATGTATATATGCTTCACTGGTTTTGCTTCTTTAGAGAACACAGCCTAAGATACCGACAGTCAGGCTTTCTCTGACTCCAGCATTTGTCAATCCTAATATCTTAACACAGATTTCCACCATTCTGAGCCCAGCATTCAAAGACTCCAACCTGCTAACGTTTGAGGAATCCAATCTGCCAACACTACAGAAGTCCAACGTGGGCAACCTTCCAATTCTGAATTCCCAAATTCTAGGATCCCAACATTCCAGCTTCCCTAGATTTCAACAATACTGGAGACTAACATTCTAGAATTCCCAACATTCTAGAACTCCAACCTGCCAACAAGATAGGAATCAAACATAGCAACCTCCCGACATTGAATTCCAACTTTCTTGGTGTTCAAAATTCAAACAGTCTCTGATTCCAACACTCCAGCAAGAAAGTAACCTAATTCCAACATTCTAAGACTCCCAGTCCCAACATTCCAGCATTCTAGGACTCAGACCTCATCTCCTGCACGCTCCAGGCGGAAGGCAACACTCAGCCAAGGAACAGCGCCAGCCAGGTGCCCAACCCAGAGTGACTGGTTAGCAGACACTAGTCGGGTCCCAGCCTGGAAGGGCTCAGTCAAAGGCTGCAAGGCTCACCTGAAGCAGTAGCTGGTGTCCAGGGCCCGCCGGTGCCGGGAGCTGTGCAGGTGCTGGGCCCTCTCCAGCGGGGTGGCCATGAGGAGCAGGAAGGGCCGGTTCATGCCGTGAATGGCTGCCAGGTCACCCCTGCGCTGGTTGTTATTGAGCCCTGCTTTGGTGTGGGGGGGCGGGGAGGAGACACACACTCAGAGGGATGGATCCATGGCGGTAGGGGACACAAACACTCAGAGAGGTGGATCCGTGGGGGAAGGGGAGAGGAGACACATACTCAGAGGGATGGATCCATGGCAGTAGGGGAAACAAACACTCAGAAAGGTGGATCCATGGGGGAAGGGGAGAGGAGACACATACTCAGAGGGATAGTTTGGGGGATGGGGGAAGGAGACTCAGGGACACATACGCTCAGAAGGATGATGGGGGCGGGCCAGGGAGGAACAAGCACACACACTCTCTCAGAGGGATGGATCAGTGTGACACACACACACACACACACACACACTCAGAGGGATGGATCGAGGCCAAGGGGAAGCAGTAGGCAGGGGCTGGCCCAAGGAAGCCAGCCTCACCTTTGATTTCCACTTGGAGTTTGCTGTCTTTGTCGTCACAGGAGCAGTGGGTGCTGAGGCGAAAGCCCTCTATTTCCCCTGTGGGAGTGGGGGCAGGGAGCCAGTCAGAGGGCAGCTCGCCCGGCCCCTGGGGAAGAGGAAGGGAGGAGACAAACCACAGCCCTTCCTGCTTCTTCACTTGCTGTGCCCTGTGCCTGCGCCTCTCTTGCTCCAGTTTTCTCCCTTCCTTCTGGCCTCAGCTCAAATGTCACCTCCTCAGGGAGTCCCTCAGGACCACAGGCCCGTCCCCACTGTCACTTCACTTTCATTCTCTCCCCCTCTGATGTCTGTGTTTGGCTGTTTATTTCTCCGGTTTTATGAGCAGAAAGCAAGCTGCATGGGGCGTGGATACTTGGTTTTTTCCTTCCCCACTGGGTCTGGCCCACAGTCATTAAAGTGAGCATTTACTGAGCATGTCCTGGGTGCCAGGCCCTGTTCTAGACACTTCTTTAATCTTCACCAAAACTCAAGGAAGCTGAGTGCACAGACAGGAAGTAACCTGCTGAGGGTCACACAGGCGGAAAAAGGTAGGGCTGGGAGGCAAATCCAAGCCTGGGCTCTTTCCCAGCAGCCAGTGGGGGACAAATGAATGAGTGAATGACGTTTCCTAAGCTCCCACTACGTGTTGGAGCTCCTACTACGTGCTGGAGCACAAAGCACTAGGCACTGGGCACTCAGGGCTCAGCACTGACCAACACAGACGCAGCCCTTCCAGGCCTTTGTCCAGCTGCCCAGAACACTCCTCTCAGCCCCCATCCACTCCCCAGGCCCCATCTTTGCATCTGGCCAATCTGCTACTTATCCTGGGAGTCTCAACACAATCACTCTCCTCCAGGAAGCCCTATGGGACCCCCCTCCATGGGATCTGGGGCCTTCTCAGGGCTCCCACAGAAGTTAGGGCTTCCCTGACCCTGCCCTGACCCCTCTGCCTGCACCTCCCCATTCCTGGCCCTGACCCTTGTGCCTCCCCTGTCCTGGCCTTGATCATTTCTCTTCTGGGAAGACTCTGGCAAGACTTCCTAGGTGTCTGGAAATAACCATTGGCCCCCTGAGGGCAGGACCTGGTCTGTCTTGGTTGGCACTGCGTCGCCTACACCACTGGGCACAGGGCAGGAACCTGTCGGCATTTATTGAATGAATGCACTAATGATAGAGAGGTAATGAAAGGAGACACGGGCCCTGTGGATTCAGCCACAAACAGGACAGATGTAGTCAGCTTCTGGATGGATCAAACGTGTCAGCCTTTCTCTGGCCTCACAGCCTTTGCACAGGCTGTTTCCTCTGCCCCGAATGCTCTTGTCCCTTTTTTTCCCAACTGGTTCTACTCACCCCTCAGAGATTAGCTCAGATGCCCCCTCCTCCAGGAAGCCCTCCCTGACTCCCAGGCTGGGGCAGGCACCTCCTCTGGGCTCCCCAGTCACAGCCCAGTCCACTCCAGGTCATCACCGCCTGGTCACAGATGTGTTCCTGCCCTCTCCAGGGCAAGGACAGGGCCGCTTCAGTCACTGCTGTGTCCCTAACATCAACCAGCACAGGGCAGGGCACTGGGCAGGTACTCAGGAAATGGGTTATTAACCATTAACGGATTAATGAATTAGTCACTCAGGTTTGAGTGTCCAGCAGGAGGGCCAGGTCTCAGCTCTTGGACACCCACACATGCTCATGGGGAGTGGTGTGCTAGGCAGGTTGGCCCCAGGACAAACAGTGCAGTCCACCCATTGAGAAAGAGGGGTGGGGCGTGTCAGCAGACCTCACCTCCGTGGCTCAGCCACTGCCGCACAACTCCAGTGACATCGAAGGACAGCCACTCCGACGACTCGCTGGGGGCCAGCAGTCGGTCGCTGAGGTAGCGCCAGGAATCATTGCTGTATTTCTGGGAGATGATAAATGGAAGAAATAGTGGGTAGATGCTGCCGTGCCCCTACATACACTGACTGCGCCCCCATACCATCTCTTCCCCCCAATGGCCTCCAGACCGTCCCCCAGACACTACCCTACCAGACATCCACACTGTGGGGCCTTGCAGGAACCGCTCGCCCCCACAGCACCCTGAGAGGAGAGGTGCGGAAAGAGCCCCAGGCTGGGAGTCAAGGCACTATGTCAGCAGCTCGGCCTCTGCCTTGCTGGGGGACCAGAGCATTTTCTTTCCCTCTCGAGGCCTCAGTTTCCTCGCTGGTAAATGCTGATACCTTAAACTTGGACAGCCCACGATGCTAAGATTCTGCTGCCAACTTTCTGGAGTCTGCTAGGCATATAGTTCAGCAAATCTGACACCCGAATTCTGAGTTTATAACTTTCGAAGGACTTACGTTTGACGTTATTCTATAAGGCTCATGGCTCAATATTGTTCCAAGAATTCCACACTGACTAAGCCTAAGAAGTTCGGGGAGACTAAGGTTCTACAAACCCAAGAGTCTGACATGCCACAAACCTAGACACTTCCTGATGCCAAGGCCATAGTATGGAATGATCCCTGGGGCTGGGGATATAACCCTCTAGGGGCTGAGAGGATAAAGCTGAGTTCTCGAGTCTCCGACAAGTTAAGCTTGGTCAAGGTTCTCTTCTTGTAAGAGTGTGACACCCCTGTGCTGGAGGTCGAATGTTCAATATGCTGTCGAATCAATTCCGACTCACAGCGACCCCACAGGACAGAGTAGAACTGCACCATACAGCTTCCAAAGAGCTGCTGGTGGATTCGAACTGCTGACCTTTTTGGTTAGCAGCCGTAGCTCTTAACCACGGTGCCACCAGGGCTCCAGTGTGTGACTGTAGGGCACTAGAAATATGGCCAATGAGACTGAGAAATAGAATTTTTAACTTGATTTCATTTTAATCAATTTAAATAGCCATATGTGGCTAGTGGCTACCATACTGGACAGAGAAGTTCTAGAGGTGCCAGCCTTTAAAGAGACTTCAGCTTTCAAGAGTCCTGCATTCTTAAAGAGTCCAGCTCCTCAGATTCCAACCTGTTGAGTGTTTAACATTCTAGGATGCTAGGTCTGGAAGTTTCAAAGAGCCCTATGATTCTGCGGTCTGACCTATTCCATCCTCCACAATTGGAATACTTCAGAGTCCATGGGAATGGAGCTAGTGGCCACCAGCCTTCCTATGGCCCCAACTGGCCACCACCTCCGCCCCAGCTCAGCCCACCTGTCCGGCAGGTGCTCCTACCTGGTACAGCTCCACGTGCTGCTCCACTTTTAAACTTTGCCTCAGCAGGCGTAGCTCTGCCCGGGAAAGCAAAACGGGTTCAGGCACTGCTTCTCGAAGCTCCGACGTGTTGAAGAGCATATATATGCTGTGTGAGCCATGACTGAGTTTCTCATAGATTTCTAGACGGGAAGAGCAGAGAGAGAGGATGGCAGGGGTTTGGCAGGGGCAGGGGAGCAGGTGCACCCCAAGTCTAAGAAGCAGGTTCCAGAGCAGAGAGCCCTGGGTTGGAGTCCAGTGCCAACACTTTTTAACTGTGTGACCTTGGGCGAATGGCTTCTCCCCTCTGAGTCTCAATTTCCTTCTGTGTCAAATGGGTCCTCACTGCCCTTCTGTCCCATGAAGCATCATCCGTCATGGACCACCCAGTCAAAGGCAGGCACCAAGGGGGCAGATCTGCTTGCTTAGTCCTCCCCAGCACGTGGAGCCTTAAATGCAAGTTAACCGCAGAAAGGCCCGGCAATCGATCTACTTCCAAAAGCTCAGCCGTTGAAAACCCAATGGAGCACAATTCTGCTCTGATCAGACAACGCCTCTGCTGCCTCCCGGCTGCGTCACAGCCCCTGTCTGAGCCTGTGTTTTCTGTTATTCTTTGGGAAACAGCAACAACATCCAGCTCCCTGCCTTCCACTCCAGACTCTCCTTTCTCATCTGTAAAATGAGGGTCCACGCCAGGATCACAGTGAAAAATAAGTGAGATGATGCAGGGAAAGCTCGTAGCACAAGAGTCTGCATACAGCAGTCACTCAATGTGCGTGTTAAAGTGGCTAGCTCTTCAAAGTACGTCATAAACATTGAAATAGTTAAATTCGGCAACAACCCTATGAGGAAAATACTATTATATCCACTTTGTAGATGGGGAAACTGAGGCACCAATTTGCCCCCAGTTCACATGGTCAGGAAGCTGCAGAGTGGGGATTCAAACTCAGGCCCTCTGATTGCAGGCACTGTGTGCTCTTAATCCCTAGGCTATGCTGTCTCCCTGCTAATGACTATTATTATTAATATTAATTGGTTCCTCCCTTAACTCTCTCCTCAGCTGGTTAGAGAAGGTGAAGTTCATGACACATACCTAGGTAAAAACGGCTGCCGGGGAAGAAGAGAATTAGCTAGACCATTTTCTAGTCTAGGAAAAGTTCAGGGGTGGGGGTCAGAAGGCAGACCAGAAGCTCCTGGATCAGCTTGGGAGCCACCGCTTTGGGCCTCCTACAGTGGGGGTGAGGGATGGTGGAAAGTGGCTCTGAGGAGGAACGACAGAGGAACCCTCTTCCTGGAGCCCCCTCCCCCTATTCCTCCTCACTCCAGTCAGATCAGTCCCTGTCCCGCGCCCACACACACAAATAAACCCTACTCTTGGTCCAGCGGTTACTCAGCATACCTCAAGGGAAGGCGAGAGCAGGGGCTGGGCAAGATAGATAGGGAGGAAGAGAGAAAGGAGGGACGGGCAGGGTCAGGGCGATGCACGGAGGGAGGGAGAGATGGGGAAACCGCGGAGAAGGGGAGAGGAAGAGAGAAAGGAGAGACAGAAACTGGGAGACCCACAAGCCGAGACGAATGGAATGGTAATGGGATCAGGGAGATTCGAACAGAGGGAGGGGCACAGACAGACAGGAAAAGAGATGGAAAGGCGTCCAGACCGATGCAGAGGCACACGGGGTTGGGGGAGAGACAGACAGTCTAGGGAGAAACAACAGGGGCGGGGTGTATCGGTGAAACTCTGCAACGAAGGTGAAGGACGCAAAAGGAGGAGAGAACGAGATGGGGGGCATGTTATTTGGCTGGACCCACAAACTGGGCGCACGAGTATTCCGGGGACCAGCAAGTCTACTGCTCTAGCGAAAAACTGAACCCCGCGGGGGCTGCCTCCAAGCCTCTGGGCCACGCGGGGCGCCGGGACTGCAGGGACCCCGCGCGGGCGCGGACCAGGCGGGCCCAGCGGTCGTTCCGCCCCCAACGGGGTGGGCTGGGCGGGCGGGAGGCGACGCAGCGGCGAGGGCGGGGACCGGACCTGTCTCATCTCGCCCCGAGGCTCCGCGCGCGATCCCCGCCCCCCCCCCACCGCCCCCGGGGCACGGGAAGGGAGGGCGAGGCGACCGGACGCTGGGGTTTCCCCAGCCTCCACGGAAGGAACTGAGACTTTGGGGTCCTGACTCCCAAGCTTTAACTCTGCGGGGTTCTCCTTCCCCTTTGCGGAAGCGGGGCTCCTCCCCCCGCGCGTGGCGCCCACGTGGGGCTTTCTCACCCCACCAGCTCCGTGTTCTCACTCCTGGCTTGCAGAGTTGCCTCCAGCCACCCGTCCCTCTTCTTTTAGAAGGCTCGACTCCTCATTTAGCCCACCCCCTTCCACCCGGCGCATACAGGGGGCTTGCTATACCCCGACCCCTACCCCGGTCCACCTTTCCCACGCTGTCTCCCGTCTCTGTAAACCCCTTCCCATGCCCTGTAGTCTAGGTTTCTTCGGTGGTCGCTTCCTTTTCGGGGCTTCATCCTTTACTTCTCACCTTCCCATGCGAAGCACCCACAACGCCTTCCCGCACATCTCCCGCAACCCCCTGAGGTGTTCGCTTCTCTCCCGCTAGCCTCCTCCCCACGAGTCTGCGTCCCTTTCTCCTGGTATTTATCACACTCCCTAATTCTCTGAGAATCCCCCCACCACCACCACCACCATCCCATGTGTTTCTCCCGCCCTCTGGAAGTGGTCCATTCTCCCACCTTCCTATCCTTTCCTCAATCTTCCCCGCCTCACGACCCCCTGATCTCTGGGTCAGCTTTCTCCATGCCTCTCTTTTCCCAAAAGCTGGGGTCTTCGCTTCTACCACCCCAACTCTCCTCTCTGCAGCCGCCACTCCACAACCCCTGCATTCTTGTCTAGTCTTCCTCCTCCCGGATTGCTTCTCTCCCTCCACGGGGACTCTCCCCCTCGATCCTGCATGTTCCTATTGCCCCCTGGAAGCGGTCCACTTCAAGACCTCCTATTCAAGACCTGGTAACTGCGAGGGGCTCAGCCCCACCCTCTTTGGTACTTCCCTTGATCCTGGCGCCCCCGGGGGTCCTGTTCCTTCTGCCAGTTCCTCTGCCAGTAATTTCCTCCCCGTGACCCCTGCACTCCGGCGCCCCCTGGGGGCCCCCCTCCCGGCTCCCCTGCCCTTCCGAGCTCACTGTTGTGGCTTTCCACCATTAGCACGCGGGTGACCTCCTTGGCGTAGTAGTCCGCCTCGGGCTCCGGCTCCGGCTCAGCGCTCTCCCCGGCCACTCGGTCGCGGGTACTGTTGTAGAGGGCGAGCACGGCCTCTGGCAGCGGGCCGGGCGGCACCTCCCCCTGGCTCGGGGGGCTGGCGAGCCGCAGTTTGGACAGGATCTGGCCGCGGATGGCCTCGATGCGCTTCCGCTTCACCAGCTCCATGTCGATGGTCTTGCAGGTGGACAGCCCCGCGGCCGGCCGGCCCGGCGTCAGCACTAGCAGCCGTAGCAAAGGCAGCAGTAGCGGCAGCAGCCGCAGCCCGGAGGGCGGCATGGGGGAGGCGGCGCCCCCCGGCACTGCCGAGGGCGCGAACCGGGATGGGGTTGGGGGGAGGCCCCGCCCCTGCAGGGGCTGGGGGTCTCCCAGGGGGAGGTAGGAGGGTCTGGGGAGAGAAGGGAGCAGAGGTGGAAGGGAGGCTCTGACAGGGGGATGTCTCGGTATCCCACGGGAAAAACCGAGATGGGCAAGATCTGAAACCAGAGGGTGGGTGGCCTTGAATTGGGAAGCTGAGGAAGTTCTGAGAGAGATCCCGTCTCCCGGGGGAGAAGCGTCCTTGGGTGCTCCGGGGCTCAGGAGAGAGGCTGCGGATAGAGGGCGGCGTGCAGGGAGGTGCGCCCGAGGTCTGGGGGAGATAAAAGTCTTCGCGTGAGTCCGGGTTTGTGGCTCCTGAGGGCTGGTCCGGAATGGGGCGCCTGGGGGGCGCCGAGTGGGGGGCAGAGAGGGAGCAAGCGTCCGAGGCGGGAGGAGGGTCCGGAGTCCCCAAATCCTGACTCCTCGGGGGCAGCGCCGCGCCAAGCGGTCCCCTCGCCTCCGGCTCCCAGCGGCAGCGGAAAAGTCTCAAAACTTTTTTTTCCTCTTCTCCCAACCAGCTCGTCCCTCCTCCCGCTCCTCCTCCCCGCAGTGGCGGCGGCGGCGGGGGCGGCGGCGGCTCGTCTCAGACTCTGGGGCCTCGGGCTGCTCCTCGGCGGCTCCTTCCTCCGCTTCGGGCCGAGGCGGCCCCGCGGGCGGCTCAGAGCCGGGGGTGTGCCCGGGAGGGGGCGTCCCCCCTCCCCCCGGCCGGGGGCCTCGCTGTCTGGCGGATCCGCGGCGGGAGGAGGGAGGGGTACGGCCCGGGGAGCGAGAGGCGGCGGCGGCGGGGGACCGGCTGGGGCGGCGGGGGTTTTGAAGCCGCGTCGGCCCCACCCAGGAAGCGCGCGGGGCGGGGGCGGCCCCCAGAGGGAAGGCGGGGGGGGGGGCCGGGCCACCATCCTCATCTCGAGTGGGCGGGCTCCGAGGGGGGTCCCTCCAGCCCTAGGGGGAAGGGGACGGGCACCCGGCTCCGCCCCACGAACAAGGTGCTGCCTCCTGGCGGCGGAGAGCTACAAAAGCAGCGACTAGGGTGCGGGGTTAGAGAGAGAATGAGGACCCGTCGGGGAGGGCTCAGGCAAAAACAGGCGACACAGGGGAAACGGGATCAGAAGATGGATGGGAGTCAGAGGATAGGGATGGGCGAGAAGGGGTCACAGGAGGGGTGTCCAGGAGGAGAGGGGTCAGACGGTAGGGATGCAGGAGAGGGGGACAGAGGGGTGTCCAAGAGGAGAGGGGTCAGACGTTAGGGGTGCAGGAGAGGGGGACAGGGGCGTCCAGGAGGAGAGGGGTCAGACGTTAGGGGTGCAAGAGAGGGGGTCAGAGGAGGGCTGTCCAGGAGGAGAAGGGTCAGACAGTAGGGGTGCAGGAGAGGGGGACAGAGGGGTGTCCAGGAGGAGAGGGGTCAGACAGTAGGGGTGCAGGAAAGGGGGACAGAGGGGTGTCCAGGAGGAGAGGGCTCAGACGGTAGGGGTGCAGGAGAGGGGGTCAGAGGAGAGACACCCAGAGCAGGGAGGGAGCTGAAGGTAGAGAGACAGCGGATGGGAGAAGCAAGCTGGTCAGAAGATGGGTCCTGAGGAGGGAGGGTGTCAGTGGGAGGAGGGAGCCCCGGGCAGAGGTCAGATCAAGTCAAGAAGGCAGGTACACCTGTAAGAATCGCTCCTTTATTGTGCATCTCCCATGTGCTACGCAGCCCCTTCTCACGCAAGCCCCATGACCCCCGCCCTCGCGACCCCCATTTTACAGATAGGAAAACTGGGGCCAAGAGGCACAATCACTGGCTTGAAGTAGCTACACCATGCCTTGGCTGGAGTCAGTTCCAGTCGACACCAGATCCCAAGCTCCTGGCCACTGTACCGTCCCGTCCCTCATCAGGCGTCGATCGTGGGTGGGGGCCAGATGTTGCAGGCGGAGTCCCTCAGCACTCAACTCCGTAGCGGTCGAAGTGGCGCAGCAGCAGGCCAAGCTGGAGGTGCACTGTGCCGCCAGCAGCCGTGTGCAGGCGGTAGCGATCAGCCCCGCTGTAGATGGTGTCCCCATGCAGCAGCTGTGGTCCGCCACCCACGAAGGCCCGCGCCAGCTGCTCCCGCCAGCTGCCCAGGGGCCGCCATGTGGGGCAGTCCAGTTGGTGGGTGCCGGGGCTGCTGGGCACATGGCAAAAGCCATAGCCAGCAAGCTGGCAGCGACCGAAGCTGTCCTGGGACCACACCTGGAGATGGAGCCGGGGCCAGCCTGCAGGACAGGAGGGAGCAAGGAAAGGAGGGATGGGCGCAGTCCAGCCTCCTGCTCCCCGATCCCCTTGCCCTGATACCCACTGGAGACCCCAGCCCGCTCCTCCGTCCACCCCTCCCCAGGTTTTGCCCCAGCCTCCTCCTTGGTTTTCCACCTTCTGGTCCACCCCCACACAGCAGCCAGAGGGATCTCTCTAAATCCATGTTCCTCCTCTGCTCAAAACCTTTCCATGGCTCCCCAGTGCCCTCAGTATAAAGTCCAACCTCCTTGACATTCAGGACCCTTCAGATCTGGCCCCTGTGGCACCCACAGGCCTCCTCTGTGTCGCCATCTCAGGGTGGCCCCACTGCTTCCCTAGTCCTCAGATCAGAGCATTGGGCCTTGTCCCAGATGCCTCCCCATTCCATCCCCACGGCCCCACCCAGTACACCTCCCTGACTCGGCCTTCTGTCTTGTCTTCTCCAACCCCCCTTCCAGCTGGCAGCTGACAGCATCTTTCTCCCCCTTCCATAGGTTTCCTCAGGATACAGCTTGGCTGCTCGGTCTGGTGGCCAAGGCCCTTGGAGACCTGGCCCCGGCTCACCCTCCGTCCTGGGCTCCTCCTCTGCGCCAGGCCCTGTTCTAGGAGCTGGGGATCCAGCATGAGCAAGACAGACAGAAATTCCTGCCCCTGAGAAGCTGACATCCTAGACAGTGAACATGGTAAATAAGTAAATTATAGGGTATGTCCGATGGTGAGAACCGCTCTGGAGGAAAATTAAGCAGGGTAGGGTAAGGGTGGGGATGCAGCTTTACAAACGGGTGGTCCAGAAAGGCTTCACTGAGAAGGTGACATATGAACAAAGGCTTAAAGGAGGGAAGGGGGCCATGTGGACATCTAGGGGAAGAACATGCCCAGCAGCAGGAAGAGCCAGTGCAAAGGCCCTGAGGCAGGAGTATGCCTGGTGGGGCCAGTGGGGCTGGACTGGAGTGAGTCAGGGAGAGAGGGGCAGGAGGTGAGAGCCAGATGGTGCAGAGCCCCGTAATCTATGTGTTATGGATTGAAGTGTGTCCCCTAAAAAATATGTGTTGTAAATCCTAGCCTCTATGCCTGTGGTTATAATCCCATTTGGGAACAGGTTGTCTTTGTTATGTTAATGAGGCAGGACTAGTATAGGGTGTATATTGAGTCAATCTCTTTTGAGATATAGAAGAGATTAAACAAGCAGAGATGGGAGAAAAGAGATGCCAAGCCACATGGAGCTCTCCAAGGAACCAGGAAACAAGCCGAAGAGACAAGGACCTTCCCCCAAGGCCAAAAGAGAGAGAGAGCCTTCCCCTAGAGCCGGCACCTTGAATTCGGACTTCTAGCTTCCTAAAGTATGAGAAAATAAATTTGTCCATTAAAGCCACCCACTTGTGGTATTTCTGTTCTAGCAGCACTAGATAACTAAGACACCATGGGAAGACTTTAGCTTTTACCGAGTGGGATGGGGACCGGGGAGGGTTCTGAGCAGAGCAGGGACGTGATCTGACTTGGGTGTTCACAGGGTCCCGCTGGTTCCGTGTGGGGAACAGATTACGGTGGGGCCGGGGGTGAGCCAGGGAGATGCTACAATAGCCCAGGTGAGAGATGAAGGTGGACGGATCAGGTGCTGGGGGAGAATGGTCTGAGATGTAGTGGGATTTAGGATGTAGTTCACAGGTTGAGCTGATGGGGTTTCCTGATGAACAGAATGCAGGGCTGAGACAAGACGAGGTGAGGATGACACCAACACTGGGGGACAGTTACCTGTCTCATCCTCCCAATTCATTGCTTACTCGGCAGCCAGAAGGATCTTTTAAAAGTGAAATACAACTTGTTCATCACCTGCTCTGGCTGCCCAGTGCCTCCAAACGGCCTCAGCCCCTCAGCCTGGCTTTCAAGGCCCTGCATGGCCTGTCCCCTGCCAGCTCACTCCCTGCCACCTCCTACACTCTCCCTCAGTCCTTCAAATGCCCCTGGCTCGCTCTCCCTTTGAGCCTTCCACAGCTCTCTCTGCCTGGAATTCTCTTCCATCCTCCGCCTCATTAGTGCCTACTAGCCCTTCACATCAAAGCTCAAATGTCTCCTCCTCCAGGAAGCCCTCCCTGATCTCCCTGACAGGGTCAGGAATCTCTTCTTGGTTCCCAGTCCCCAGGGGCCCCCCACCCCAGCCCTGTCCACTTGGGCTGTTGCTGTGTGGGGACAGGCCTGTGTCCTCCACTGGATGGGAAACCACATGAGGACGGGGCTGGGGCTGTCTCAGTCACTGATATCTTACCGGCACCATCTAACATAGGGAGCCCTAGTGGTGCAGTGGTTAAAGCACTCAGCTGCTAACCGAAAGGTCGGTGGTTTGAACCCACCAGGCCCTCCATGAGAGAAACATGTGGCAGTCTGCTTCCATAAAGATTTACAGCCTCGGAAACCCTACGGGGCAGTTCTACTCTGTCCTACAGGGTTGCCATGAGTCAGAATCGACCGGACGGCAGTGGGTTTGGTTTTTGGTTATTTCCCAGTCCTGGAATCTGCTCTTCTGCGATAACGCAAACTTTCCACCAGAAAATGTTTTCTGATACTCTTCCTCCCCCACATACTCATCTCCCCTCTGAGGTTCTGCTCTCAAGCTCCTCCCTGAAAAGCAGCAGCCAGACCTCACTGTCTGTCTCTCTCTCCGTCATAAACCCCCTCCCAGCTTCCTCTTTATGGGAGACTCTCTCCCTCTGTCTCCTCCTCACTGAGAGGCCATCTCCCCCCACCCGACCCTGGCTGCCACCTCCCCGTGCATCCCTGGTCTCTGCCCCAGCCCCTCACACTGGGAATCCCCTGAGATGCCGCCTGGGGATGCCTCAGCTCAGCCTCTCTGGAGCCAGGCTGGGCTGGGAAAGGGACCCAAATAGGAACGGGGCACAGGGCCAAGACTTGGTGTTCTCATCCCAGCAGCTAGGGTGCTATTAGCCTCCTTCCCCTCAGCCTGACCCAGGGCCCACGCCTGGAACCCACCTTGGAGGCCTTTGGTGGCAAAGTGCAGGTCGATGGGGTGGGACCAGTAGGCCGTGTCCCCCAGCTGGGGGGTGTCCACCTGCGTCTGGCCCTCCCGCACGCCCGACAGTAGCTTCCATGCCGCCCCTGCGAGGAGAACCAGGACACTGAGATGGGGCAGAGAAGGGTCATGTCACTGTGGCTGTAGGACCCCGTTTCTCCCTAACATTTGGGGGCAGGGGTTACAAAACACAGGCTCTGGAGTCAAATGTCTGGGTTCAAATCCTGGCACTAACTCTTCCCGCCTCTGGGACCTTTGGCAAGTTACCCTTCTCTGCCTCAGTCTTCCCATCTGTAAAATGGGTGTAACGATAATGCATTCTTCATAGTCTGTGACAAGATTAAGCGAGTTAATACGCACAGAGCGCTTAGAACAGTGTCTGGAGCATTGTGAGTGCTGGATGAAATATCTTTTCACTACTATCCCCGCTCCATATTTATGGGCCTAGACCACGGACTAAGATGAGGTGAAAAGTATTCTGCACAGGCAGGCGTACCGCGAAGGTGCATAGTAATAGCAAAAATGCCTTGAGTGCTTACTAAATGCCAGGTGCTGTGCTAATCGCTTTCGGTAATGAATTTAATCTGTCCTCTAGGACTCTTAATCCCACCCTGGCCACCCCACCCCCCAGCTCAGACTCTCTGCATGGCCTGGCCCGTGTCCACCTTCCTGCCCTCATCTCCCATCACCCACCCCGCCAGCCTCACTGCTCCTATTTCTGTTCCCCAACACGCCACGCCACCAAGAGAGCTCATTCCCCCCTCAGGGCCTTTCCACTTGCTGTTCCCTCTGCCTAGAAAGCTCTGCTCCTGGATCTCCCAGTGGCTGCCTCTTTTTCATCCTTCAGGCCTCAGCTGGGCACCACTTCCACAGAGGGGCTCTCCCTGACACTCCGATGCAAAAATGAGTCCCCATCACATCCTCCCATCTCCTTTCTTCCCAGCACCGACCACTAGCTAAAGTCCCTGCGCTCACTTCTTTGCTTATTTCCTGTGTCCCCAACTGGGAGCCCCCAGAGAGTGCGGCACTTGTGCACTGCTGTATCCCTAGGACCTCCAACCCCGCGCTTGGTATACAGAAGGCACTCAATAAATATTTGTTGGACAAATGAATGATCTAAGAGGTGGGTGCTAATATAATCCCTGTTTTACAGGTAAAGGACCAGGCTCTGCCAAGGAAAATCACTTGGTCATTCATTCCACCAACATTTACTGAGTGCCTACTGTGTGCCAGGCACTTGGGCAGACCGAGGCCCCACAGTGGAGCTGGATTCAAGCTCAGCACTGTCTTACTGTGAAGCCCAATCAAACTGCCTCTCAGCTCTCTGCTGGACGATCCCCCAGGTCCCTACAACTCCCTCCCTGAACTAATAAAAACCATGTTAGCCACCTTCCCACAAGACTGAATGAGCAGTGTCAGGCCCTGAGTCAGGCTCTTCACATATGAGATTTCCCAGGAACCCTACGAAGGACGGATCTCACCCCCACTATATACACAGTTTCACACAGTGGCTGCAGCAACGGGCTCAAACATGGCAAGGACTGTGACAATGGCGCTGGGCCATGTTTCTCTCTGCTGGACACAGGGTCGCTCCGGGTCGGAACGGACCCAACAGCACCTAACAACACCAACACACAGATGAGGAAACTGAGGCAACAGCACGTGCCCAGGGCCCCAGGGCAGCTGAGTGGTAGGGCCCACACTGGAAACCCAGTTTGACTCCAGAGCCTGCCTCTTAGCCACTCTGCGGGAGGATCCCAATTCCCCAGGGAATCTCGACCACTCCCCCACCTACCAGTGAAATCATAAAGGACCCAGAGCCTGAAGGGGTGCTGATGGAAATAACCACATCGGTTGCACGGGCCGCGCAACACACACCAGGCTTTACAAACAAAACCCCATCAAAGGCTTAAAAGAGCCAGACACTGAGCACTTACTCCCTGCCAGCGCCTGCTCTAAGCGCTGTTGATGTTTATACAGTCCTCACACCAACCCCATGAGGTAAATTCCATTATTGTTCCCATTGTTCAGATAGGGAAACCGAGGCAAAGAGAAGTGCTCAAGGGCACATAATTAATAAGCAACAGCTGGTTTTGAGCACAGGCGGTTGTGCTCTTCATCTGGACACTGTGCTGCCTCTCGGCTATTTAGCTTCATTTTCAGACAAGGAAACAGAGGCTCGGAGAGTTCAAGGCCAAAGGCCGCCAATTAATAGGTGGAGTTAGTATCTGAACCCAGATATGGTGGTCCGTGGTCCTAATTACTATGCATACTGCCTCAGATGGGGAGGCATGAAACTTGGGGGCTTTGGGGTCCCCCTCTAAGCCTGTGTGGATGGATGTCGCTGACTGCCAGTTCCTACCTTCTCCAAGAGAACTGTGAATACCAGAAGGTGGGCTCTCCTCTGTTAATGGAGCATGGAAATTTCCACTATACAGTAAGAACTGAATAACAGAGGCTGTTAACCAAAGAATTATTATTAAGACAGGGGAGAGTCCCACGGCATCCTTCAGACAACTAGTGAAGTCCCAGCAGGGGATTTGGGCTGCCTAGATTTTGAGAACTGAAGTGGGGTGGGGGTGGGAGGGTCTAGCCTACAGTCCCGTAACCTTAGAAGCTGTTGGTTCCTAGGGTGGAAGACAGAGCCCTCAGGGCCAGAATATGAAGGGAGCCCAAGACTCATGTGGACAGCTGAGTCCTGAGGGTGGATGGAAGGTGAGGATCAGGGACTGGGTCAGGGGGTCAAGGGGGGAGCATGGAGCCTCTGGGCACAGGGTCTTGGTGGGGAAACAAACCAGACCCAGGAATACCTGTGTGGATGCCCCACTTGCAGAAGAGGCTACTTTCTGAGAAACCAGTGGCCCCCACGATCTGCCCAATCACGTGCACCTCAGCCATGGCCCTGGGAGGGGAAAAATATAATCACAGCCCTGTGAAGCATTATTTTTTCCATCTGATAGACAGGCAAACTGAGGCCCACTGAGTAAATGGCAATACCAAGATTCCAAGCTACGTCTGTCAAATCCTTGAGGCTACGCTCTTAACCACCACCCTGTCTCCCCAGGAGAACCCAGGAAAAATGGGAGTGCTGGGCAGAGTAGCTAGCGTCTAACTCTGCCTCACCACAAAATAACTTCCTCCAACTCAAGGAGCCCTGGTGGCACAGTGGTTCAGAGCTGCTAACCAAAAGGTGGGGGTTAGAACCCACTAGCCACTCTGCGGGAGAAAGATGTGGCATCTGCTTCCGTAAGATTACAGCCTTGGAAACCCTACGGGGCAGCTCTACTCTGTCCTATAGGGTCGCTATGAATTGGAATGCCTCCACAGCAAGGGGTTTGGTTTGGTTTGGTTTTGGGTACCTCTAGCTCAGTCCACGAAGCCCTGGAGGGGCAGTGGTTAAGAGCTCGGCTGCTAACCAAAAGGTCGGCAGTTCGAAACCACTCCCCGCTCTTTGGAAACCCTATGGGGCAGCTCTAACCTGTCCTACAGAGTCGCTAGGAGTCAGAATCGATTCGATGGCAATGGGTTTGGTTTGGTTTGGTTTGGGCTCAGTCCAGCGGGAAGTCCCGCCCAGGGGTCTAAGGCTCCGCCCACGGGGGTAAGAACCCCGCCTCCTAGGGTCACGTCGGCCCCAAGTTCCAAGAGGCGCATGCATTGTAAGTGCCTTAGCCTCGCCCCTCATGACAGCGCATGCGTTACTCCGACCTTAGCGCGCCTAACGGTTAAAAACCATAAAGCCAAACCCACTGCCGGAGTCGATTCCGACTCATAGCGGCGAAACCAGCATCGGGGATTGTAGTTCCTGAGTCTGACCTGTCCCTCTCTCCGAGGGCGCCGACTTCCCAGGCCTGGCTCCCGCCTCTCCCAGCACCTTCTAAGCAGCGAGAGATCTCAGAAGCCGATCCCTCCGCGGCCGCGCCCGCCTCCGGTATCCGTAGCTGTTGCTAGGGCAACAGCAGCCTCCACCCCTGGCCTAGTACCCGCCCTGCGCTCCGCTCATTGGCCCTCGCCGTCCTCGGGGGGCGGGGTGGATCTGTGACGGACGTTTTCTCCCCCTGTCTCGCTCCAGTTCGGGAAAACAGCATCTATCCCCATCAGCCCGAGGTTCCGCCATTGAGGGCGTGGCCGAGCAGCTGCCATCTGGAGTGTGGCTGGGATTGTTTGAGCGCCGACACTTTCTCCCGGATACTCTCTTCAGAAAACACACAAATCCATCAAGACCACGGATCGGAGACTTGAGCCAAGGCCGAGGGGGATTCCTTCCCCTGACACTGTGTGCGTCTCCCTGTCTCGTAACTGGAAAAAACCCTTCCGCATTCAGAGAGGGTTTTTCTTCCGTTTTTAACTTCCCTCAGGCCTCTTAAAACCAAAAACCAAACCCATTATCGTACAGTAGATTCTGACTCACGGCGACCCAGGTTCACAAAAGACTGATAAATCCAACTTCCTTCTCAGAAAAACTGCAGTTCTTCACGCTAATTGCTGTTTCTGAGCAAGAGGGGAGGGGTGAATGAAAAGTGAGCAACTGAGGACCCCTTTATCTGCAGAAAATCCCGTTCTTGAAGATTGAACTCTTCCAGTAAGTTGTCTTGTAGCCCCGCTCATGTGTGGGTCTCAGTTATCCCATCCATGTAGTGGGTGCATGGAGAGTGGACCCGAGCCAAAAGTACTCACATGGTCTGAATTCTTGAGCACTGCCTTTCCCACTTTATTTCTAAATCTAGTTGAAATAGATTTACTCCTTCAGCCCAAATCAGGAGTCCAGCGAGAACTTATTCCCCACTTTTAGCAAAACAGGGAGTCTTTTGAGTCACCAACTCAAAATTATGGGGGAGAGACATTTCAATACAATAAAATTTATATAAATAATTCAATAGGATAATATTTAATTAATAAATATATATTAAACAGCACCATTTATTGATCGCTTCCTCTGCCAGCCTGTACTGACTCTTTTACATGTATTATCTCCTTTAATCCTTACTTACAGCCTACGGGGTAGGTACTATCAGCCCCGTTTAAAATGAAGAAATTAGGGTAAAATTACTTGCCTTAAGCCAAATTGATCATAGATCTCTCTGACTCTGACCCTAACTTAAATTATTAACTTTTCTGCTATCCTGCCTTTCTTGGATACCAAAAAAAAAAAAAGAAAAAGGGCCCCCAACCCCGTTGCCGTCCAGTTGATTCCGACTCATAGCGACAGGCCCCCAATATCAAAGAAGTGTGGAAGTTGTACATGGGTGTCATCCTAGGCTCTATCTCTTCTCCACTCAAGTGGTCATCAAGTCCTGTCAGTGTTCTTAATGGTGTTCAACTGATTTTTTCCCTATTGGTTAATACTACCAGAAAACAAGTTGCCATCCAGTCAATTTTGACTCATGGCAATCCCGTATGTGTCAGAGTAGAACTGTGCTCCATAGGATTTTCAATGGCTGGTTTTTTGGAAGTAGATCTCCTTTCTTTTAAGGCACCATGGCTAACCTTTCGATTAGCAGCTGAGCGAATTAACTGTTTGCACCACCCAGGGACTCCTCCGTTAATATTAAGAAAACAGACCCCGCAGGTTAACTTCCCGGATTTAAGTCTTTGCTCTATTCCTTCTGTGTGACCTTTAGCCTCTCTGTACCTCAGTTTCTTCATCTGTAACATAGAAATGAATGACAGTACTCACCTCATTGGGGTATTATGAGGACTTAATGAGTTAATGTATGAAGCTGTTTAAAAATATGTCCACAGATTCTTTGACACCCCTCCCTTCAATAGGTGGAGCTTGATTCCCTGGGCTGGACTTAGTGATTTGCTTCTAACCAACAGAACAAGGTAGAAGTGTTGATGTGAATAACAAGACTAGGTCATAAAAGGAATTGAGGCTTCCTCCGTGTTTTATTTCCTAGAGTTGCTGCAACAAAATACCATAAAGGGGGTGGCTTTTGAACAACAGAAATTGTCTCACAGTTCTGGAAGCTAAGAATTCGAGATCAGGGTGTTAGCTGTGTTGATTCCTTCTGAGGCTTTCAGAGACAATCTGTTCCCTTCCTCTCTCCTTGTTTCTGGCAGCCCAGGCATTCCCTGACTTGCAGCTGCAGGGTCACATGGTATCTCTTCTCTTTCAGAAGGACTCCACTCAGGTGGGATTAGGATCCGCCCTACTCTGGTATGACCTCATATTAACTAATAACATCTTCAAAGACCCTATTTCAAACAAGGTCATGATCAAAGGTACCAGGGGTTAGGACTTGAACATATATTTGGGGCAGGGCACAGTTCAATCCATAATACTTCTCGCTGCCTTTCTGGGATCCTTTAGTCTGAGGGAAGTCAGCCACCATGTCGTGAGGACAGTGAATCAGCCAGTGGACAGACCTAAATGGGGAAGAACTGAGGGCTCCTGACAACAACCAGCACCATGTGAGTGACCCATCTTGGAAGCAGATCTTCCAGCCCTAATCAAGTCTTCAGATGGCTGTGGCCCTGGCCAACATCTTGACTGTAACCTCGTAAGAGACCCTGAGCTAAAACCACCCAGCTGAGCTGTTGCCAAATTCATGACCTGCAGAAACTCTGTGAGATAATAAATGCTTATTGTGTTAAGCCAGTAAGTTTTGGGGGGGTAATTTGTTACGCAGTAATAGATAACTAATACATATATGTAATAAATTTAGAACAATGAAAGCATTAAAATATGTTTGCTGTTATTGATGATTTTATTATTTTAATGAACTAGCATATTTTACAGATTGTTTTACACCTACCTTTTTTCACTCAGTGATGTATCTTAAACATGTATCCACATCAGTATGTAAAGGTCTAACTTTTTTTTTTTTTAATTGTACTTCAGGTGAAGGCTTACAGAACAAATAGTTTCTCATGAAACAGTAGTACACATATTGTTTTATGACATTGGTTAACAACCCCACAACATGTCAACCCTCTAACTTCTCAACCTTTTTTTTTTTGGTGAAAATACACATAGCCAAAGTACACCATTTCAAAAATTTCTACATGCACAGTTCAGTGATATTGACTACGCTCTTCCAATTGTGCTGCTATTCTCAGTTAAGATGAAAGCTTACAGAACAAAATAGTTTCTCATTTAACAGTTACTACACATGTTGCCCTATGACAATGGTTAACAATCTCACAACACATCAACAATATCCTTACTCAACCTTGGGTTCCCTATCACCAGCTTCCTTGTCCCCTTCTGCCTTCTGGCCCATGTCACTGGACTACTGTACCTCATTAGTCCCACTTGGTTTTACAGGGCTGTCCACTCCCGGCTGAACGGTGAACCTTGGAGATAACTTCACCACTGAGCTAAAAGGGTGTCTGGGGGCCATACTCTTCGGGTTTCTCCAGTCTTCTTTAGGCCAGTAAATCTGGCCTTTTTTTTGTGAGTTAGAATTATGGTCTACATCCTTCTCCAGCTCTGTCCAGAACCCTCTGTTGTGATCCTGGTCAGAGCAGTCAGTGTAAAGGTCTTTTTAAAAGTGTAACATATGTATAGAAAAATGCAAAAATCCTAAGTGAGCAGCTTGATTAATTTTCACAAACTGAACACAGCTGGTCACCAGAACGCAGCTCAAGAAAAGAACATGACCAGCCACCCCCAGGATTCCCCACATGCCTCTTCCAGGATGTCTCCAAGGGTGGCAACAAACTGGACTTCTAAAAACATTGATTCGTTTTGCCTGTTTTTTGTGGTTTATATAAATGAAATCATACAGTATGTACTCTTTTTTGTCTTCTGTCTTTTGCTCAACATTTTCTTTGTAAAATTCACCAATGATGTTACATGTAGCTCTGGATCTTGCATTCTCATTGCTGTGTAGTTCCATTGTGCAGAGATGCCACAATTTATTTATCTTACTGTTGATGGGAATTCATCTTCTTTTGATGGACATATGTTCACATCAAAAGAGTGGAATTTCTGGGTTATAGGATATGTTCAGCTATAGTAGAAACTGCCAGTTTTCCAAGTCATCGAACCAGTTTTCACTCCTACCAGTGGTGTCTGAGAGTTCCCCCTCCTTCACATCCTCGCCAACACTTGGTATTATTTTTCTTTTTCATTTTAGCCATTCTGCTGGGTGTGGTATTGGTATTGTATTGTGGTTTCAATTTGCATTTCCCTGATGACTGAAGAAACTGAGCACCTTTTTAATATGTGCATTGTTCCCTTGGATTTCCTCCTTTGTGACATGTCCAAGTATTTTGCCTGCTTTTGTGCTAAGTTGTCTTTTTCTTATGGATTTGTAGGATATATATATATACATATACACACACAGTGAAACGTGGGAGAGCTGGAACTTGATAGGACTGCCTTGCTTTTCCAGGTCTTGCAAGTTTACCACCTTTGACAGGATGCAGCCTTACCACTTTTCTATCACTCCTTTTAGTAGAAAATATTTGAGTTTACCTTCTCGAATGGGTTTCCACCTTACACAGGTTCTGCCATTTGCAGGTTTTACTATATGCTGCTGTTGTTGTTGTTGTTAGGTGTCATCGAGTCAGTTCCAACTCATAGCGGCCCTGTGTACAACAGAACAAAACACTGCCCAGTCCTGTGCCATCCTCATGACCGTTGTTATGCTTGAGCCCATTGTTGGGGCCACTGTGTCAATCCATCTCATTGAGGGTTTTCCTCTTTTTCGCTGACCCTCCACTTTACCAAGCATGATGGCCTTCTCCACAGACGGGTCCCTCCTGATAACATGTCCAAAGTATGTGATGCGATATATATATATACACACACACACACACACACACACACATATATATATACATACACACACACATATATATTTGTAGACTATGTACACACATACACATATATAAAGATGATCCACAATGCAGATATACACAACTGCCTCTTGATCTCTATGTACAGGTCCCTCACGAGCAGAATTAAGTGTTCTAGAATTCCCATTGTTC
>NW_004444152.1:431413-438687 GCF_000243295.1 Trichechus manatus latirostris
TTCGTTCTGTTGTACACAGGGTCACTATGAGTTGGAACCGACTCGATGGCAACTAATAACAATATGAACCTCTGAGTACCAAACTATGACTGACATACCCCTAACACCACACTCTCTCCAAGGGATAGAGATGAGTCATTGGCTATGTCTCCTTTTTCCACAATATACGTCAGTCACAAAGCCAGTTTTAGAGTCAGCCAAACACCACACTTTGTACCCACATTTGACAGACTTCATGAGTGTCTTAGTTATCTAGTGCTGCTATAACGGAAATACCACAAGTGGATAGCTTGAACCAAACAGAAATTCATCCTCTCACAGTCTAGGGGGCTGGAAGTTCTAATTCAGGGTAGCAGTTCCAGGGGAAGGCTTTCTCTCTCTGTCAGCTCTGGAGGAAGGTCCTTGTCATCAAACTTCCCCAGCTGAGAAGCTTCTCAGCGCAGGGACCCAGGGTCCAAAGGACACGCTATTCTCCTGGCTCTTGTTTCCTGATGGTATGAGATCTTCAGTGTCTCTCGGATTGCTTCTGTCTCTTATATCTCAAAAGAGACTGACGTAAGGCACAACCTAATCTTGTAGATTGAGTCCTGCCTCATTAACATAACTACCACTAATCCCACCTCATTAACATCACAGAGATAGGATTTACAACACATAGGAGAATCACGTCAGATGACAAAATGGTGGACAATCACACAATACCGGGAATCATGGCCTGGTCAAGTTGACACACGTTTTTGGGGGACACAATTCAATCCACAACAATAGGCATGTGTTGTTTTATTGATGATCTTCCCTTGAAGGGCACCATGGTTTCATCAATGCCATGACACTTGATGTTGAATATACCTCCTGTAGGCGAATACTGAACACATGGATAAATGAGCGAAATTTGTGAAGCCTGTCATAGCCCAGTTCTCTTCTTGCCACACAGCTTTTGAATTGTCATTACAGTGCATGTTTTCAATTAGTTTTATGAATTTGCCTTTACTCATTATTTCTTGACTCAAAACAACACCCAGGCCAGGGTCACTTGACCAATAATGCTTATGTGCCGGTACAACACGTACACCCATCAGTATGTGCACAGCAATGAAAGCCTTTATTTCCTCTACGGAAATACAACGGAGGGACTTGCAATACTCCCCCCTTTAAAACGTTCAGTGTTCCTGGGTCACATAGAGATTAGTTTGGTCCTTTATAGTCTCCAACATCTCTTCCATAAATACTGACAGAAAATAATCTGTTTCTCTTTCTGACTCTTCCAAGACAAGGTGAATCTGGGAAAGCATACCAGCTGTGACAGTTAGTTTCAAAGTAGGAGATATCCTTGGACCAGTCACCTGCATCATAATCATCACCACGTAATCCATCCCCTTCCTCTGCTCCATCCATCACCTCTTCACCTCTTCTCTATGAGGCATTGTTGTTGTTTCTACCTTCAGAACTTGACTCAGATTCAGCATCATCACTGAGGTCAAAGATGACTCATCATCGGCATCACCATCAGAGGTATCACAGTCGGGCAGAGGAAAATAATATTCTGTTGCTTCCTTGGAGCTTCTAAATCTCTTCACCATTTCTAAAACCGAGGGATGCACCGGAAAAAAATAGTCATTGGTTGCACAAAGCTAGGATAATTACTACAGCATAACTCCAAATAAACAGGAGAAAGCAAAAATGGGAGATAACTACCTAAATGAAGCCTCCTTCACAACTGCATGAAATGAAGGAAATTTTTTACCTCAGGAATATTATTGCAATTATACATTCCGCAATACTGCAAAAAAAAAAAAAAAAAAACCCAAAAAACAGTACTAAAAGCTAAGAAACAAGAAGAAAAGCAGCCACTGAACACTGCTGGAGCGCTCACAGCTGAGCATGCCATCAGCTACACGTGGAAGGCTAAGAGTGACCGCCGGGAAAAGAAAGCCTTAGAGGAGTCAGAGACTCTTCAAAATTACCAAAGCAATGCAGTTCTAATTGCAAGGCCATTAGTTACTATTCAGAGACAAGACGAGCAATCCTGGAAGACTGCAGAGCGGAATTCCAGACCTGACATTAGCGGAGCAGCAACCCGTGGCCACAAAGAATGGCAGTCAGGAAAAGACCAGTGCTATCCAGGAAGGAGAGAGCGGAATAGCGCATTCTCGCGATGAGACAATTCTCACGAGAACAGAGTAACAAACACAGACTGGATATCATTACCTTGCAGGAATACGGAAGAAATAGGCGAAAGTTTACAAAACAAGCACATCCAGGAAATATCACCTAATTGAATGCCCCATCTTCACAAATGAGGCTCCAACTCCAGTCTGCTGAGATTCTTGCCTCTCAAAAGGATCCCACTTTGAAGTTAAATACATTAGAACCGGAATAACATTCTCCCAACGAGGGCCAGAGGCATAAAAAGTGGCTGGCATACCATTTATGGCAATGGTAGCGAAACGGATAGTATACGTTGTCGTTGGGTGCCGTCAAGTCGATTTTCTACCATAGCGACCACGTGTGACAGAGTAGAACTGCCCCATAGGGTTTTCTAGGCTGTAATCTGTATAGGAGCAAATGGCCAGGTCTTTCTCCTGTGGAGCAGCTGGGTGAGTTCAAACTGCCAAGCTTTCTGTCAACTTGTTGCACCACCAGGGTTCCCTAGAATAAAACCAAACCCAACCCGTTGCCACAGAGTGGATTCCAACTCACAGCGACCCTACAGGACAGAGTAGAGCTGCCCCACAGAGTTTCCAAGGAGCAGCTGGTGGATTCGCACTGCCTACCTTTTAGTTAGCTTGTTAGGGGACCCGAGAGGCGGAGGACACCTAATTAGTACTCCACCGGTTACCAGACCACTCCCAGTTACCTCCCGACCACATCACTCACTTCCTGTAAGTTGTTTTGCAGACTCTCTGGAAAGCCACAGAGGGATCCAGATCTAACCAGCTCAGAGTGGTCAGACATGTGTAAAACAGACAAAGATGATGGACAGACCACCCTGGGCAGCGACACATGCTCAATAACACAAGAGAACTCATGCCAAGGAATGAAAAGACTCATGGCAAAGAACCAAAATCACCTGACATACATCATCCGCAGTAGCTGAACCCGTTTCGAAATTGAAGCGTCCGTTGCTCATTTCCGTGCCAAGTCTTAGCCCCGCCCCGTAATAAATAATCGATAGAAACTATGAATATGTAGAACTTCCTCATCCTGTCCACCTGCCTTCCTCCACCCCTGTATGAATATGTATAATTCCCCAAACCTATAACATGTAAATACTTCCTCAAATCGAGGAACTCAATCTGAGGTCGATACCTCCGAGTTCCCGCTCGCTAGCCTGCGAAATAAACTCTTTCTTCCTCTCAAAACCAGCGTCTGAGAGATTGGCTCCTTGCACGCTGGGCACGGACCCCTTGGTCAGGTTTCAAGCTCTTAACCACTGCGCCACCAGAGCGCCTCTCCTTAGTGCGGTATATATAAAATAGTATGTAGTTTATACAAAGTTCCTCAGTTGTCCTCATAACATGCTTTATGGCTCTCCCCTGCTCTATCCAGGTTCACACTTTGTATTTAGTCTCTTTTAATCTGGAATAGTCTTGCCAGCTTTTTAATTCTTTTGTTTTGGTTTTTCATGATATCGACATTTTGGAGGCGTACAGGCCAGCTGTGTTGCAGAGTGTCCCTCAATTTGGCTTGGTCGTGTTTCCTCACAATTAGATACAGATTATGCCCTTTTGGCAGGAACACCACAGAAGCGATGTCGTGTCCTTCTTGGTGTGTCACATCAGGAGACACATGATGTCCTTTTGTCCCCTTAATGGTGACGTTAATTAAATGTGGTTGGTGTCTTCCAGTTTTCTCCACTGTTTTTTCCCTTTGTAATAAGTCAGTCCTCTGGAGGAAGATGCTTTGAGACTAAATAAATACCCCGTTGTTCCTCATCAAGGAGTCCCTGGGCGGTGCAGGCGGTTAAGTGCTTGACGACTAACCGGAAGGTTGGCGGTTCAAACCCACCCAGAGGCACTCAGAAGATAGGCCTGGTGATCTGCTTCTGAAAGGTCAGAGCCTTGAAAACCCTATGGGGCGGTTCTACTCTGACACAGATGGAGTTGTCGGAATGGACTCGATGGCAGTGGATTTGGTTTGGTTTAGTTCCTCATCGACCTTTCGTTCAGTGGTTGAAGCCTCCATTGATGATCCTTGCTGGAATCATATTCCAAGATCATCACAAACTCTAAGAGGCCTGGACCTCTTTTGACCCGTGAAAGGAGTGAGGTCAGGGAGCCGATACAAGGCCATAGTGGCCGCAGAGATCTAGCTGGGGTGGCCTGGTGGGGGGCGGGGAGCAAAGAGGCCTGCACAGCTTAATGAGTCCTTAAAAAACTGAGGCTGGAGGGAATTTGTGACTTAGTCCCATAAACACATATGAAGGGCCTAGTTTGTGCCAGGTACCGTTCTAGGACCTGAGGCACAGGAGTGAACAAAACAGACCACATCCCAGCCCTCATGAGCTGACGCTGACATGGGGAACTCAGACTACAAACAAAAGCCATATGTAGTATAATGTCTCTTAGCGAGAAGTACATGAGAAAACAACAAGAGCAAGGTTAAGGAGATAGAGAGTAACAGGCCATCTCCTCTGGGTAAAACAATCCAGCTCCCTCCTCCCTCTCGTCTACCCTTCCCAGGGCCTTCCTGCCTCCTCCTCATCTGCCGGAAACTCTAGCTGAGCCAAGTGCACTCACAGATGCCATCTGCTCTCTCCAGGAGTGGGGCCTGTGCCAGCTCCAGTGTCTGGACTCTTGGCACGGAGCCCGGGAGCAAGGAAACTCCACTCCGGCACTACCTCAGAGCTGGGGAATCCTCTAATCTGGCTGAGGGCTTTTGGGAAGGGGAGGCCAGTGCAAGTGGGGTGGGCTCCCTGGAGGAGGTGCAGCCCTGCAGGGCAAGGAGGGTGGATGTAAATAAAAACGTTAATGAACACCATCAAACATGTTCTGCGCATCTGCTGTGTGCCAGGCCTTGGCTAAATGTTGGACATCTGTTATTGCACCTGATCTAAGTGCTTTAGGTATTCTTATCACATCTATGAGTCAGGGAGCGTTTCACCCATTGTACAGATGAAGAAAATGAGGATCATCACTTACACAAAAAGACAAGAACAGGCAAATCCATACAGACCAAAGTTCCTTAGAAGTTACCGGGAGTCGGAGGGAGAGGGAAAGGGGGGGATTATTGCTTATGGAATACTGACTTTCAGTTTACGGTGATGGAAAAATTGCATTGGTTAAGGGTAGGGCTGCACAGCCGATTAATGTAATTGCTGTCAACAAGTTGTACACCTGTAAAAAGTAGAATTGGCAAAAGTTGTGTGAGGTATATGTATAACGACCAAAGAAAAAAAAAGAAGAAGAAGAGTAGCTGCTGAGGCTGCCATTTGCAACCAAAAATCTCATGGGATTTGCTTCCTTGGTTTGGAGGTTAAGGGTCATGGTTTCATGGGACATCCCAGTTGATTGGCCGAATAACATGTCCAGTGTTTCTGTTCTACCTCCTAGTTTGTGACGTAGTTGTCTGGGGTCTTAAAAGTTTGCAAGCGGCCATTTGAGGTACAACCATTGTCTCTATTTGCCTCGAACAACAGAGGAAGAAGGAGAGTCAGGAATAGAGGAGGAAATGGAATATGTGTTAACTGCCTCCTTTACCAGGAGACCAGAAGAACTGGATGGTGCCCAGCTACCATAACTGAAAATTATGATCAAAGATTCTATAGAAGAATCCTGATTAAAAGCAGGGAAATGCAGAACAGAATTTCAAATTCTCATGGAATCCAGACTTTCTGGAGCCATCGAGGCTGGAGGAACCCCTGAAACGATTGCCCTGAGATAATCATTAAACCTTAAACCAAAAATATCCCCTGAAGTCTTCTTAAAACCAAACAATAGTTTAGCTTAACTAGTAAAGAATGTCTGCCTTGAGTGTTGTTCCCTTTTAAGATCTATCTATGTGGGATCAAATTGACAACAGTAACTCGAAAGATTAGATAGGAAATTTAGGGGGCAGTAAGTCTATGGTAATGGGGGAGGAACAGCTAGGAAAAGGAGGCTGAGTTACACTGATTCCATTCTTTGAGTTGTGCATGTAGGAATTGTTGAGTTTATGTATGTTTTGCTGAGTATATTCTCGACAACAACAAGAATACAATAAATTATATTAAAAAAGAAAAGAAAAGAAAGAAACCTAGGATCAGACAGGTGAAGCCATTGTCCAGAGGATACACAGCAAGTAACTTAAAGAGCCTAGATATGAACCCAGGTCTGTGGGGGCCCGAACACTGGCTTTTAACCACCACCTGCATCAACGGGGGGGGGGGCCCGGGGGGCCCCTAGTGGCGAAGTGGTTAAGAGCTTGGCTGCTAACCAAAAGGTCAGCAGTTGGAATCCCCCAGCCGTTCTGCTGTGTCCTATAGGGTCGCTGTGAATCTTAATCAGGTTTAGTTTTGGGTTTGCACCAACTGGTTATCAGCACATCGCCCCATCTTGGCCCCACTCCATCTCAGACTCCTCCCCCTGGCACGGTCCACCCCACCTTCTGCCTCAGCTTCTTCTCATCCCTTTGAGATGGGCTCGGGTTACAAACTACCCCTCCTCTTAGCAGCTGTTGACCATGGCCAGGTGAGTACGCCTCTCTGAGCCTCAGTTTCCTTATCTGCAAAATGGGGATAAAAATTGAACTACGGAGAGGAATCCATGCAGTGAGGAATGTAAAACATTTAATACAGGGCCTCCGCATTGTCTGCGCTCAGTGAACTAGCGGTGTGATTTTATGCAGATTACCTGATCTCTCTGTGCTTGTTTCCTTCTATGTAAAATGGGGACAATAAACGATAGTGCCTTTGGGGGTTGTTCGGAGGAATAAATGTGTAAGTGTATATATATATAAAGCAGTTAGAACAATGTACAGTTACAAGTTGTTATTGGGCAACGAGGAGGGAGGGGGGAGGCGGGGCCAAGCCAAGAAGGTCCTGGAGAATTCGGAGCGCCCCCCCTCCCAGCAAGTAGCGTTTGTGCTGGGGCTTTGGGGAAGCGGCTGCTGAGCAGGCCTGGGTCCTCAGGAACCCCCGCCGCCATCCCCGCACACCGTGGGTAGCAGGGGCCACGGCCTGGGCGCTGACGTCGGCGTTCAAGGCCCCCGCCCCGCAGCTGCGGAGGGGCGGAGCCCGGGAGGCTGCTGCCCCGCCCCCATCCCCGCCCCCGAGCGTTGCGGGCCGGGGGCGGTGA
>NW_004444152.1:439070-440103 GCF_000243295.1 Trichechus manatus latirostris
GGTTGGGGGTGTTATGGGGGGAGGTGTGCAGAGGAGGTTTTGGGGTAAACCAGGAGTGTTTGGGGAGCTGGTGCGTGTGTAGGGAGTTGTGGGGGCATGGGCGTGGGAGGGGTGTGTGAATCCGTGAGTGCTTGGGGCAAGCGTTCAAGGGAAGTAGTGAGAGGCACACGGGACAGACGTGTGGGAAGACTGCACACGTGTGTGGCAGGGGAGGGGGTGTGATGCTGTGGGGGTTAGAAGTGCACAAGGAGTCATTTGGGATGAATGTGTGAAAAGACTGGGGGCCTGGGAGGGGTGTTTTCTGGGAGCTGATGTTATTTGGGGCAGATATGCAAGCAGTCTCTGAGGGATGCGTGAGTGGAGGAGGGGGTTGGGGTTGCCTGGATGAGTATGTGTGGCCGGGGACTCAGGTACAAGGATGTGCAGGCCTAGGGGACCTGGGGGGGGTGGGTGGAAGGGGAGGGTGTGAACTAGAGTGAAGTGCAAGGGGTCCTTGGGGATGGGGTTGGGGAGTGAGTGTGTGAAGGGTATATGGGTCTGGGTGAGATGTATGAGCCCAAAGGGTGTGTGAACCCAAAATGGGTATGTATGGGTGAGATTCATAGAGCAAGAAAGTATGCAAGCCATGGTTTGAAATAAGCTTGCAACAGGTGAGTGTCCTGAGGTGAGGGGAACCTCATGGTCTTGGCCTGAGGCGAGAAGAGCCCAGAGTTCTCTTCCCAACTTGGGCCAGCCTCCTTCATTCTCTGGGCCTCAGTTTTCCTATCTGTAAAATGGGCCTGAGGGTCACTGAACTAACCAGTCTTTGCCTTGAGTCTTTCAAGAGACTGGCCTAGGGGTGGGTCAGGGGAAGGGTGAAGGTGAGACTTGTATAACTTATCCTTCTCTTCTTCCTCCCCCCCAGGACACCCGTCCCAGAGTCTTCCCCAGCCATGGATAGCCCCAGTCTTCGTGAGCTCCAGCAGCCTCTGCTCGTGGGCGCAGGCCGTGAGCCCCCTGCCCAGAAGCCTGGCAAGCCTGAGCTGGGCCCCGC
>NW_004444152.1:440575-444479 GCF_000243295.1 Trichechus manatus latirostris
AAACTTGTCTTTCATTTCTTAAACATGGTTTTCCAGTTACTTTTGCTGCATGACAAATCACCCCAAAACTCAGTGGCTTAAAATAACAACAATCATTATTATGTTTCATAGTTTCTGTGGGTCAGGAATTTGGGGAGGACTCAGTAGGGTGGTTCTGCCTCAGGGTCTTTCATGTGGTTGTAGTCAGCTGGAGCTGGAACAGGGCGGGGACTGGCTGTGTATCTCTCTTCATGTAGGCTCAGGGCTTCTCCAGGTGGTCTCTCTGTCTGGGTTAGGTTGGGCTTCCTCACAACATGGTGGCTTTAGGGCAGTCAGGCTACTTACATGCCCCCAGCACAAGTGATTCAGTAAAGCAGAAGCTGCCTCATCTTTTCTGACTTAGCCTTGGAAGTCATGCAACATCACTTCCACTGCATTCTATTAGTTACAGCGAGTCCCAAGTCCGCCTAGATTCAAGGTGAAGGGACACAGACCTCTCACCCTTTGATGGGAGAAGTATCAAAGTCACACTGTAAGAAGAGCATGTAACATGGGAGAGATTGTTGTGGCCATTTTTGGAAAATACCATCTACCACACATAGTAAGCATCATTTTTACATTGTCTGTGTCTCATAATTCCAGTGTCTGAAGACTTTGAGGGCTACCTTATTTCTGCTGGTTCTCATTCTTGGTTCCTTGTGTGCCCAGCTATCTTTGACTGTATGCTGGTCATTGTGTTTAAAAAATTATTTTTAGGAGTAATCTGAGGCCTAGAATGAACGAACATTTCTCCAGAGAGGATTTGGTTTGCTTCTGCTAGAGATCATTTTTAATCTAGTTCAAGGTTTGAATGAAAGCTTATGTTTTCTGGGATTGGCAAATTCCTGCAGGGCAAGAGGGTCCTTCTCTGCTCATTTAACCTCTCTGTTAACAATTTTCACTTCAGCGTTAGCTTGACAGTAATTCCTTACAATCTTGTGAGCTCTTTGATGCTTGTAAGATTTAAAAAACATTTATTTTATCTAAAATCTATCGTTTTCAGCAGGCAGGTTGGTCCTAGTAATGTAGGCCACCATTAGCAGATACCAGAGTGACTTCCCTAGTCTCCATCTGTTTGCAGGTTCCTGTCCCTGACAGCATCTGTCTCCACTTCAGGGGTTTTTAACGCAGAGTTCATAAGCAATCGCAGTGTCTGTGAGCCCCTTGAAATTGAACTGAAAACTTTGGGTTTAGATGGGGCTTTTCTCTGGAGACACAGTCCCACAGTTTCCCCTCAAAGGGATCCAAGATGCCAAAAGCCAAGAGCCCACCTCTGGGAACATTTTTCTCTCTTTGTCTTTGGGGAGCCCTGGTATTGGTCTTTCGGGTTGTGGGGAGCAGAGCAGTAGGGTAGGGAAGGTGGGCGGAGATATCTACCCAGGCCCTTCCCTGCCCATAGGACACATCATCCAGTGACAGTGACTCAGACTCGGATGGGGGCGGCCGTCTCTCCCCACTCCTACCCCACGACCACCTCGGCTTGGCTGTCTTCTCCATGCTCTGCTGTTTCTGGCCCGTGGGCATCGCTGCGTTCTGCCTGGCCCAGAAGGTCAGTCTGTGTGTGTACTGTGTGGTACCTCTGGGTGCATGTGAATGGGTACTGTATGGGGTCTCCGCGTGCATGTGTGTGTGTATTGTGGGAGGTCTCGGAACGTGTCTGTGTATGGTGTGGTCTCCGTGTATATCGTGTAGTGTCTGTGTTGTGTGTGTATGTGAGTATTGTGTGGTCTCTGTGTGTGTGTATATTGTGCAGTATCTCTGTGTGTTGGTGTCTCTATATGTGTATGTATATTGTATGGCATCTGTGTGTATTGCATGGGGGGTCTGTGTGTGTGTGTGTGTGTATGATGTCTCTGTATGTGTGTGTGTTGTGTAGTGTCCCTGCGTGTATATTGTGTGACATCTCTGTATCTGTGTATGTTGTGTGGTGCCCGTGTGTATATCATGTGACATCTCTGTGTGTATGTATGATGTCTGTATGTGTGTGTTGTCCCTCTGTGTATATTCTGTGACATCTCTGTGTATGTGTGTATTGTGTGGTGTGTGTCTGTGTCTGTCTGTGCATGTATATTGTGTGATGTGTGTGTAGTATGTGGTATCTGTGTATGTGCATGCGTGTGTCCTGTGTTATGTCTGTAGGGGTGTGTACTGATAGGCTCTGTTCATTCTTTCGTTCGGCAGATATCTCTGGAGCACCTACTGTGGGCCAGGCACTGTGCTGGGTCCTCAGGCTTCAGTACAGGAAACAAACCATATTAGATATTTAGTAAGAAGGGATTTACTGTTTATTCCGCTAATATTTACTGAGTGCCTACTGTGTGTCAGGCCCTGTTCCCGGTACTGGGAATACAGCAGGGAACCAAACAAAGACTTTTGCCCAAGTGGAAGTGATGTTCCAGTTGAGGAGACCAACCGTAAACAAGAGAAATGAATAAATTTAGAATAAGCAACATGCTAAGGAGGAAAATCAAGCAGGGCGAGTGATAGGAGGTGTGGGTGGCAGTGGGAATAAAGTTTTAGGTGAGGTGGCCTGGGAAGGCCTTGGGATGAAGATGTTGGAAGGAAGGGATGAAGTGAGCCATGTGGATACCTGAGGGGAGAGCGTTCCATTCGAAAGAGGGGACAGCCAGGGTGAGGGCCTCGAGGCAGGAGTGTGGTGCCTGCCCAAGGAGTGGGGAGGAGGCCGGGGCTGGAAGGAGGTGAGGGAGGGAGCAGGGGCAAGAGGTGATCAGAGAAGAAACAGGTCTGGTCATATGGGGCCTCCTGGGCCATTGTAAGGACTTTGGCTTCTCCTCTGAGAAGGAGCCATAGGAGGGCCCAGAACAGAGGAGGGATGAGAGCTGGCTTAGGATCCCTCTGGCTACCCTGTGGCGAATACTTTAGTGGGGCAAGGGGAGAAGCGGGGAGATCAGTAAGGGTGAAATGAGGACTAATATAGGGGCTCAGGTGCTTGTAAAATCACAAGAGGGGCTGAAGGCGCTGGGCCTTTTCTACAACTCTCCATAGAACACCTTGGACCTGGCCCACGTGGGCAACTCTGCTTGTCTGAGAGGTGGTAGGAAGCTGGAGAAGGACACCCATAGCTGCGATGCAGAAGAGTGACAGCAAGCAGCTGATGCTATCACTTGTTTCTTGTTCCCCAGGAAGCTGAAGAAAGCACATCGGGACTTCCTTACTAACCAGCAGCAGCAGCTAGGTGCCTCTGATTCTCTCTTCTTTCCAAATCTTGCCCCACCTCTAATTCATACCCGGAGCCCTAGATGCAAAGGATTCTGGGAAATGTAGTTTTTAGCTCTCTGACTTCTCCATCTATGGCCTTGAGCATAAAAAAGATTGTGAGGATGGCACAGGACTGGGTTGTTTTGTTCTGTTGTACGTAGGGTCACTATGAGTCAGAACCGACTCAACGGCACCTAACAACAACAACACTTCTCCAAGGAGGAAGACGAAATTAAGGCTGAGAGAGCCAATCCAAGGATCTAACACACAGCAGAGTAGAAATTAGCCTAGTCCTTGCCCTCATGGAGTTTATAGTCCTGGTGGGCTGCACACATGTTACCCAGATAATCCTGTAAACAGGAGTAAAAGTGCTGCTTGGTCAGACAAGCAAAGCAGAGGTGGGTGGTGCTAGCAACGAAAAACAGTTGCTGTGGAGTTGATTCCAACTCATGGCAACTCCATGTGTGTCAGAGTAGAACTGTGCTTCGTAGGGTTTTCAGTGGCTGATCTTTGGGAAGTAGACTGCCAGGCCTTTCTTCCGAGGCACCTCTGGGTAAACTCAAACTGTCAATCTTTTTTTTTATGTTTATTTATTGATCATTTTCTTTTTGTAGAACATTTTTTAAATTTTTTTTATTGTACTTTAGATGAAGGTTTACAGAACAAA
>NW_004444152.1:446037-462697 GCF_000243295.1 Trichechus manatus latirostris
GTCAATCTTTAGGTTAGCACAGCTGGGTGTGTTAACCGTTTGCAACACCCGGGGACTCCGTGTGTTGCAAGGGGGCATTTAGTAGCGGGATTTTATCCAGTTGTGAAGGTTAGGGAAGGTTCCACAAGGAAACGACGCTAAAGCTGAGATGTGATGGCTCAGGAGGAGTTAACGAGGCGAGGGTGAGGTGCATCACACAGTGGGCAGCTTTTGCTCAGTTGTCACTTCTACCTTGACCATAACTAAAGCAGCACACGCCCCATCACTCTCTGACCCTTTATTTGCTACACTGCATTGACCACTACTTAGAATTATCTATGTACTTAGTTCCTCATTTAGGGTTTCCTCTGCTTCCCTCCCCTACTATCATGTGAGGGCCACAAGGGCAAGGATCATCTCCTGTTTATCACGGAATCCCTGGTGCCTGGCATGTTGTAGGCACTCAAGTATTTGTGAAATGCATGCCTGCAAGCAAGCAAGCATGAATGAATGAGTGAATGCAGGGCCCTCTCGACTAGCACTAAGAGAAATATAATATGAGCCACATATGTAATCTGAAACTTTTTACTAAGCCCATTTAAAAAAGTGACAAGAACTGCTAGAGACTGGGGGACCCCAAGACTACGGCCCCCAAAACAAAAACCAAACCTGCTGCCATCGAGTCGATTCCAACTCATAGTGGACAGAGTAGAACTGCCCCATAGAGTTTCCAAGGAGTGTCTGGTGGATTCTAACTACCGACCTTTTGGTTAGCAGCCGTAGCTCTTAACCACTATGCCACCAGGGTTTCCAGCACCCTCTTAATTCAGAACTGAAGTCAATCCCAAAGTTCACCCTTTAGCCAAAAATTACACAGGTCCATAAGAAACAATAACACACTGTGAGGAATGTGCTTCTTAGCTCAGTCATGTAAATGAGACCAAATGGGCAACACCTGCCCAAAAGCAAAGACAGAAAAGGCAGGAAGGGACAAGAAAACAGGACAAATGGAAACAGGGAACCCAGCGTGGAGAAGGGGAGAGTGTCGACACATCGTGGGGACTGCAACCAATGTCACAAAACAGTTTATGTATAAATTGCTGAATGAGAAACCAATTTGCTCTGTAAACTTTCACCAAAAGCACAATTAAAAAAAAACTAAAAAGAAACAGATGCAATTAATTTTAATAATACAGTGAAATCTTCGAGAGCAGAACTTGATGGGACTGCCTTGTTTTCCCGAGTCTCGCAAGTTTTCCGCCTTTGACAGGCTCTCTGTTAAGAAGCCTACGTCATAAACCCCCAGTGAGTTTTCCTTCTCTTACAGGTTTCCACCTTACACAGGGTTATGGCTTTTGCAGGTTTTACCATGTATTTCGCTTAACCTAGTGTATGCAAAACATAATCATTTTAACATGTAATCAACGTAAAAATTATTGATAGTTTACATTCTCTTTTTTGTACCAAGTCTTTGAAACGCCATGTGCATTTTTTTACTCTTACAGCACATCCTGCTTCGGAGCAGCCACGTTTTAAATGCACCACAGCCACAGATGGCACCATGGTGGCTACCGTATCGGGCAGCGCAGAGAGAGAATGTTTTCATCATCACAGAAAGTTCTGTTGGACAGCGCTGGTCTAGATCAAGTTAGGGATCCTAGTCTTTTCCTCCCACGAGCACTGGGGAGCTATGGAACGGTTTAAGGAGGGGTTTGAGGGGGAGGTGGCATATTCAGATCTGCAGTTTTACAAGATCATTCTAGTTGAGCGAAGCCGTGGTGGTTCAGTGTAGAATTCTCACCTTCCGTGAGGGAGTCACAGGTTCGATTCCTGGCCAGTGCACTCCACGAGCAGCTACCACCCGTCTCTCAGTGGAGGCTTGCATGTTGCCATGATGTTTAACAGGTTGTGTGGAGCTTCCAGAAAGGCCCGGCAATCTACTTGTGAAAATCAGCCAGTGAAAACCCCATGGATCGCAATGGTCCGATCTGCAGCCAGTCATGGGGATGGCAGAGGACTGGGCAGTGTGCAAGGGGTTGCCAAGAGTTGGGGGCCAACTCGACAGCAGCTAACAATAGCAACTAGGTACCGAGCTTTGACCGGCAGATGCAGGAAGACCAGTGGCGAGGCTTCTTGGACGTGGTGGTTAGACGAGCTGAGTGTATTGGCAGAGACGAAAGGAAGATATCTCAGTTACCTAGTGTTGCTATAACAGAAATACCACAGGCGGATGGCTTTAACAAACATAAGTTTATTCTCTCACAGTCTGGTAGGTTAGAAGTCTGAATTCAGGGTGCCAGCTCCAGGGGAAGGCTTTCTCTGTCGGCTCTGTAGGAAGGTCCTTGTCATCAATCTTCCCCTGGCCTAGGAGCTTCTCAGTGCAAAGACCCTGGGTCCAAAGGATGTGCTCTGCTCTTGGCACTACTTTCTTGGTGGTATGAGGTCCCCGTTTCTCTGCTTCCTTCTCTCTTTTAGATCTCAAAAGAGATTGACTTAAGATACAACCTGATCTTGTAGATTGAGTCCTGCCTCAGTAACATAATTGCCTCTAATTTTGCCTCATTAACATCAGAGAGGCAGGATTTACAACACATAGGAAAATCACATCAGATGACAAAATAGTAGACAATCACACAACACTGGGAATCATGGCCTACCCAAGTTGACAGATATTTTTGGGGGACACAATTCAATCCATGACAGAGGGTTTGGTCTCCATCACTGGGGGTGGTGGGAAGAACATGTGGTGGATGAACCATGGAGAGTACTAAGCAGCAGGAAAAGCAACAGACTGAAGGTTCGCCGGCCGTAAGGATGGATCTTAAAACAGTGCAGAGAGGACAAAATGAGAAAGAGGATGAGACCGCTAAGCTAACACTGTTTCTCAATTAAAACAATACATGTGCACATTCTCAGTTACCTAGGGGAGTAGTCTGTGTGTGAAGGGGGTGGAGATTTAGGTGAAATTGATCATTGCTGAAACTCGGGGGTGGAGACATGGCGGGCTCATGATAGTATCCTATTTACTTTTGTGGATGTTTGAAATGTTCTGTAGTAAAATCACCTCACGTGCACACTTTGCAAGAACACAAAAATATTTGCACGGAACAGGGTAGGGGACTGGGTATAAAAGAGAAAAATGCATTAAAAAAAAAAGAGGGACCTCGCCTGGGGAGAAAAAAAGATGGAGAGGATTTGCATACAAACATTCAGGGATGAGGCTTGTCTTGTGGGAGGGCAGACCAGCATGGTCGTTGAGAACCTGGATTAAAATCTTCAGTCTCCCACTCTTGAGATTTTGGGCAAGCCACTTAACATCTGTGTGCTTCGTTATCCTCATCTGTGAAATGGAAATAATTCCTACCTCTTAGGGGCACTGTGAAGACCTAGCGAGTTGGAACAGTGGCAAATAGTAATACCCAAAACCAAACTAAACCCATTGCCGTTGAGTCGATTCCGACTCATAGCAACCCTATAGGACAGAGTAGAACTGCCCCATAGGGTTTCCAAGGAGCGGCTGGTGGATTTGAACTGCCGACCTTTTGGTTAGCAGCTGTGCTCTTAACCACTGCACCACTAGGGCTCCAAATAGTCATACAGTATATACATATTTTTATCAGTCGCCCAGTATCCCAGTGCCTAGCTGTGCCTCACCCACAGTAGGTACTCCGTATCTGTTTGTGGAATATGTGGTTAGGTAGGGTGGGAGAGGGCTGGGGGAGAAGGGGTGGGGCTACGGGAAGCAGGATGGGAATGAGGGGATGCCTGGGTCACTGCTGCCCACTTACTCCACAGACCAACAAGGCTTGGGCCAAGGGGGACTTCCAGGGGGCAGGGGCCGCCTCCCGCCGGGCCTTCCTGCTGGGGGTCCTCGCCGTCAGTCTGGGCGTGTGCATGTATGCGGCCGCCCTCGTGACCCTGTCCGCCTACCTCGCTTCCCGGGACCCGCCCTAGCTGCCCCTGCGGCCCCCACTATGAACCCAGAAGCTGGCACCCAGCGCGTCCGTGGGCAGAGCGGAGAAATCCAGGTGGATGGAGTTGGCGGAAGCAGCCAGAAACTGGAGCGAGTTGGACACCCACTTCCCCTTCCTGGTCATCGCTCACTGGCAATGTGAGATTAAACACCAAACACCTTTGCAGCCAAACCTGTGTCTGTCCGTGTGGGGCGGGGGGGGGGGCCAGGGGGCACCCGAGACCCGGAAGGGACCGGCCAGGACGAGAGCCTGTTGTGGGCATCCCCAGGGTGCTCTTCGACACCGCCAAACCAGAGAAGCTGCAGCCAGCAGGGCCAATGCCAAAGTGCAGGATGTTCTCGTCACAACGTGGGTGGTCTAGTATCAGTTAAGAGTAGAAAGTCAGAGAGCTGGCTTCCAGGTCCTTACTCCACTTGCTAGCTGTCCAACTTTGGCACAAGTGAACTGCCTCTTTGAGCCTTACTTTTTCTCATCGGCAAAATGGGACTAATTTTCTCCACACTGCAGGGCTGTAGTTAGGATTAAATGATGTCACATGGGTAAACAGCTGTCTCCCTCTGGGCTCTTTTGATAACCCATGGCAGACACTCAACTCACACTGCAGCAAAGGGGGAATGAGAAAGTTGAGGTAGCAATGGCTTCAGGCATGGCTTGATCCGGGGGTCCAAATGATGTTTATGCTCTCTTGCTCTGTCTTTCCCTCTGTTGGCTCATTCTGTGTCAGGCTCACCCCTTTTGGGAGGGAAATGGCCCCAGCAGCTCAGGCAACTTTAGTGCCTCAGAGAGGTCCTCTCTCCCAGGCTGACTCTCATTGGCCTGGCCTGGGGTAGGGGGCAACCCCATCTGAATTGACTGCGAGAGCAGTGGGTCTGTAAGGAAACATCAAAGTGCTGGAACAGAAAAGGGGCAGGGGGCCAAGCTGGGCAGGTCCCACAGATGTCTGCTACAAGCACTTCACAGAGGCACGGAGGAAGTGCTCTATGAATGAGAACACTGGTGATTCAGTGGTAAAATTTTTGCCTTCCATGAGGGAGACCTGAGCTCGATTCTGGGCCAGCGCACTTCATGCATAGCCACCAATTTTCTGTCAGTGGAGGCTTGCGTGTTGCTATGATGCTGAACAGGTTTTTGCAGAGCTTCCAGACTCAGACAGACTGGGGAGGAAGGCCTGGTGAGCTACTTCTGAAAATCAGCCAGTGAAAACCCTATGGATCACAACAGTCCAATCCCCAGCAGGCAAGGGGGCTGCTGCAGGACTGGGTGGCATTTTGCTGCGTTCTGTATGGGGTGGTTGTGAGTTGGGGGCCGACTCAATGGTAACTAACATTATCCATGATAAAGTGATAAGTGCTTAGCTTTTCTCACTCAGATTAATGACATTCCAATGGATCTTGCTAGCAGAAAACACTATTGTTCACTTGGCCTTTCCCCAGTTGTCTCATGGGGCATAATTTCAAGCTCAAGAGATTTATGAGTTTCCTTCTCGGTTACAGGGCAGTGTGAAGAGGCCACCCACTGAGGCAATCGTGGGGATTCTGTGAAGTACTTCAAACATGTGAAGCCTGCAGCAGACAGCCTGACAGATGTGTTTTCATCAGAGACAGATAGCTGCCATCAGTCAACTCCTACTCTTGGCGACCCTATGTCTAACAGAACAAAACACTTCCTGGTCCTGGGTCATCTTCACCATCTCTGGCACATTCCAGTCCATCACTGCAGCTGTGGTGCCAATCCATCTGTGATGGTTAAGGGTGTGTGCTAACTTGGCTGGGCCACGACTCTCAGCGGTTTGGCAGCTATGTAATGGTGTAATCACCTCCATAATGAAATCCAGTATAATGTAATCACCTCCATGATGGATCTGCTATGAGTAGCCAGTCAGTTGAAAGGGAGTTTCCTTGGGGGTGTGGCCTGCATCCAATATATGTGGACTTTCTGGCAAAGCTCGCTAGCTTTTGCTCTGCTCTGGATCCTGCATCTGGCTCATCATCTGATCTCTGGTTCTTGGGACTTGAGCTAGCAGCTTACCTGCCTATCTTGGGATTCATCAGCCTCCGCAGCCTGTGAGCCAGCGACCTGCTGTCTGACCTGCGACCTTGGGTTCCTTGGCCCCGGCAGCTGCTTGAGTCAGAAGCCTCGAGCCTGACCCATGGACTTGGGACGTTCCAGCCTCTACAACCATGGGAACGATTTCCTTGATACCAATCTCTCTCTATATATACACACACAGGCTTCATTGGCACCTAACTCTGCCCCACCCCAAAATAACCTCCTCCAGCTCAAGGAGTTCTGGTGGCACAGTGGTTTAAGAGCTTGGCTGCTAACTGAAAGGTTAGCGGTTTGAACCTGCTAGCCGCTCTGCAGGAGAAAGATGTGGCAGTCTGCTTCGGTAAAGGTTACAGCCTTGGAAACCCTATGGGGCAGCTCTGCTCTGTCCCATAGGGTCATTATGAGTCAGAATCGACTTGACAGCAGAGGGTTTTTTCACTGGTTTTGCTTCTCTAGAGAACCCAGCCTAAGACACCACCTCACCAAGGGTGAGATGTCCTTCTCCAACGATTGATCCCTCCAGATGATGTGCATCCAAAGCAAGTCAGTGTTCTGTTGTGATCCACAAGGTTTTCACTGGTGAATGTTCAGAAGCAGGTTTCCAGGTCTTTCTTCCTAGTCACTGCCTGGAAGCTCTGCTAAACCTGTCTGTCATAGCTTCCAGCATCACAGCAACATGCAAGCCACCACAGTAAAACAGACAGATGGGTGATAGCATAAACCCCTCCCCACCAGAGTCAGGTCCCTATGGGTTCCTGTGATCATGAGGCCCAGTTGTGGGACAGTCACTCCCTGAAGGATGCCCGCTAAAAGCCTGGGTGGGGGGTTGGCAAATGGCAACTAAAGCTGCACCCCCCCTTCCCAAATGCCGTTCAGGAGTGCTTCCACCTTGCTTGAGAACTAAGAGTAGCAACCCCTTCTGTTCAGATGGGGAACCACAGCCCTGAGTGTGTGGGTACGGCCACCTCCCTGGGTTCTGTCTGTTTGAACCTGAACCGTGAGGGCTCTGGAACAGGACTGTCTGAGGAGAACCTGGGCCTCGCTGCTGACTAGCTGGTGACCTTGGGCAGCCAACTGGCTTCTGAGCTTGCTCATCTGTGAAACGGGCTGTAATAACAGCTCTACCTCATGGGGAGCACTGGGGAAACACCTGGAACCAGATTCTTCCCTGAGGTGCCCTGTTCCCCACTGCCCCCTGCCCTTGCTCACTCCCCTCCGGCCTGGAAGTTCTTCTTCCCGCCATGTGTCCATGTGCTCGCTCCTTCCCTCCTCCCAGGCTTCTCTGTGAAGGCTCCCTGACCCATGCATTAAGCCTGCACTCCCCACACCAGCTCTTCCATACCCTGCTTCCCCACTTTTCATTTTCTCATAGCATTCACCCCTGTCTGATAAAGACCGATTTTATTTGTCTGTCTCTCCACTACTCCCTGAATTTGGGACCTAGGTCCTAAGAAGGCCTGCCCGAAGTAGGTGCTCAACAGCTATTTGTTGGGATGAATGCGTACTGATTCATTCATCCACTAAGCGTGAGCTCTTATCAAGGTGATCCTTCAAGGGTCAGTGCGCCCTGCTTCCAAGGCCTGGGGGCTGTACCCAGGCTGTCTCGACATATCGGGGGCCGGGCTCTGTCCCCCTACCCTGCAAGAACGCCCGCATCTATGGGACCATCGCCTCACAAAAGCACACGACAGAGAGGCCAGGCAGGGTGGACGGTTTATTTCACACGGGAGGTTGTGGGTAGTGGCAGCAGGAGGGCCCTGGCCTGCCTGCCTCAGCTCTTGGAGTAACGCCTCTGGAGGGATTCCCGGTAGAAGTGGAAGACATGTTGCGAGGCAGCCTGGGCTGCAGCCAGACACTGCTGGAGCTGGGAGTGGGAGAGACTGGTCAGCACTGGGGGCCCATCCCGGACCCAAGAGGCCCCCCAACCTTACCTGATTCTCAGAGCCCCCAAACCTACCACCTCCCCCAGGTGATGTAGGCGGGGGAGGGGATTTCAAGTGCATTTCCTAATTTTCAGAGTCCCTGGGTGGCACATGCAGTTAACATGTTTGGCTGCTAACCAAGATCGGAGGTTTGAATGCCCAGAGGTGCCTCGGAAGAAAGGCTTGGTGGTCTACTTCCAAAAAACCACCCATTAAAAACCTCAGGAAGCACAGTTCAACTTTGACATCCATGGGGTCACTGTGAGTTGGAGCTGACTTGACAGCAATTTTTTTTTTCCCCTCATTTCCTCCTTCCTCAGCTTTTTGAGGGGAAGAGGGGAGGAAAAAAGATGGTACAGGCTTCTGCAATCAGATTCTGGAAGCTACAGGACTTTAGACCAACGGAATTAGACATCCCAGTAGCTTTGAGACCCCAATCTCTTGGAGCCAATGACCCATAGAGCTCACCAAATTTGAGAGACCCTGGAATTTTAGAGCCATGGTCTCAGAGATCCCCCAAATCTTTACTGCCACATATTCCTAGGTTCACAGGAGGTCCAGGTTGGAAATGCTCTTGGAGACTAGTTGGCCTAACACTTTCTGAACTCTGTTCCTTGGAGACTCAGGATCTCGAGGTGGCGTACCACTCTGACTGGAAGCTGGGGAGCCTTCGTATGCCCCCCATCTTCTGATTTCAAACTGAGCTACTCCTCCTTTCTCCTATCTCATAAACTGGGCTTCCCTTTAAGATTCCATTCTTCCACAAAGGTTTCTGTAGTTAGAAAGTTTGAAAATGCCCTCTCTTTACAGACAGGGATACAAAGAAGGGGGTCTCCTTAAACCTCCCAGTGTCCAGGGCAGAGCTGGGACAAGACCTCACGTCGGGGTGGGAGGGAAGATTCTGGCTCCCCCGCCCACCCATGCTGGTACCTCAGCATTGGAGTACAGTCCCTTTGTGGTGGACATTAGCAGCTTCCGTTCCACACTGTCCAGGGCAAAGGTCAGGACTGCCCGCGCCTCCTAGGGACGGGATAGAAGGTGGTGAGTGACCCGGGACTCTCCCTCAGAAAAATCAGACTCAGAGAGGAGGCCGCAGAGCCTCAGCCTCAAGATCTCACCTTTCCCACAGCCAAGTGCCCATATATCAAGTGTAGTTATTTCTTGTCTACACACCACCCCTTCCCTGCTTCTGTCGCTAACGGCTCTCTCCGTTCCTTCTGTAGAACTGCCCCCCGTGCTCCTCATTCTAACCACCTGGTTCTGATGGGGATTTCCAAGCACAGTCTTCCTGCCCCATTGGGGTGGCCACGGTGCCAGTCATTTACCGGGTGCTCCTCAGCCTCCCACCTGCCCTTCTATGGTCTGTACTGCGAGGGATAGATGTCAGCAAACTGTATTTCCCAGATTTGGTTAAGAAGAGTTTCTACTGCAGGGCTGGCCAGCAGAATATAGTCATGCCTCCACGCACCCTGACGGTGTCTGTGGCAGACATCACTAATCAATCATAGAAAGGCAGTATGGCAGACTGGTTGAAAGTATGAGTTCTGGAATGGGAAAGATTTTCTAACCATACACATACCGGAAAAATCACAAAGGAAAAAGCTGATTGATTAGGTGGGAGCCTAGAAGGAGGGAGAGAGAAGCATCCTGGTCCTCACAGTGGCCGGTGCTTATGGTGTGGCAGCTGCCATAGCAGCTGCGGAGGTGGGTGGGTTCTAGACTTCAGCAGTCAGGGCAGAGGCAGGATATCTTTTGTCATCCAGAGCTGACTGTGACCATGTCTCCAACAGCACAGAGCAGGAGTTGGCTTGCAGGCTTCAGCCCAGTGCCACTTTAATCTCTGGACATCGCCCCTTCTTCCTTTTTGCTCCTCCAGCTCTTCCAACACTGTTGTAACGAAGTCCCTGCATTAAATTCCCTCTGCCTGAGATACCCTGAGTGGTTTCTGTTTTACTGACTGGATGTGACTGTCAGAGCACTGGACAAATCGCTCAGAGCAACCAGATCCCTAGGACACTGTGAACTTGAGCTGATGGGAAACGCTCGCTTCTCTTCCCCTTTGCTTTTGAGCCTCTTAAGATGGAAGCTGGAGCTCAAAAAGCCAGTTCTAACCTCAAGAAAGATGCTGGCCAGAGAAAATGAAGCTGATGTGCAGAAAAAAGCAGGGATGAGAAATGAAGCAAGGAAATTCTAAAGGTGTTTGAGGTCCTGGTTCTAGCAACTCCCCTGTTCTGAGTTTGATAATAAATGCCAATAAATCCCCTTTTGCTTAAGGTAGTTGGAGTTGGGTTTCTAGCACCTGCAGTTGAGTGGGACCTGATGAATGTAACAGAGCTTGCCAACTGGGACGAGGTGGCACAAGCCAACTATTTTGGAGAGAAGTGAGGCCTAGAGGAAGAGTAGAGGGAAAGCTGTCTGCCATAGCCCTTCAGCCACCCTGGCCTTCACCTACCTTTTCTTGCTTTAGTGTGGGGTCCAGCACAAGATTCCCATCAGAGTCCAGGGCACAGGTAACCCCACAGAAGAGGGCCCGCATGGGCACACCTGCATCCACCAGTGCCATGCACGCAGCATTCAGGCAACAGGCCAGAAGCTGAGGTCCACGGTGAGTGGTTAAGAAAAGTTTCTACTGTAGGGCCGGCCAGTAGAATATATGCCTGCCTCCATGCACCCTGCTGGTGCCTGTGGCAGACATCACTAACCGATCACAGAAAGGCAGTATGGCAGAGTGGTTAAAAGTACTGAGTGCTGGAATGGGGAAGGATTTTCTAAGCATAGAAGTAGTGGAAAAATCACAAAGGAAAAAGCTGATTGATTTGACAACATAAAAATAAAAAATTTCTAGATGTTATGAGTTATATGCTTCTATACTGAGTTGTAGTAATTTAGTATGAAAAGGAGTAACATCACAATGGAAAAACGAATGAAGGGCCAAACAGATAATTTGAAAAAGTAGAAATGTAAATGGTAACCATCAAAAATGTTCAATCTCAATAATAAAAATGTGTATTAAAAAAAAAAAAAAAAAAAGTATGAGTTATGGGATCAAATGACCCTCGGTTCCAGACCCTGCTTTGCCACTTCTCAGCTGTGCAACCTTGAGCAAGTTACTTACCCTCCCGAAGCCTCAATTAGGAGCGCTGGTAGTGCAGTGATTAAGCCCTCAGCTGCTAACCGAAAGGTCAGCAGTTTGAACCCACCAGCCGCTCTGCAGGAGGAAGATGTGGCAGTCTGCTTCTGTAAAGATTACAGCCTTGGAAACTCTATGGGGTAGTTCTACTCTGTCCTACAGGGTCACTATGAGTTGGAATCGACTCGACAAGAGGGTTTTGTTTTTTAAGCCTCAATTTCCTCCTCTGTTAAATGGGAATCATAATGATATTCAAACAAATAGGTACAAAAGTTATGTGCCCAGCATCTTCAGGGTACTGAGGACCAGAGAGGAGAAGAAACCTTCCAAGGCCTTGTTGGGAGGAACCGGCAAAGTCAGATCTAGAACTTGGGGATGCAGCAGGCGGCCAATACCAGATGACGGAGCTGGCAGGGTAATGGAGGAAGAGCCATTATTCTTGTCCCCGGGGAAGTCACAGTCCAGGGCAGGGGCGCGGCCACGGCACACAGGAAGGCCTGGAGTCAGGCAGCAAGCTCTGCCTCAGTTTCCTCATCTGTCTTTCTTCCCCATGTCTAGCACAGATAAGAATCCCAGCTTTAGAATCTGTTAGTCCCAGCTCTGCCTCTGACCCACTGTCACATCCCCTCTGAGCTCCAGTTTTTCTCTCTGTAAAATGGGGGTCACACAGCTCTTCTCTCCCTCCCACCTAGAAAGGGCCTGCCCAACGCAAGGCCACGCACCAATGGGGCTCCTTGAGAATTGCCAATTTCTGGTCCTCGCTCTTAACCTCTCTTCCCAAACTGTAGGGATCTTTCCAGGCCAAGTTCTTGCTCCAAGTGCTCTGCCTGCTCAGGCCTCCCCAGCGTTTGGAGCCTCAAACCCAAGTTAAGTGCAAAATCAAGGTCAATGGCACAGGCACCAGAGTCGGACAGGCCTGCGCTTGAGTTCTGCCTCCACTGCCTTTCAGCTGTGTGACCCTGGGCAAGCAACTTCCCCTCTCTGGGCCTCACTCTCTTCATCTGAAACATGGGAACCTGAGAACGCCCATCTGCCAGGGTCCTTGAGCTCAAGTCCTGGCTCTACCACTTCACAGCTATGTGACTCTGCTGTGCCTCAGTCTACTCGTCTGGAAAACAGGGATAATCATGCCATCTATTTCACAGGGCTGCCGTGAGGATTAACTGAGTTCATATGTGTGACGCACTCAGAACAGGGCCTGGCGCACCTCTGTTTGCTGTTTTTCTTCAGTGAGTTGGTGTGTATCGGGCATTTGGAGGTTTTCTGGCTAGCAGAGGGAGTGGACATGTGTATCGGCAAGGGACACAAGTGGGGAGATTCTGGAGGGCTTCCTGGAGGAGACGGCCCAGGGGAAAGGATACGGAGCCAGCATCACTGACAACCTGCAACACCACGGTGATGGAGGTGCGGGGGTGCAGTGCCCCCAGAACCACCGCCTCGCATGTGTTTCTGATCAGCCGCTCCCGGCTCTTCTCCGCGACACCTGGGGGAGTGCAGGGCCGGGGTGAGGCGCTTCCCTGCAACACGCTCACCTTCCTCCACACCTGTTGAGCCTTCTGGAAAGGGCCTGCAGCCCCAGCCAGGGACACTGCAGGACCCCGCACCGCTGGTGGAGGATTCCATGTGGGAAGGAGACCTGACTGCCATCCGCCCACCCCTGCTATCTCTGGGTCCACTGAGGGAGTCGTCCAGGGGAGGAAATCTGCGGTTTCCTGCGTCTCCTGCTGTAGCCACTCCCATTCCAGTGGGCCCAGCCCGTGTGAGGGGGACAGAGGCGAAGGGGAGAGAAGAAGCAGGGCAATGGGAGGAAGAAGAGATGGTACCAGGCAAGAGTAGGAGCAGGGGGATGGAGAGAGAAAAACGGGGAGGCGAAGAGAAAAAAGTGCAGAGGCTGAGACCAGAGACAGAGCTGGAGAAAGAGACAGAAGTTGCTCCAGGGAGAAGACAGGGCAGTGGAGCTGGGGGGCAGCAGAGGAGGCGGGCGGGGGCTGTTCAGAGGTCCCGCTGGGCCCAGTCACCTGGCAGCCCAGTCTTCGGCCTCAGAAGCACTTCCAGTGTGGCCTTGTTGAAGATCTCCTTGCTGACCTTCACCTCGGCTGGCCCGTACACACCCGCGAGGACAGAGGTATCACCTGGGGAGACAGCACGGCAGGCCTCACCCACACCGTCCCTGCTTCTGGGGCCCAACGCGGGCACTTATTAGGGTGGGTACGGAGCCAGATGGCTGGAGTGCCCTGTCCCACTCCCAGCCTGGCCCGCCATTTGTGGGCAGTAATTCTCTGAGCTCTCGCTCCACCTTTCTGCCTCTACTTCCTCATCTGTAAAACAGGGATAACGATCGTACAGTAAAACCTGTGAAATCCGGAGCCCGTGTAAGGCAGAAACCTGTCAGCGAAGGAAAACTCAAATATTTCCCACTAAACGGAGAGATCCACCATCAACACTCACGGAAGCAGCAGACAAGAAACCAAACAGTGCATCGCATTGGGCAAATCTGCTGCCAAAGATCTCTTTAAAGTGTTAAAAAGCAAAGACGCCACCTTGAAGACTCAAGTGCGCCTGACCCAAGCCATGGTGTTTTCCATCACCCCATATGCATGTGAAAGCTAGACAATGAATAAGGAAGACTGAAGAAGAACTGATGACTTTGAATTACGGTGTTGGCAAAGAATACCGAATATATCATGGACTGCCAGAACGAACAGATGTCTCGAAAGAAGTACAACCAGAATGCTCCTTAGAAGCCAGGATGGCGAGACTTCGTCTCACATACTTTGGACATGTCATCAGGAGGGATTAATCCCTGGAGAAGGACATCATGCTTGGGAAAGTAGAGGGTCAGCAAAAAAGAGGAAGACCCTCAACCGGATGGACTGACATAGCGGCTGCAACAATGGGCTCAAGCATAACAACGATTGTGAGGATGATGCGGGACTGGGCAGTGTTTCCTTCTGTTGTACACAGGGTCGCTATGAGTCGGAACCAATTCGACGGCACCTAGCAACAACAACAACCTGTCAAAGGTGGAAAACTTGCAAGACATGGAAGAACGAGACAGTCCCATTGAGTTCTGGCTCTCACAGGTTTCACTGTATCTCCCTCATCACCGTCTTGTGAAGATTAAATGAAACAACAGCCCATGTGAGAGACTCAGAACAGTGCCTGGTACACGGTGAGTGCGCGATGTTGTCAGCTGCCGAGTTGGCTCCGACTCGTGGTGACCCCGCGTACAACAGAACGAAACACTGTCCACTCTTGCACCATCTTCACGATCCCCGGGACGCTCCAGTAAACTGTTATGGCTACTGTGTATCCTGAGCGCCTTCCAACCTAGGGGGCTCATCTTCTAGCACTGTATCAGACAATACTCTGATGTAATCCATAGGGTTTTCATTGGCTAATTTTTGGAAGTAGATTGCCAGGCCTTTCTTCCTAGTCCATCTTAGTCTGCAAGCTCAGCTGGAACCTGTTCACCATGGATGACCCGGCTGGTATCTGAAATACTGTTGGCATAGCTTCCAACATCAGAGCAACATACACTGTCATGCACAGTAGGACAAACTGACAGATGGATGTGAGAGTATGCAATAGACTTTAGCTAATAGGATTAACTTTATGGGAAGTTCTTCCTGAGAGGGACCTGTGTCCCTCTTATTGCAGCTGGTCTCAACTTTTGCTTCCAAAGCTTCCCCCAGGCATTCGTCCGCAAACTCTGCAGTAGTAGTTGGGATATCTGAGAAAGGGATAAATATCTGGGGGTGGATACTGATTCCTGCTTATTTCCCCAGAGTGGGTGTGATCAAGGCAAGGGAGAGAAGGTTAAGACCTGGGAAATAAAAAGCCTGGATTCCAGTCCTCTCTGACTCAGCCTAGCTGTGAACCTCGGGTGAATCTGTTCTCTCTAGGCCTCAGTTTTACCTGTCTGCAAAATGAGAGACTTAGACTAGAAAAGTGGCCCCAAACTTTTCTGACCATAACTCCCATTTTACAGCATGACCCCGTATGCATGTGAATAAAGGGAGTAGGGCTGTATCCTTTCACCACACCTATTCAATCTGTATGCTGAGCAAATAATCCGAAAAGCTGGACTCTATGAAGAAGAACAGGGCATCAGGATTGGAGGAAGACTCATTAACAACCTGCATTACACAGGTGACACAACCTCGCTTGCTGAAAGTGAAGAGGACTTGAAGCACTTACTGATGAAGACCAAAGACCACAGCCTTCAGTATGGATCACACCTCAGCATAAAGAAAACAAAAGTCCTCACAACTGGACCAATAAGCAACATCCTGATAAACGGAGAAAAGATTGAAGTCGTCAAGAATTTCATTTTACTTGGATCCACAATCAACACCCATGGAAGCAGCAGTAAGGAAATCTAAAGACACTCTTTTGGGCTCAGAGACAGAGGCGACTAGTGCAAGTGACGAGCTGCCTGATATTGAGATGGCTTGGCTCGTGAAAGCAATGCAGCATGCTGAAGTCTACTACAAGTTGATTTCATTAGTTGACCCCACAGTTCCCGAAACTCACCAAAGTGGATAGCCAAATCTACTTGGAGTTTCAGGAAAATTTTGAGAAGCTCAGAATAGAAGTATTGGACCCAGAAGAGCTCAAATCAGAATCAGCTAAAGAGAAGTGGAGACCATTCTGCTTGAAGTTTGATGGAATTATAGAAGACTTCAACTATGGTACTTTGCTGCGACTAGATTGCTCTCAGGGCTACACTGAGGAAAATACCATCTTTGCCCCAGAATACAGTTTTTTGCCATTGAAATTGCTCGGAACCAGGAAGACTATAACAAAGCAGTTTACGCCAGCGTGCAGGATGAAGAAGGAGAGAAAAGAGCTGACAAAGGAGGAGAGGAAGAAAAAAAAGCCAACAAAGCAACAAAGGTGATATAACAGCTATGTAAGCTTGGTGACATCAATTACATTAGTTAAACTGTGCAACCTTCACCCACATTCAGTGCCACCTTTCCCATCACCATAAACAAAAAAAAGTGACTACTGTCTAAAGAAAAGCTACTACTACCAAAAAGATGTTTACCTGTGTTTTATAGACTATGCAAAGGCATTCAATGCTCTGGATCATAAAAAATTATGGATAATATTGCGAAGAATAGGAATTCCAGAACACTTAATTGTGCTCACGCATAACCTGTATATAGACCAAGAGGCAGTCGTTCAAACAGATCAAGGGGATACCGCATGGTTTAAAATCAGGAAAGGTATGCATCAGGGTTATATCCTTTCACCATACTTATTCAGTCTGCATGTTGAGCAAATAATCCGAAAAGCTGGACTATATGAAGAACGTGGCATCAGGATTGGAAGAAGATTCATTAACAACCTGCGTTATGCAGATGACACGACCTTGCTTGCTGAAAGTGAAGAGGACTTGAAGCACTTACTGATGAAGACCAAAGACTATATAGCCTTCAGTATGGATAACGCCTCAACATAAAGAAAACAAAAATCCTCACAACTGGACCACTAAGCAACATTATGATAAGCAGAGAAAAGACTGAAGTTGTCAAGGATTTCATTTTACTTGGATTCACCATCAATGCCCATGGAGGCAGCAGTCAAGAAATCAAACA
>NW_004444152.1:463354-474457 GCF_000243295.1 Trichechus manatus latirostris
TTTTTTTTTTTTTTTTTTTGTGAGTTAGAATTATGCTCTACATCCTTCTCCGGCTCTGTCCAGAACCCTCTGTTGAAAAGATGTCTTTAAAGTGTTAAAAAGCAAAGACGTCACTTTGAGGACTAAGGTGCATCTGATCCAAGCCATGATATTTTCAGTTGCCTCATATGCATGTGAAAGCTGGACAATGAAAAACTGAAGAAGAATTGATGCATTTGAATTACGGCGTTGACAAAGACTGTTGAATATACCATGGACTGCCGGAAGAATGAACAAATCTGTCTTGGAAGAAGTACAGCCAGAATGTTCCTTAGAAGCAAGGATGGTGAGACTTTGTCTCATGTACTTTGGACATGTTATCAGGAGGGACCAGTTCCTGAAGAAGGACATCATGCTTGGTAAAGTAGACAGTCAGTGAAAAAGAGGAAGACCCTCAATGAGATGAATTGACACGGTGGCTGCAACAATGGGCTTAAACATAGCAACAACTGTAAGGATGACGCAGGACTGGGCATGTTTCGTTCTGTTGTACGTAGGGTCGCTATCAGTGGGAACCAACTCGACAGCACCTAACAGCAACAACCTAGAGACCGATTCCCCCCTTCCCTTCCCCACCCCTGGTAGCCAACAATGAACACTGGCCTCTGTGTATGTACCTATTTTTATCTCTTAAATGTGAGATCATACAATAAAAAAAAGAAAGAAAGAAAGAAAGAAATCAAAAGACGCATTGCCTTGGGCAAATCTGCTGCAAAAGACCTCTTTAAAGTGTTAAAAAGCAAAGATATCATCTTGAAGACTAAGGTGCACCTGACCCAAGCCATGGTGTTTTCAATAGCCTCATATGCATGCAAAAGCTGCATGAGTAAGGAAGACCGAAGAAGAACTGATACCTTTGAATTGTGATATTGGCAAAGAATATCGAATATACCGTGGACTGCCAGAAGAATGAATAAATCTCTCTTGGAAGAAGTACAACCAGAATGCTCCTTAGAAGCAAGGACGGCAATACTACGTCTCACATACTTTAGACGTGATATCAGGAGGGATCAATCCCTGAAGAAGGACCTCATGCTTTGTAAAGTAGAGGGTCAGCAAAAAAAGAGGAAGACCCTCAGTGAGATGGACTGACACAGTGGCTGCAACAATGGGCTCAAGCACAGCAATGATTGTGAGGTTGGCACAGGACAGGGCAGTGTTTTGTTCTGTTGTACAGAAGGTCGGTGTCAGTCGGAACTGACTCAATGACACCAGCAACAACAACATAAAGACAGCGAGGGCGTCACAAAAGGACTCTTGCCATTACCACCTATGATGTACTCTGCCCGGTATTTCCTACCGTTGAAAAAGAATGCTGGTTGCAACCCACCGCCACAGTGGTTCTCAACCCGTGCTGCACAGTGGGATCACTGGGGAGCTTTAGAAGATACCGAAGCCCAGGCCGTTGAGGGATGGGGCTCGGGCACTGGGCTTCTCAAAGTTTCCCAGGTGATTCTAATGTGCAGCCAGGGCTGCAGCCTGCAGTGTGACCACATGGCGCTCAAACGCAGTTCCTTAAACACTGATCTGCACCAGAATCACCGCAGGAATTCACCAAAAACGGAGAGAGCCAGCCTTAGCAGGTGTGGGGTGGTTTCTGGGACTCTGCAACCGTAACAACCTTGCCAGGGACGCTGAACATAATTTTGAGGGTCTGCAAGGACTCCCCTTGCTCCACGATCCTGTGGCTTTGGGGTTTTAGGATGAAGGAGGAGCTGCCTTTCTACTTATTTCTTAAGTTTGAAGAGATTTCAGGAGTCCCTGCGTGATGCAAATGGTTAACATGCTCAGCTGTTAACCAAAAGGCTGGAAGTTTGAGTCCACCCAAAGATACTTTAGAAGAAAGTCCTGGTCATTTACTTCTGAAAAATCAACCCAATGGAGCACAGTTCTGCTCCGACACACATGGGCTCGCCATGGGTTGGAATCAACTTGATGGCAACCGGTGGTAGTAAGAGACTTCATCTAAATTCAGCAAGAGGGCTTAGCCTGAGGGAGGCCTGGGAAGGTCCCCGGTTTGGGGCGATTTTTCCCGGGGTTGAGGAGGAGGAACTGCCACACAGTCAAGGGACTCTCTTCCCGGGAAACCCAATTCACCCTTCAGAGGGGAGGTGTTCTTGGATCCAGGAAATCTATTCTGAAGGGAGCCGTGAAGGTATTCGCTATGGTAGTAGGCTAGATCCTCGAGGGGGTCTTCACACCTGTTACTCCAGATTTCCTGCCTGTGCTCCCCCTGTACCTTCTTAAGCAGCTCCCAAAAACCCACCACTGTTGAGTTGATTCCAACTCATAGTGACCTAATAGGACAAGAGTAAAACTGCCCCGTAGGGTTTCCAAGGCTGTATGTAAATCTTTATGGAAGCAGACTGCCACATCTTTCTCCTGTGGAGCGACTGGTGGGTTCGAACCGCCAAACTTCTGGTTAGCAGCCAAGCGCTTTAACCACGGCGCCACCAGGACTCCCTCAAGCAGCCCACCTCCTGCAATTCTCTCCTCCGTCCACCACACATCCATCTTTCACCAAAAAAAACCCAAAACCCAAACCAAATGCCATGGAGTTGATCCCGACTCATGGCAACCCCACGTGTGTCAGAGTACCACTGTGCTCCATAGGGTTTTCTATGGCTGATTTGGGGGAAGTAGATCACAGGGCCTTTCTTGTGATGCACCTCTGGGTGGATCTGAACCTCCAACCTTTCAGTTAGCAGCTGAGAGCTTTAATGGTTTGTGCTAGCTGGGGACTGCCATCTTCAACCACGGCCCCATTTATCTGATGCTCTTACAGTAAAACTCCCAAAGAGTTGTCTTCACTCTCTGTCTCTTCTTCCTCTCCTCCTTGACCCAATGACAAGGCTTTGGATCCCACCTTTCCACTGAAGCAGCTCTGGGCAGGGTCACCAGTTATCTCCAAACCGCCAAACCCTTAGGTCTACTCTACCGTCACGTGACCCAGCCTTCCGTAGGACAAACATGGCTGTCAACCCTTACTTCTGGCTCCAGGTCTGCCCCTCTCCAGGCTTTTCCCCTACTTCACAGGCTGCTCCTTCTCAGTCTCTTCTGCTAGTTCCTCACACCTCCATCAACTCTCAAAGCTGAAAGACCAAGGCTTAGTCCAGGACCTCTTCCCCTTTCTATCTCCACTCATTTCAGTGGTGATTCATCCAATCGATTGCTTAAACACTGTCTATAGCCAGAGGATCCCAAAGCGTGGATGTCCAACTTGGCTATCTCCTTTGAATTCCAGACTCGTATAAACAACTGCCCAGTGCACATTTCCACTCCGATGCTTAATACCAAAAACCCCAACTAGTTGCCATCGAGCTGATTCCGACTCATGGCAACCCCATGTGGGTCAGAATAGAACTGTGCTCCACAGGGTTTTCAATGGCTGATTTTTTTGGAAGCAGATCACCAGGACTTTCTTCTGAGGTGCCTCTGGCTGGGTTCAAAGTGCCAACCTTTCAGTTAGCAGCACAGCGTTTAACCATTTGCTTCACCCAGGGACTCCTGGCATTGCACACAGAACGTCTGAGACTGAACTCATCTTCTCTCATCACAGCTGACCTGGGCAAAAACCCAGAGCCGGACTAGAACAGTGGCTTCCAAACCTCCCCATCTCTTTTTCACATATCTCCAAACCAATCCATCTGCAGCTATTATTGGTTTTACCTTCAAAATATATCTAGGCCCTCGCCACCTCCACTGCTTCCACCCAGGTCTGAGCCACTGCCATCTCCCTCCTTCCCCTATGCTCCCTCTAGTCAATGCAGCAAGCAGCCAGAGAGACTGTGTTCATATATTCAGACCATGTCAGTCCTCCACTCAAAACCTCCAATGGCTCCCATCTCACTCTCTAGGCCTTACATGACCAGCAATCCTCCTTACCACCCTCTGACCTCCCACTCCTATGAACTCCTTTCCATTCCACTTGCTGCTCCAGCCACAGTGGCCATCTGACTGTTCCTCAAACAAGCTCTTGCCTCAGGGCCTTTGTCCTTGCTGGTCCCCATGCTTGGTATGCTCTTCCTCCTCAGAACTTTGGGGTTTGTTCCCTTGCCTCTTTCAAGTCTTTCTTCAAATGTCACCTCCTCAGTGAGGCCTTCCCTGACTATCCTATATAAGATTACAACCCCTCTCCAGCACACTCTATTCCCCTTCTCTATAGCATTGTATTTATTTATCTTAATTACTGTTGGTCTCCCCCACCGGAATATAAAACCCATTGAGAGCAAGGATTTTTTTTTTTTTAATCAGTTTTGTTCATTGACTGGGTCAGGGAGTCAAGTCTAACTTGAGAGGTATTTAGCTCAGGGAAAGAGATATCTGCCCAACAGATGCGATTCGCCCCAATCTTTGTTCATATGGAGAGATGCGTATCCCAGTCAAAGGGATATTTACACAATTGGTGGGGCTGGGAAGGAGGAGATCTTTCTTAACCCAGGGTGGGAACATCACTCTCAATCTGAAGAGTAATTATTTGGGTAAAAGACTGCCACAGTTACGGTCTAGCCTGTGGTGGTGATCTGCCAGTCTGCGGGGTATTTATACAAATGGGAGGTTTGCCTTACCGTGGAATATATGGAGCCGGGGTGTGTGAGGGGTGAGAGAGGACGAGTCTGGTCTAGGGAGTTATTTATCCTGGTGAGAGGTTTTTCCTGTTTTGGAGTATTCATTTTTATGGGGAGGCCTGCCCCTCTCATTCTGAGAAGTATTTACTAGGATGGAGATACTTTCCTCCTTCCAGTCGGGAAAGAGAGATGTATCCCGGCCTATCCAGTATCCACCCAGGTACGAAGTTCTGCACCAATACAAGGGGAACATTTACCAGCTAGTATCGTGGGGAAGGGGGACTCTTCGTTGCACGGTACACTGCAGCCGTCCCCCAAAACAAACACGGCACGCGCGAACGCTGCCCGGGCAGTATTGACCTGGGTTCCTACCTTGCAGGAAAGAGGCCGAGCCATCCGGCCGGGACAGCAAATTCTGTTCGCAGGCAAAGTGCCGGAGGCTACAGCCGGGGCCCCGTGGGCCAGCTTCGGCCCCAGTCTCAGCGCGGATCGGGGTGTCTATCTGCATCTCCCCCGCCATTGCTTGGGCGCCCACGTGGGACCCGCCACTATAGCTTCCGCCCAGCAACGCGCGCCTGCGTACAGGCTGTCTATCCAGTACGCACGCGCCCATCTCGGGCGGCAAGGTTCGGCGCCCGCACGTGGCTCAGCGTTTACCAACATTCTGGCCCCGCCCACCCCGCCTCTCAAGGAAATTCATTGTACAGTGGAGGGGAGGGGGCGGGGCTTGGCAGGGGCCTGTTCTTCCCGAGGCCCAGGGGCCCTAAAACCCTGAGGCTATGATTAGGGTGCCCTTTTCTTTGCCTGTTACGGAAACAACGGCAATAAGTCTGTCGGAGACTTTTTTGGGAAGGTATACTGTTTTGTCCACTCGTCTCTGCTTCCTAGCGACGCCGGAACCGGAAGAGGTTGGCAGGGTAGTGCAGGCACCTGAGTCAGGCGCATGAAATTGCACCCCCTGGCCTGGCCAAGGAGATAGGAGGACCGCCGAGCAGCTGTTAGCGAAAATGGCGGTGGCGGTAGCGGCTGTGAGAGTCTGGGGGCCAAGTCGAGGCTTGGGCAGGGCCGGCCTCTTGCTTCTGCGGCGACTTGGGGCTCGGGGACTGGCCAGCTCTGTGAGTACCTGGGGCCCCCGAGGAGTTTTCTCTAAGTGGGAATAGGAATGTAGACGCTCTCTTAAGAATGTGAGGTCCCTGCAGGGAGTGAGGAAAGCACAGTTGCAGAAGGGACAAGGGCTAGGAGAGCCACTTGGAGAGGACACTCAAGGGAAGAACTTCCACTTCCTTGGGCGCAGAAAAGCGAGGCAACTCCTTCGTGGGTCCTGAGGGAGGGGAGCTTGTCATTAGTTGTCCCCCACCTCCAGGGCGTCCGCTTGGAGGGATGGGGGGAAGGCGAGGCATTCCCCCTCAAAGATTGGAGAATGAAACTGCCTTAGTAAGGAAATATCTTTCTTCTGGGCAAAGAACTTCTTTCATAGAAGAGGAAGGAGAGATCAGATCCCCCTGTCATGGGCTTTTATAAACCAAAACAAACCCGTTGCCTTCGAGTTGATTCTAACTCATAGCGACCCTGTAGGACAGAACAGAACTGTCCCGTGGGATTTCCAAGGGAGTCATCTTTGCAGAAGCCGACTGCCACATCTTTCTCCTGCGGAGCAGCTGATGGATAGGTTTGAACCGCTGACGACCTCTGGGTGGCAGCCGAGCGCTTTAACCACTGCGCTACCAGGGCTTCTTTGGGCTTTTATAAAACCAGAAAAACCAAACCATTGCCGTCGAGTCTGTTCCAACTCACAGCGACCCTTCTTTGCTGTATTTGCCACAATTTTCATATGCAAATGAATCGCGTGAAAAAGTTTTAATTCTTTTCTCCTCTGATCGAATGTCAGGACAGGGATCTTGTCTGTTCTGGTCACTGCACAGAGGGGATGCTCAGTAAATATTTGTTGAGTTAGTGAGGGGGTTGGGGAAGAGGGATCTAGACCGGGAACTTTGCCCACATTTTTTACAAACACGGGAGAAATGCTTTATTCTTTGTCAAAAGGGTCAGAATTCTTTGGGGGTAGGTGCTAAGGGCAAGCTCATGTTGCAGAAATCTCCTAGTTCAGAGAAGAGAGGCAGTGGGTGGGCTTCAGAAGAGCTTTGAACTAAAATTTCGAAGATAAGAGAGTAGTGGTTAAGAGGACAGGTTCTGGAACCAGACCGCATGGGTTCATAGCCCTGCTCTGCCACTTTCCAGCTGTGTGGCCTTGGGTCAGGTACTGCACCTCTCTGGACCTCAGTTTCTCCCCTGTAAAATGGGAGTGCTAACAGTGACCACTTCATCGGGCTGCTCTGAAGATTAAATATGTAAAGTGCTAAAAATTGGGCCTGGCATATGATAAAGGTGGTAGGAATCTTGGCTGCTGTTGAAAGTAAGGATGGAGGGAAGGGACAGAAACCGACGTAGGAGATGGAGGGAACAAAGGAGGTGACCTTGGGAGAGTCTGGACTGGCAAGGGCCCTGGGGAGAAATCTATCTAGATCTTGTGGGGTTGGGTCTGACCCTCTGATCCCCTATCTGTAATGAAAGGAAGAGGGAATCTGTAGGAAGAAGCCCTGGTTGGGGGCGGGGGGGAAGCGGGAGGAAGGGAAGACGATTGGTCAGGGGAGAGGCTTGGGTACTTGGGAAGGGAGTCACCTGAAGCAGGTAAAAGTGGAAAGGTTGCTGTTGCAGGATCTGAAGTGGGGCAGTCTCTTGCCTTGGGTTGTTGTCTTCTGCTGATTTTAAACAATCATTTCCTCCACAGCTGATGGCATTCCCAGTAGCCCATTGGCTGGGCCAGGGAGGTGGAGATGGGTCAGATTGGGGCAAGAGTAGGGAAAGGTCACTTGTGGCTGATTAAATCTTTCCCTCCTGACTCAGTCTCTGTACTTCTCTTGCCTCGCACGCGCGCATGTGCGTGAGTCCTTTTTATTTATTTTTATTTTTTTAGAGTCCTCGCCCCTCCTCTTCTCTATTTTTAGTTTCCCTACTGGTTCTTTCTAAGATTAAAGAGTTTTTTTTTTTTTTTTTTTTTTTTTAGTGGTATAAAGGGACAGTAGCTTTTAGTTAAAAAGGATTTTGACCAGGGTTGTCCAATAGAACTTCTTGTGATAATGGAAATGTTCTATATCTGCATTATCCACTTGTGACTACTGAGCACTTGAAATGTGGCTAGTACAACTGAGGAACTGGAGTTTTAATTTTATTTAATTTTAATGAGTTTAAATTTAAATAGCCTCAAGTGGCTAGCGGCGGCCAGCGTATTGAACAGTGCAGTCTCAGCTGATTAAGGTGGAGCCAAGGTGATAGCGCCTTGGGGAAAGGTTGGGAGACTGAAATGTAAAGGACAGTTTGGGTTATAGGTGCTGGTGGGGTTTGGCGGAGGCAGGGGGGTGCCTTATTTCTTCCTTACCAGCCTGCCCTTCTCCCCACCTCTGTTAAATGCTGTGTTGCCTTGGGGGTGTTTTTTACCGGATTCCCACCTGCCTTCCTGTTGATAGCAGCTGTTTCAGTGCTCAGGGAGAAGGAGGAAGGAAACTCACTTGTCCAGGAGTCAGGGGTCAGTTTCTCAGCCACCACCCCAGACCCCTGCTCAGGCCCAGGAAGCAAGTGGGACCTCGGCCATACCACTTCACCTCTCTGAGCTCAGCAAGTGGAGTGACTAGAGTCCCTGTCCTGTTGGAAGTCAGGGAGCGCCTAGAGCTTGGTGTGTGCTCATCATCTGTAACGTTGCGAGTATTTCTATGACCACCTGTTCAGGGGCAGCCTGTCCGGGGGCTCCCGTGCCCGGTGCGGTATCTAAGCGCTGGTGCCCCGTGTGTATAGTGGGGTGAGTGGAGCTGGTCAACGCCGATCTCCTAACCATATGGGTCCATCGCCCTCTTGGCGGATCTCTTAAGGAACCCGGCCCTTTTTTTCACATCATGAACTACTTTATGATTTACAGTGCCAGTTCCCACCATTATTGTATTTAATGCAGCCACACTTCAGGGATGGTTTGTTGTTGTTGGTTGCCATTGAGTCAGCTCTCACTCATGGTAACAACGTGTACAGCAGAACGAAACATTTCCCGTCCTGCACCAGCTTTGCAGCTGTTGGTACGCTGAAGTCCACTGCTGTGGCCACTGTGTATTTTGAGTGCCTTCCACCCTAGGGGGTCACCCTCCAGCACTTTATTGGACAGTATTCTGTTACAATCTGTAGGGTTTTCATTGGCTAATTTTTGGAAGTAGATTACCAGGTCTTTTCTTCCTTGTCTGTCTTATTCTGGAAGCTCTGCTGAAACCTGTACACCATGGGTGACCCTGCTGGTATTTGAAATACCACGGCATAGCGGCATCAGAGCAACACATAAGCCACCACAGCATGGGCGGCGAGTGTGCTGGTAGGACCCTCTGATTAAAAGGTGAGAAGCCTGAGCTCAGAGAGTTATGAACGAGGAGCTCTGGACTCCAAAGCCCAATTTCTTGTCATGGAACCAGGCTGCCAGGAGGAGAAGGGATAGGGCTCAGGTTCAAGTCTTGCAATATCCTGCTTACTTCAATATCCGTCCTAGCAAATAGCGTGTCCACGCCACTCTGCCTGGGGCTTTGGGGCTGGTTGGAAGGGAAGAGCTGACCGTAGTCCCCAGGGTGCCCTCCCTCACCGTGCTTCGGCCCCACTTGCCATCTCCCTCCCATGAATGTGCTCCCTTCCCCCGGAGGTCTTTATAGGTTCCCCTGCGCCCAACCCTGCTGACCTTGTCATCCTTCAGATGCCAGCTTATATGCCACTTCCTCAGAGAAGCTGTCCTGACCCCAGACACCAGGTCTCTACTTGTAAAATGGGGTTAATAGTAGTGCCTCCCTCAGAGAGTTGTGGTAAGGATGAAAGAAAATGGTGCTGTGGAGCAGTAAGGGCTCAAGAGATGGGAGCTGCTGTTTTTCCCCCAGAGACAGGAACTCTCACCTGGTGGATGAGGTGTGATGGCGACTGAGTCAGGGAAAGGTGAAATGCCCTCCCTCCGGACTTTCGTCCTTCGTGCTGCTGAAGCCCCTGAGTCCCAGAGGCCAGAGAAAGCCTGCTTACTCTCCGCATCCCTCCAACTGCCGGGAAGGGGGCTGCTGACTTTCCTGAGCTCGAAGCAAAGCGAGGGCTCTGCTCTTTGCATTTCTTTTGAGCAGAGTGCCTCAGACCCCACCCAGGTTTGGGTGGCTTAGCTTTTCTAGATACAGAGGCCTTAGAGTTAACTGGCGTCATCCAAGCCTGCCATGGTCTGGACCCCACCATGCCCCCAGCCTTCCAGGCAGTGACTAGGCTGCCTGGGTTCGTATGCTGATGTCACCACTCGTGATTTGTGTGGCCTTGGACGAGTCACTTGACCCCTCAGCTACCGTCTCCATGTGACCGCGGTGACAGTCGTGCCCGCCTCCCTGGGTGCTGTATGGATTTGGTGAGCACACGGTATAAAGCACTTTGAGTGATGCCAGGGCACGTGGGTAGCGGTTGTTACTGACATGCTCCAGGCACGCCAGTCTTCAGGTTCCCAGGCATCGTGCTCTCTTCTCTTGCCTCTGAGCCTTTGTTCCCTGGGACTTCTTTTGTTGGCTCACCTCTGCTGTCCAGCAGGCCCCAGGTTAGTTCGCCCTTAGGGAAGCTGTTCCTCATTTTCCACCTGATGCTAGCTGGCACTTGTTGAAAGGTTCCTCCTAGAGCCTCACCTCCAGCTGTGAGGGTGGTGCTTTTGTTATCTCCATGAGGGAGACTGTCTCCTGCCCAAGGTCACATCTCTGGAAATGAACAGAGCTAGGATTCGAACACAGGCAGCTTAGCTCTAAGTCCCTCGTCCTGCCCTAGCCCTGTAGTTAACCGCTGCACTATCCTGCCTCCTCTAAGATTGCCCCTCTTCATTGTAAAGCCTCTGTGTGTTCAGTATTTGTCATCTGTCCCTCCCCAGAGTCATGTGTGGGAATCTTCAGCCCTCAGCTCCGGACCTGACATGGAGCATGTTGTAACAGAAATATCACAAGTGGGTGGCTTTAAAGAACAGAAGTCTATTTTCTCACAGTTTTGGAGGCTAGAAGTCCAAATTCAGGGTGTGGCTCTATGGGGAGCTTCTTTCCTTGTAGTAGCCTTGCGAGTTCCTTGTCATTCCTTGGTGTCTGTCTCCTCCCTGTGTGTGTCTTTGTGTGTATTCTGCTCTTTTATAACTCAGAAGTGATTAGGTTTAGGATCTACTGTACAGTGGTATGAACTCAAGGTCATAGAACGCTGGCTCTAGGGGAAGGCTTGCTTTCTCTGTCAGCTCTGGAGGAAGGTTCTTGTCTGCAATGTAGTGAATTACTCAATATGGCCCTTTTAGCCGTAGTCTGTGACTCACACACAATGATTGGGTGGGACTGTGCAAATAAGGTGTATGGAACCCTAATGAGGGGATTCGTCAGTTTTGCCATCCCACTAGGCTTAAAATGAGCCATCCCAGAGGTGGACGGTG
>NW_004444152.1:474731-522043 GCF_000243295.1 Trichechus manatus latirostris
GGTGGCGGGGAGGGGTCTTACTGCCACCAAGAAAGAAGAGCTAGGAGTGGAGCATGTCCTTTGGACCCAGGATCCCTGCACTGAGAACCTCCTAGGCCCAGGAGACAGAGAGATGTAACGCTGGAGACAGCGAGAAGCAGCAGTAGCAGAGGCAGCAGAACCAGGAGACCAGCAGGAAACCTGCAGGAGATGGTGTGGTGAGCTTCCTGGCCCACGGAGCTAGAGAGCTGAGTGCCTTTGGGCAGGAGGCTTGTGGGCGGAGTAGGGTGCTTCTGAGCACTTGTCGGTGGAGCTGGACTTGTCGACCCATGAAGCTAGAGAGCTGAGCGCCTTTGGGCAGAGGCTTACTGGTGGATTGGGGTGCCTCTGGACACTTATTGGTAGAGCTAAATAGCTTTATAACACTTGCCTGAGCAGGGCAGAGATGGGCCGGGCCAAGAGGCCCAAGAGGCCGAGGGCCAAGGGCTAAGGAGAGGCTTGCCTGTGGACATGACTGAGATGCTGTCCTGACCAAAGAACTGTATCCTGAGTTGTTCCTGATCCTGAACTGTAACCTGTTAATTCCTTAATAAACTCATAATTGTGAGTATTGTCCATGAGTTCTGTGTGGCCGTTGCAACGAGTTATTGAACCCAGCAGAGGAGTAGAGAGTGCCGTGGAAGGGACTTCCGGTGTCAGAGTTGGTAAAAAAGGTTGGAGGGAGAAGGTATGTCTGACCTCCACCTCATAGGAATCAGCTTTGGGCTGATGCTGATGGTGATTCTCTCTCTCCTTTGTAAAGTTAGACGAGAAGGTCGGATGACACCTCTGCCACACCATTTTTACATTGTCTCATCACTTCTGCTTCCTGGTTGCTTGGAGATCTCCATGTGTCTTGGCATCTCTGTTCCCCCATCTCTGCTAGCTTGTTTGTTTAATCTCTTTTATATCTCAAAAGACATTGACTCAGGATACACCCTATACTAATCTTGCCTCATTAACATAAAGATAACCCATTCTCAAGTGAGATTATAACCACAGGTATAGAGGTTAGGATTTATAACACATACCTTTGGGGACACAGTTCAATCCATAAACAAGCAGATATTCAGGATCTCTCTGTTTGACAATAGCAGTCATTAAATACACTTGTTAGCTATTTGTGTTTATTGAGTGCTAAGTGGCAGGTACTGGGCTGTCATGGATTGAATTGTGTCCACCAAAAATATCTGTCAACTTGGCTGGGTCACGATTCGCAGTATCATATGATTATCTATCATTTTGTCATCTGATGTGATTTCCTTATGTGTTATAAATTCTATCACTATGATGTAATAAGATGGGTTAGTGGCAGTTATATTGATGAAATCTACAAGATCAGATAGTGTCTTAAGCCAGTCTCTTTTGAGATATGCAAGAGAGAAGCGAGCAGAGAGACGGGGGACCTCATACCACCAAGAAAGCAGTTCCGGGAGCAGAGTGCGTCCTTTGGACCTGAGGTTCCTGTGCTGAGATGCTCCCAGACCAAGGGAAGACTAATGCATCACAAGGACCTTCCTCCAGAGCCGACAGAGAGAGAAGGCCTTCCCCTGGAGTCGGCGCCCTGAAGTCAACGCCTGCTGGAGTGAGAGAGAATAAACTTCTTTTTGTTAAAGCCATCCACTTGTGGTATTTTTGTTATAGCAGCACTAGATGACTAAGACACGGGCTAAGCACTTTACATGCATTGACTCATTTAATCCCTTGAGATAAGTACTCCTGTCATCCCCAGAGGAGACGGAGGCTGAGAGGCGTAGTAACTGGCCGGATGTTACACAGCCAGGAGGTGGCGTTCTGGTCAGAGTTGTCCCCTTGACTGAGGTGCTGTAGTGAATGAATGCCTGAGGGGCCACCCCAGTGCCTGCTCTGTCATCCAGAGAGGTCCCTCTGTGTTTTCTTGTGTGGTGTGTGTTGTGGGCTTCAAGGCCATGTGTCAAGCTGTGCAGCCTCTGTCACTGGAAGTCACTGGCCGCCAGGACAACCCACCCGCCCCCACCCAAACCAAGAAAAAAATGGATGGAGTCACATTCTTCCCTTTGCAGGCATTTTACTCCTGTAATATACTGATTCCTTAGGACCGGGCACTGTACCTAGCCCTTCCCTCCATACGTATCCCATTAATCAATACAGTAACCCCGGGGTGGCTACCGTTACCATTTGTATAGGTCCAGGAGAAAAGGGGAGGGGGCCAGAGGCCGGGCCCAACTCCAGTGTACAGGCCAGCTGAGGGACCCTGACGTAGCCTTCCAGCCTCTGGAGACAGAGTCTTGCCTTACACCTGGTTTGTTCTGAGCCCTCAGACCCCATCCTCCTGACCCCTGCTGGCCCCTGGCCTACCTCTCAGAGCCCTTCAGTTCTGTTGCATCTCCCCTGTGCCTCACTCTCTGGAGTGCTTGCCGGGGCCACGGGCAGGCGCTAAAATCCAGTGTGAGAGGCAGTCAGTCCTTCTCCCAAGTCCTCTTCCGCATCTTCTTCCCAAGGCACCAGCCCTTTCCCTTTTCCCATTTCCCAACCTTTCTCGGCTTTGTTTTTCCCTCTCCTACCAATTTCTGACCACGGAACACGTCCCAGCCCTAACTCAGTAACTTTCACAACAGAGGCTGTTGCAACTCTTCTACAGATAAGGAAACTCAGAACTCTGTGGTGTTTTGCACACATTACTTATAAACTGGAAGCCAGGTCTGTCTGACTGCAGCCGGGTGATGGTGAGTGCTCATTCATCTGCTCATTCAGCAATTAACTGCTGGGAGCCTGCTGTGTAAACTGACCTTGACCTGATGCCTGCCTTCTTGGAACTTGTGGTGTAGGTGGGAGACCCGAAAAACCTCTTGCTGTCGAGTGGATTCTGACTCATAGTGACCCTATAGGACAGAGTAGAACTGCCCCATAGGGTTTCCAGGGAACGGCTGGTAGGTGGGAGACAGACTGAGATAAAAGACTCTTCTAGTGGGTGTAAGGAAACCCTGGTGGTGTAGTGGTTAAGAGATTGGCTGCTAACCAAAAGGTCGGCAGTTCAAATCCACCAGCTGCTCCTTGGAAACCCTATGGGGCAGTTCTACTCTGTCCTACAGGGTCGCTGGGAGTCGGAATCCACTTGACGGCATCAGGGTTGGTTTTTTGGTTTAGTAGGTGTGAAAGAACCGCTGTGCTAAGCGCTCAGTAGGGGGGACATGGTACCGTAAGAGTTCTGCTGCTTCCCTGGAAGGGCGGGGAAGTCTAGCGTATCCTGGGATGATGTTGTAAGGCCTGACCCCGCTCCACCGTTGGGAGTGGCATTTCCCTTATTTTCTCACAACCACAGAACGTACCCACGTACACATTACCGCATCGGAATCTTGGACAGCTTGTTCACTGCAATTAAAGGAAGGGGGGAACCAAAGAGGACACCCTTGACCCCACACGTGTGAGTTCCAGCTTGTGGCAAATGTGGTCATTCTTCTTCAGTGTCTCTTGGCAGTGAAGCCACAGTTACTGACCTAGAAGGAATCTAGATCACACAAAGATGGAGACGTGTGAAAACCAGGCCAGCACGGCAGCGGGTCCTGGGGCCTGCGTCTCAGCTCTGCCCAGGTCTGAAGCCTAGTCCTGATGTTGTGTTTTAGCTCTGTGGCCTGAGCAGGGTGTTTACCTCCCTGCACTTCCGTGTCTTCATCTATTCACAGGCACTAGTAAATAATCCCTGTTTCCCAGAGGTGCTGATGAAGGTTCAGTAAGATCCTGCATGTAAAGCTCCACTGACCCACAGGAAGTGCTTGATATAGGGCAACTGTTGCAATACTGAGAGCAGTTCACGCCCTCTAGGCTCGAGGCACTGGGGCTTCTCACAGGCTTTCCCAGCCTTGCCTCACCTGATCTCGTGGTCCCCATGAGGACTATGCCAGCTACTCTGAAGCCCTTGCAGTTTCTACAAGGACATGCTCTTCCTCGCTTCTTGGTTTTGCTTGTGTTCACCCCACCTAGAATGCTCTTTCCCTACCTTCTAGTTGTCCGTCAGGTCTCAGCTTTAGCATCACTTCCTCAGAGAAGCCTTACCCTCTCCATGATGCTGTATCCCCCTGCTTTCTCCTACGGTAATACCAGTCACTTTCATCATTACTGTTTCAGTACCTGTCTTCCCTGCTAGGCAGCAAGGACAGAGGTCCTGCCTGTCTCAGGTCCCCAGAACCCAGCACAGGGCTTGGAACACAGCAGGTGCTCAAATATTTGTTGAGTGAGTCAGCCCGGGCTTGTGGAGGGCGGAAGGACTGGAGTCGAGGGGGCAGTGAAGTGTGTGGAGCGGTTGGCCAGGTGATGGGGAAGGAGATGTCCTAGTTAAGACGTGAGAGCAGAGCTGTAGCGTTAGAAATAATCATAGTTGACAGTGTTTTGGGTGTTTACTCTGTAACTTACAGGTACCGTGCTAAACATTTTACACATGATCTCGTTTAAGCCTTGCTACACTTCTGTGAGGCGTTCTCCATTTAGAGATGAGAAAGGGAAGACTCCAAGAGGGGAAGTCACTTCCCCAAGGTAACCCAGCAAGGGATTTGAACCCAGGCAGTTGTTCAAACAGAACAAGGGATACTGCGTGGTTTAAAGTCAGGAAAGGTGTGCATCAGGGTCTTATCCTTTCACCATACTTATTCAATTTATATGCTGAGCAAATAATTTGAGAAGCTGGACTGTATGAAGAAGAACTTGGCATCAGAATTGGAGGAAGACTCATTAAAACCTGCATTATGCAGATGACACAACCTTGGCTTGCTGAAAGTGAAGAGGACTTGAAGGACTTACTGATGAAGATCAAAGACCATACCCTTCAGTATGGATTATACCTCAACATAAAGAAAACAGAGATCATCACAACTGGACCAGTAAGCAACATCATGATAAACGGAGAAAAGACTGAAGTTGTCAAGGATTTCGTTTCACTTGGATCCACAATCAACGCCCATGGAAACAGCAGTCAAGAAATCAAATGACACATTGCATTGGGCAAATCTGCTGCAAAAGACCTCTTTAAAGTGTTGAAAAGCAAAGATAATCACCTTGAAGACTAAGGTGCACCTGACCCAAGACATTGTGTTTTCAATAGCCTCATATGCATGTGAAAGCTGAACGATGAATAAGGAAGACCGAAGAAGAATTGATGCCTTTGAATTATGGTGTTGGTGAAGAATATTGAATATACCGTGGAATGCCAACAGAACGAACCAGTCTGTTTTGGAAGAAGCACAGCCAGAATCCTCCTTAGAAGCAAAGATGGCAAGACTACATCTTACATACTTTGGACATGTTATCAGGAGGGCTCAGTCCCTAGGGAAGGACCTCATGTTTGGTAAAGTAGAGGGTCAGTGAAGAAGAGGAAGACCCTCAACGAGATGGGTTGACACAGTAGCTGCAACAATGGGCTCAGGCATAACAATGATTATGAGGATGGCACAGGACCGGGCAGTGTTTTGTTCTGTTGTACACAGGGTCACTATGAGTTGGAACCGACTCTGCAGCACCTAACAACAACAACAAGCCTGACTCTTGGAGGCCCATCATCTTAGGCTGTACGCTGGTGGCATCCTTGGTGGACATATGGGTCAGTAAAAGCCCGTCTGGATGGCAGGCAGGAGAACAGCCTGTGGGGTTGCGTGCACCGATGGTAGCCGTGGGAGACTGAGAGGAGGCGGAGTCTGTGGCTGGACTGGGGAGGCCTTGAATGCCAGTGTGAAGAATTTGGGGCCATGATAATAATAATGATAGCTACCAGTTTTTGAGCGCCTACTCCCTGCCACTGTATGGAGTCCGTTAATCTTTACATTAATCTGTACTTTGGACAGATAAATTGTTTTTGTTCCAATTTTATAGAGGAGAAAACTGAGCACAAAGGAATTATAGTAACTTGCCTAAGGTCACACAACAAGAAAGTGGCAGAGCTGGATCTCAGGCCTTGCTGTTCTGTCCTGAGAGTCCCCTCAGGCCGTAGTGACTTAACCACTATACCATACTGCCTGCCGCCATGGTATTGAGCCCGGTGGAACCTCATTGCTGCTCCTGATGTGGCATCTCCTCTACCTCTCTCTCCCTAGCATCCCAGGAGGCAACAGCAGCAGCAGTTCTCATCCCTGGATGAGAAGCCCCAGTTCCCAGGGGCCTCGGCAGAGTTTATAGACAAGCTGGAATTCATCCAGCCCAATGTCATCTCTGGGATCCCCGTCTACCGTGTGATGGACCGGCAGGGCCAGATCATCAACCCCAGTGAGGACCCTGAGGTGAGTGGCTGCCTCCCCCGACTGCTCCATCCCTAGTTCCTTGCCCATCTCCCCTCTGGTCCCAGCTGCCCCCGTCTGTCTGTGTCTCCATCTGCAGCTGCCCCAGAAGGAGGTGCTGAAGTTGTACAAGAGCATGACGCTGCTCAACACCATGGACCGCATCCTCTACGAGTCCCAGCGGCAGGTGCGTGGGGATGGGGCCTCAGACTTACCTGGGGTCCCTCTTCCTGTGTTTGGGCCAACGGACAGCTCCCAAGAAGGTGAGGGTAGAATGGAGGTCTTTTTTCTTGGAGTTCTGTTGGAGATTTGGAGGAAGAGTGTGGGACGGGTCCTGCCCCAGGGCAGAGGAGGAACCAGATCACTGAATACACTGACAGTGTGTCTGGCTGGAGGCTTAGCTGTGCTGGTAGAGGGTGGGCGGGCAGGAGAAGACATGGTGACCCTTCCTCTCGGAAGGTCGAGTCTGGTGGAGAAACAAGGTGGACCTGGAGTGCCTCAGGGAACACCGCAGGCTCGTACCAGATGTACTGTGATCTGTCACTGTCTTAGTATCTGAGGACAAAGATCCAGTCAGACCGGTGTCAACAAAGAGGGAATTTATTGACTCAACTCACTGAAAGCCCAGGGGCCCTGTTTTCAGGCACAGCTATGTCCAGGGGCTCAAAAGATCTTATCAGATTTGACTTCTGTCTCACGTCTCTTCTCTGCTGTCCTTTGCCTTAAGTTTGTTGTCCAGCGGGTACTTTCCATGGGCAGCTGCTTAGAAGCTCCAGGCTCATGGAGAGGAGCAGAGAGAAAGGGCTCAGAATATGGGCTCTGGAGCAATACTGTAAGATGTAAGCCCCAGCTCTGCCTCTTCTAGCTGGTGGGAAAGTTGCTTAACCTCTTAATGCTTCCGTTTTCTCATCTGGAAAGTAAGAATCATAACTACATAGTACCTACGTCAGGGGTCGCCATGATTAATGACAGCATATGTAATGGCCTTTGGAATAGTGAGACTGGCAGTTAGCAGGCATTCCAGCTGCCAACCAAAAGGTCAGCAGTTTGACTCTCCTAGCTGCTCCTTGGAAACCCTGCGGGGTAGTTCTGCTCTGCTCTGTAGGGTCGCTATGAGTTGGAATCGACTCAAAGGAACACAACAGCAACAACCCTAGCTGGGCCCTGGTGGCACAGTGGTTAAGAGCTACGGTGTGCTATGGCTGTTAACCAAAAAAGGTCAGCAGTTCGAATCCACCAGCCACTGTCCTACTCTATCTTATAGGGCCCTGTAGGGTCCAACTATGAGTTAGAATCGGCTCAGTGGCAACAGTTTTGTTCTACCGCCCTAGCGATCATTATCCTTTCTACTCAGCAATAGAAAAATGTCTGGCCCCTAATGTTCCTGCAGAAGGCCTAGGGCTGATGCTCATTGGCCAGTCTTTGGTCCCAGACCCCTCCCTGAACCAATCACTGTAACTGATTGGCTAGGCCCAGATCATGTGCCCACCCCAGGAACCAAGGGAGTAGAGTAGAGCCTAGTCTTTCCAGGCCGTGTAGACCAGTGGTAGCGGCAGGCAGTACCACAGATGTCCACCATACCTGCTAGATCAGAATTGGGGGTGGGGATTGGGAATCTGTGGGTTTATTAGGAATCTGTGTGTTTATTAAACCCCCAGGTGAACCCACTGTGACTAAAACATGAGGCCCACTGGGCTAGGGGACAGTACTGAGCAAATTCAGGTGGGCAGCCCGCCTGCTGGTTTTCCCCTCCTGCTCTGACTCTCCTGCTCACAGAAACACTACATATGGGCTCCTGAAGCTAGGGCAGTGTCTCCACCAGCCCGGAAATTTCCCTCGTCCCCACTGATCACAGGATGAAGTCTGGCATCACGGCTTGGCGCACTAGGCCCTGCCTGTTCACGCCGTCACCACCCAGTGTGGCTCAGCTCTCTGCTCCTCCACCCAGCCTCAGTGCCATGCCAGGCCATGCTGCTCTTCTCTCCCTCTCTCACACTTGCTGCAGGCTCCTTCCTGCCTCATGTCTTGGCTGCACAGACAGGGGCTTTGGAATTCAGTGGACTTGGGTTCCAGTCGGGGCCCTGGTGGCGCAGTGGTTAAGAGCTCGGCTGCTAACCAAAAGGTCAGCAGTTCAAATCCACCAGCTGCTCCTTGGAGACCCTCTGGGGCAGTTCTGCTGTGTCCTATAGGGTCGCTATGAGCCAGAATTGACTCGACAGCTATGGGTTTGGTTTGGTTTCAAGTTGCAGTCACAGCTTTGACTTTGGGCAAGAAATTCTACCTGTTGTTATCTCAGGTTCCTTGTGTATAAAATGGAGATAATGATAGAGCCCACCCTCTAGGGCTGGCGCGGGGATTCTGTGAGGTCCAGCCCCTAACGTCCCTAGCCCACTGGCTGACTCAGGAAGCATCAGTAAGGTCAACTCATCCTTCAAAGCCCGGCCTGTATTAGTTGGGAATTGTTTAGCTGCAAGTAACAGACTTGCCCCCTCCCACAAAAAAACACAAAAGCAGTGGCTTGAACAGATTAACAGTTTTTTTTCCCCCTTTCACATGAGAGAAATTTGGAAATGTGGAGACAGGTGGTTCAGGGTTGGCACATTGCCCCACAGTGTCGTAGGGTATCCAGTCTGCTATCTTCTTTCTGATCTGCCATCCATTGCTCTGGCTTCTATCTTAAGTTCCCTTCATTGTCCAAAATGGCTGCTGGAGCTTCTTCCATCACCACGTTTCATTCCAGGCAGGAAGTAGAAGGGAGGGGGCGGGTCAGCCATGGCACATCCCAGCTCTCTTTACCCTCATCTCCCACTAATGGACTTTCCAGGTGGTCCCACCCAATAACATCTGCTTATATCAGTCCTTCCTAGCTACAAGGGAGACTGGGAAATGTAGTCTTTGTCTGGGCAGTTGGTGCCTGCAGTGGAATGAGATCTCTATTAACAGTGAGGAGGGGGGTAGGATACTGGATAGGCAACGGTAGTCTCTGCCACTGGCGCAAGACTTGATTCCTCAGGGGGCCCCTCTCAGGCTCCTCCCACTGCTAACTCAACAGCCCTGCCAGCCGTCAGCACCCAGCATCTGCCCACCCGCTAGGCACTGTAAGGTCAATTAGTGTTTTAATTGGCTCCCACTTGGAAGAAAGCACTCATTCATCTCTCCCCCACAGCAACTGGAAAGCCTGGCCTGTAGAAGACATTGAGGAGAACTGAAGGAGGCCTAGACGTGGGTGTCCCTCGGAGGGTGCTGTGCTCGCCTCTCTTTGTTTCATTTCACACAGATCCCTGGGTGATCTCATTTCCATCTGTGTGTCAGGGGTTCCCCAATTTCCCCACCCAGGCTTCTTCCCTGAGCCCCAGATTTACTTGGCTTTTCACCCTGGAGTCCTGCAATAAACCCAACCTGTCCAAACCTGACCTCCGCATTTTCCCCAGACCTGCTCTTCTTCCTCTTGTGTTCCGTTTCTCAGTGAAGGCACACCATCCACCCATCTGCCTGAGCTGGAGACCTGCATCTCATCCCTATCTCCCCTTCCCACTCACTGTCCCTTTCTTTCTTCTCAGTCACTAGGTGTTTGGTTAGAAATCCATTCAGCTGCTCAGCAGTGCCATAAGGGACCCAGACTTCTGTCTTTCTGCTTCACGCTTGTTGGCAAGTTGGCTTTTGTCCTGTGCCTGTGCCTCATGTTCGCAAGATGGCTGCCACAGTTCCAGGCTTCGTGGCCATGTGCACGGCAGGAAGAAGGGGGGACAAGGGAATGGTCCCTTTTAATAAGAAAGCGAAAGCTTTCTCAGATGTCCTTAGCAGACTTTCACTTAAGTTCCTGTCTGTAAAAATGTTGTGGTGGGGCAACTGACCTCTAAGTTTATGAGGGGGAGAGAGAATCATTATCAGCATCAACAGCCCAAGGCTGATTCCTGAGGCGGAGATCAACATGCCTCCCCTCTCCAATCTTTTTACCAATTCTGACACCAGCCGTCCCTCCCATAGAACTTTCTACTCCTCTGCTGGGTTCAGTAATTTATTGCAGTGGCTACACAGAGCTCACAGACAATACTCATGACTGTGGGTTTATTAAGGAAGTAACAGGCTACAGTTCAGGATCAGGGGATACAGTTCTTTAGTCAGGACAGCCTCTTCTCAGCTGTGCCCACAGGCAGGTGTCTCTCTGGCCCTTGGCCCCTTGGCCTGGCCTCTGCCCTGCTCTTTAGCTCCACTGATAAGCACCCAGAGGCACCGCACTCTGCCAGCAAGCCTCCATCTCTCACTGTCTCCAGTGTTACAGCTCTCTTTGTCTGTCTCCTAAGTCTCAGAGGTTCTTGACGATACAGGGATCCCAAGTCCAAAGGACATGCCCCACTCCTAGCTCTTCTTGGTGGTAGTGTGGTCCCCTCTTCCTTCCTCTGGGATGGCTCATTTTAAGCCTAGTGGGATGACAAAACTCACTAAGCTACTCGTTAGGATTCCATACACCTTATTTGCATGATCCTACCCCCACAAGGGTGCTGTGCACCTTATTTGCATCATTAGCAAGCTGTCCAGTCCCCTTGGGCCACAAGCACCTTATTTGCATAGTCCCACCCAATCTTTTGGTGAGAGTTACAAGACCATGGCTAGAAAGGCCATATAAAAGCGATCCATTGCACCATAGTGCCCTGTGGCCACCTCTGGCTGCAAGGGAGGCTGGGAAGCTGAGCGTTTAGCTTTTCCAGGCTCTGGGGCAAAGGGGCTTGGGAGAAGGGAGTTGGCCTGGGCACTGGGGCAGCTAGCCAGCAGGGTCTGCTGCCCTTGTCCCCACCGTCTACAGGATCAAGTCTGGCATCATGGCTTGTGCACTAGGCCCTTCTTGGCCACCCTGTTCCCATCCACTGTGGCCTCAGCTGTGTGACCACCAAGGCATGCCGCCAGGGCCTCTCGCCTGAAGCTCTGCAGGCAGTCCTGTCTCCTCCATCCACTCCTCACCCACCCGGGAGCCTGAGAGAGATTTCTAAAATGCAAGTCTGACCCTGGGGCTCCCCTGAGCAGAACTGTCCATGGGTCCCCATTGTTCTCAGGATAAAGTCCAGATAAAGCCCCCTCCCTCTCATGCCTCGTCTTTTCCCGGTCCTGCCCCTTTACATCCCAGCCCTCTGGCCTTTGTTTTTCCCTCTGCCGAGAAACCTCCCCACCCCCATCTTTGCTCAGCTCTGCACCTTCTTCCTGATGCCCCTCCCTGGCGGGCCTGGCACCTTGGAGCTCCCGTCATGCGTCGCACAGTCCCGACTGCTGTGACCCCTGCGTTATGGCACTAATCAGTATGGCAGCTCCTCCGTGAAGGGAGGAACCCCAGTGTGGCCTGGCCCACAGCCACCCTTCAGGAAGTATTTCTTGGTTAATGGCGTCGTCAGAGTTTGGAAGGATTTCCATGGTTTTCTATCATTGCTCACCATAACCGAGCTCGGGCCTCTGGGCCCTCTCCCCACCAGGGCCGGATCTCCTTCTACATGACCAACTATGGCGAGGAGGGGACGCACGTGGGCAGTGCAGCCGCCCTGGACAGCGCGGACCTGGTGTTTGGCCAGTACCGGGAGGCAGGTATGTCACCCCTGCCCCGGCCATGGAGCAGGGGCCACGGAGGCCCGGGTCTGTGGTCTCCATTGGGGTGGGCTAGGCCCTGTCCCTCCTGTGGTGTGGAAGGGGAGGCCACATTAGCTACCCCAGGGTCTCTTCCAGGTGCGGCCTAGTCGGGGGCCTGAGAGGCTGGAGGGAGAACTTCCCTAGCAAGAAAGAGACAAGCCAGCAGGGATGTCTCTCTGAAGACTGGAAAGTACAGTGGCTAAGAGCACAGGAGTCTGACCAGACAGCAGTTTAGCTTAGCTAGTGAAAGGTGTCTGCCTCGAGCGTTGTGGTCTTTTAAGATCTATCTGAATAGGATCAAATTGACAACAGGAACTTGGAAGATTAGACAGGAACCTTAGGGGGCAGTGGGCTTCTGGTGATTGGGGGAGGAACAACTCAGAAAAGGAGGGTGAGAATGGTTGCACAACTAGAATATCGTAATCAGTTGTCACTGAATTGTACCTGTAAAAACTTGATTTGGTGTATGTTCTGCTGCGTATATTCTCAACAGCAATGACGGCAAATCATAAGCGAACGAACAAACGGAACAGGAGTCTGGCTGCCTGTGTTCCATCCCATACTCTGCCAGTTACACTTGTCAGGTTTGGGCAAGTCACTCCCCTTCTCCGAGCTTCGGTGTTCACATCTCCCCGGTGGGCGGATGGTGGTTTTTGCACTGTGGGCATGCTGGGAGGACTCAGCGAGGTCAGTCTGCAGTGTGGCGTGGGCTCTCCTGGCCTCCTCTCCAGCACTGTGTCCTTCAGGGAGCAGAAACAGATGGGAGGGCCTCAACACATCTCGTGTGGGAAGATCAGGGGCCTGTAGGTCCCAGGCAGGGAGTTGACGAAATGAAATAAAATGAAGGGTTAGAGAATAGGAGTGAAGAAGATAGATGAGCACTGGGGTGACCAGGAGTGACGGAGTTGGCCGGGGAGCTGTGAGTGGGGCTTTCAGAGCGGCTGTAGGCAGGGAGGGCCTGCAAGGGGCGGCCTGTGGGTGTCAGGGGGCACTGACTGTGCCAAGGAGGCCTGTCTCGGACCGGCCCCTCCCCTCCGGCGCTACATGGCCTTGGACAGGTTGCCTAACTGCCCCATGACTCAGCTTCCTCATCAGTGATGGGGGATAGTAACCCTTCCCAAGACGGCTGTTGAGGGAATTCGTGGGACAGCTACAGCCCTCACGTGGTGCGGGGCAAGCCCCAGAGTGGAGGCTGATGCTGTGATGGGGGCCTCCCACCTTGGGACAGCCCTTCAGCAGGGGAGCACCTGCTGAGAGGCGGGGGCTGGCCAGAGCCCTCTCTGGGCAAGCACGAAGTTCCAGTCCCCTCAGCCAGACCAGGCCACCCCTTCCCACATTCTCTAGGAGGGCCAGTGCCCAGTGATATTTACCTGAGGTTTAGCATCTAGGCAGCAACTAGGCAGCAAGCCCAGTCCCCCTGTTTTTGCTGAAGGGGTCTCTCTGGTGAGGGCTCTGAGTGAGGCTAGAGGGGATCCCAGGAGACAGCTGGGCTCTGCACACGAGGGGCTGTCTGGGCCCTGGCGGGAGTGAGCCCTCCAACTCCAGGGGGTGTGCAGAAGGCCCTGTGCTGGGAAGCTGACAGGGCTCAGAAGGGGGCGGTGCGCTGCAGGGTATGGGGTGAGCCAGCCGCCCGCACCCCAGCCCTTGGGGAGGTCACTCGCCTCTCTGGATCTCAGTTTCTGCATTTGTGAGGTTGGGGAGAGTAATGACACACGTCACAATAGCATTTATGGACCTCTTCCTGAAGGCCAAGGTGCTGTCCCAGTACTTCATGAGGTTGGAGGCTTCTGTTTCCCTGCAGCCTCACAGCAGAGCAGAGGTCACTGCCTGAGGTCCCACGTGCAGTCAGGGCAGCCGCGTTTGCACTGCCTCATTTACCCTTCACCAGCCAGGTGAGGCAGGCGTCGCTGTTGCCCCTCTCACCGTAAGAAGCCCGAGGTCAGAGGTGAGGCCACGTGCCCCCTGGCAGGTGAAGCAGGAGTCCTCCTCAGGGCAGTCTGACCCAGGGACAGCCTCGCGCTTCACCCACTGGGCCGCCTCCAGGGTGCTGCTCCAAAGGGCTGTTTGGAGATACACCCAGGGATGTGTGTGGAGCGCCGACTGTGGCTCCCGGCAGGTAGTGACGTCCAGTGAAAGGTTTCCTGTGCGGCAGGTGTCCGACCAGAGCAGTAGTTACAGTGGACCTGCGGCTTCCTAGCCTGCGTTGGGCCTGGGAATCTGCTTTTACCCCTGCCCGTCCTGCTCCTCCCTGTGGGTCCCTTGTAGGTGGACCTGGGCCACACTGTGTGGAGCCTGACCCCATGGTTGTGTGGCAGTGCCTGGGACTGCGTCACCTGCCTCCACAGGGCCCCTTTTTCCTGCTTCAACCAGAACACCCCCCTTTTATCTGTTTTACATAGAGTGCAGCCACGTTTTGTGTGATTTATATTATATCCGTTGAAAAGTGTGTGATAAAAAATACAAACAAAATTAAAAGTGACTGTTGAAGTCATGCTAAACATCCCACAGCCCTAACTAGTATTTTAAGAGATCCATTATGTCAAAGCCGATTGTCTAAGCAATACTAAGTATTTCTGTTGATGTCTCATGGTGGCGCCCCTTTAACTGATAAACAGAAATTCTCCCCACTTCCTTTTCTCAGGATCAGCCTTGAGTTTGTGAGTTTTGCATTCTGCCAGCTCCCAACCCCACTGCTCAGTCGTTTATGATCTGGGGCAAATTACGGAGGCACTCCCCACCTCCGTTTCCTCCTTTGTAAACGGAGAGAGTAATACCAGCTGCCTCATGGGGGAAATGTAAGGATTAACTGCATTAATGTATGAAGAATGTCCAGAACAGCGCTTGGCAGATAGGAAGTATTATGTTCATTTTTGCTGTTCTTCTTCAGGGAAGGTGTGACTCCCCTGTGAAAAACGTGACCGCCTTGTAACATGCTCCTCATTAAATTTGTATTTGAAGAAGGGGTTCTGCAGTAAGAAAACAGTTTGTAAACCTCTGTGCCAGACAGCGTCTTCTGTATATGCTTCAAGTTCCCAGAGGGCTTCCCAGTTGGGAAACAGACGCCCCGGGCGGGAAGGGGCTTGCCCTGGGTCACTTGCAGGCTTGGTGTGACATCGCCCTACCCAGGCTAACCCTGCCCCCTCTACCACCAGGTGTGCTGATGTACCGAGACTACCCGCTGGAACTGTTCATGGCCCAGTGCTATGGCAACGTGAGTGACCCGGGCAAGGGGCGCCAGATGCCCGTGCACTATGGCTGCAAGGAGCGCCACTTCGTCACCATCTCCTCTCCACTGGCCACGCAGATCCCTCAGGGTGAGGACTCACGCCTCATCCAACGTAGACACGCAGACCAACTTCATACCCCTGTCCAGGTCCTAGCCCTTCTCCGTCTCTCCTGGCTGGGTTTCCAGGTCACTATCGTATTTAGACGCTCCACGCTCCTCTTGTCTGGGACCCTTCAGAGGAGGACTCTGGTGGCATCCCCCCCAGGTCCAGTAGCTTGAGCCTGTATATCCACATTCTTGATTTCCCAGAATTGTGCCCATCCCGTCTGTCTGCTTACACATGTAGCCAATGCTGAGTCACTGAGTGTGTGCCAGGTCCCAGGTTCCAGGCTGATGCTCCTCTGCTTTCCTTGTCTAATAGGGCACTCACAGTGGCCATAGGAGGTGAATGCTGTTTTTCACTATTATTCCATTTTAAAGAGCAGGAAACTGAGGTCAAGACTACCCAGCGGTCACGTGGCAGGTAGTGAGAAGAGTGGGGACTCAAATCACGGACTGTGTGACTCCAAAGCCCAGGTTCTCAACCCTGGCCCTTGGCTGCCTCAGTCCTCAGGGTAAAATGGACGACCCCAAGGCTTACTTGAGGGCCCTTGAAGCCACAGTGCTTAGAGCAGTTGGTGTGGCTGGCTACATTACAGGTGACATGCGTGGGAAGTATGCCCGCCCGTGCCAGGCCTGCACCCTCACAGCAAGAAGCCAGGGAGTCAGACGTCCCTGCTCTCGGGAGCCCGCAGTCTGGTTGAGGGGTCAGTCTGACTCTGCTGCAGGGCAGCTGAGGCACCTGAGTGTATATTTCCACGGGGCTTGGCAGAATGCCTGGCACCTCGGGAGCACCCTGTACATGTTTGCGCATCTCGTTCTGTGTGCAGGCAAGGAGCAGTTCGTGCCTCTCAGGTGGGAGGTGGGCCGAGAAGTTTTCTTGGGGGAGGTTGCATTTGAGCTGAGGTAGATAGGATGTCCATAAAGCCAGGCCCTTTTTAGCTCCTGCTCACCTCCCTCTCATTAAGTCACTCCTCCAGCAGATGTGTGGAGCCCCTGCTCTGTGCTGGGTGCCCTTCTCAGTGCAGTGAACAAAACAGACGAAAACCTCAGCCCTTGGGGTGCTGACACGGTGGCGGGGAGATAGAAGGTAAACAAGTAAAACAGAGTGTGTCAGGGACGACAGAGTCCTCTAGAGGACGGCAGAGCCACGGAGTGGGTGGGGCACGGAGGGGCCAGTTGTGGTTTTGGAGGGGAGGGGAGGAAGGCATCCCTGAGGAGGTGACAGTTAAGTAGAGACCAGAGGAGGTGAGGAGGGAGCCACGTGGGTGTCTCAGGCAGGAGCACGCCTGGTGGGGGGGGGAGCAGGGGGAGGGGAGTGGTAGGGAGATAAAGCTGTGGGGGGTGCAAATGGTGCAGATCTGGGGTCTCTCAACCTTTCAGTTCTGGAGGGACTTGGACTCCGAGTGGATTGGGTGCCGTGGAGTGACCTCGCTCCCATTTTAAGAGTGCTACCCCGGGCTGCCGGCGGGGAGAGACTGGGGGAAGGGGCCGGAGCCAGGGATGGCGAGGAGGCTGCTCAGTGACTCAGGCAAGAGGTGATGGTGGTTTGATCAGGGTGGCCTGGAGGAGGTGAGGAGAAGGGCTCAGATTCTGGCTTTATTTTGAAGGTGGAGCCTACAGAATTGGCCAAGTAGATGTTGGGAATGAAAGAAAGTCAGAAGTCTACAAGGACACAGCTTTTCACCCGAACTGTTGGGCCCGAACTGTTGGAAGGATGGCGTTGCCATCAGCTGACAGTGAAGGGGGGGCTGGGCAGGTTCTGGGCGGGAGACCAGGAGCCCAGCTTTTATTGTCCCCTCAGGGCCTGGCCACAACCCGCCTGGGTCCTAGAGCCCAGGGTCAGAGTGTGTGTGTGTGTGTGAGTGAGTGTGTGTGAGAGTGTGTGTGTGTGAGAGTGTGTGTGTGTGAGAGTATGTGAGAATGTCTTGAGTGTGTGTGCTGTGTATGTGAAAGTGTATGCGAGTGTGTGTATGCACGAGTGTATATATGTAAAGTGTGTATATGTAAAGTGCGTGTATGCAGGTGTGTATGTGGGTGCTGAGTGTGTATGTGAGTGAGTGTATGAATGTGTGTACAAGTGTGTGTATGAGTATGTGTATATGTGAGAGTGTATGCGAGTGTGTGTATATGTCCGTGTATGTGTGAATGTGAGTATGTGTATGAATGTGTATGCAAGTGTGTATGTGTAAGATTGCGGGTGTGTGTATGTGTGAGAGTATGGATGTGAGTGTATGTGTGAAACACGGATGTGTATGTGTGTGTGAGAGCATGGATGTGTGTATATGTACATGTGTGTATGTGAGTGTGTGTGTATGTGTGACTGTATATGTGGATGTGTTTGAGAGCATGGTTGTGTGTATGTGGGTGTGTCTGAGGGCATGGATGTGAGTTTATGTACATGTGTGTATGCAGGTGTGTGTGTGAGAGCACAGATGTGTTTGTGTGAGACTAGATGTGTGTGTATGTACGTGTGTGTGAGAGCATGGATGTGTGTATATGTACGTGTGTGTGTGAGAGCATGGATATGTGTGTGTATGTACGTGTGTGAGAGCATGGATGTGTGTGTATGTACGTATGTGAGAGCATGAATGTGTGTGTACGTGTGTGTGTGAGCATGGATGTGTGTGTGTACGTGTGAGAGCATGGATGTGTGTATGTACGTGTGTGTGTGAGAGCATGGATGTGTGTATGTACGTGTGTGTGAGAGCATGGATGTGTGTGTATGTACATGTGTGTGTGAGAGCATGGATGTGTGTGTATGTATGTGTGTGGACGTGTGAGAGCATGGATGTGTGTGTTCGTGTGAGAGCGTGGATGCGTGGATGTACATGTGGAGAGCATGGATGTGTGTGTATGTACGTGTGTGTGTGAGAGCATGGATGTGTGTGTACGTGTGTGTACATGTGAGAGCATGGATGTGTGTGTGTACGTGTGAGAGCATGGATGTGTGTATGTATGTGTGAGAGCGTGGATGTGTGCGTATGTATGAGTGAGTGTGTGTGAGAGCACGGATGTGTATGTACACGCCTGTATGCGAGTGTGTATATTGTGTGAGAGGATGATGTGAGTGTGTGCTGTTCCGTTCACCTCCCTTTCATTTCTCTGCAGCTGTGGGGGCGGCCTATGCAGCCAAGCGGGCCAATGACAACAGGGTCGTCATCTGTTACTTTGGCGAGGGAGCAGCCAGCGAGGGGGATGCACACGCTGGCTTCAACTTTGCCGCCACGCTCGAGTGCCCTATCATCTTCTTCTGCCGGAACAATGGCTATGCCATTTCCACGCCTACCTCTGAGCAGTACCGCGGGGATGGCATTGGTATGGGCCCTGCTGGCTGCTCCGCACCCCTCCCCCTCCTTCTCCCTCCAACTGCCACCCCACCTTTCTCTCCCCACTCCTCCTTCCCTTTCTCGGCCCTCTCCCTGTGGTGTCTGTCCATAGTCTTCCCCTCCTCTCCTCAGTCTGCCTCCTTTCCTTCCTTCTCCCCTGCACCTGCCCCCCGGCCTGGCCCTGCTCATCTCCCCGTCAGAGCCCTGGGGCCTGACCTGCCTTCTCTGTCCCCACAGCGGCTCGAGGCCCTGGGTATGGCATCATGTCGATCCGCGTGGATGGCAATGATGTGTTCGCTGTGTACAATGCCACAAAGGAGGCCCGGCGGCGGGCGGCGGCCGAGAACCAGCCCTTCCTCATTGAGGCCATGACCTACAGGTGCCTGCCTCTCCCCATCCCTGCCCTCAGCCTTGACAGCCACTGCATTCCTCTCCCCCATACTGGTCACCATCCCCAAAGCAGGACCCCATTGCCCCACGTTACATCCTCTTCCCTGCCTTTCTTCGTTCCTCTTCCCCTCCTTCTCCCCCAGTGCGGTCCTCTCCTCGCTGACCCTGGGCCCCTTCCCCTGCGCAGGATCGGGCACCACAGCACCAGTGACGACAGCTCAGCCTACCGCTCGGTGGATGAGGTCAGCTACTGGGACAAGCAGGACCACCCCATCTCGCGGCTGCGGCACTACTTGCTGAACCGCGGCTGGTGGGACGAAGAGCAGGAGAAGGCCTGGAGGAGGCAGTCCCGCAAGAAGGTGAGGGGCTGAGGGCCTCCGGGGTGTGTTCTGGGCAGGGTGCGGGCGTGTCGTGGGGACCTGGGAAGGATGGAGATGCTGGCGCTGGGGGACATCGAACTGGGAGACTCGGGGGCAGCCCGAGCCAGGCTGCCTGGGCCACATGCACCTCTGCCGCGTCTGAGCCGTCTGCACCACTCTGCCGTCCGCACCACTCTGCCGTCCGTCTGCCTCCTCATCTCGGAGAGGGAGACCCGTGGTGCCTGCTTCAGGCTGTTTGAGGGTCAGGTGACTTGATCCATACGCAGTTGAGTGTGTCCGGCCCAGAGTCGGCACTCTGCCCCACCTCAGCTCTGGCCATGATGGAGCCAGAGGGGCGGTGCCTTCCGGGGGTAAGAGCACCCCTGGAGGCAGGTGGCTCAGGCGTGTCCTGGCTCTGCCACAGCTACATTGCCACGGACAAGTCCCTCCTCTCCTCTGTGCCTCGGTGTCCTCATCTCCAAGCTGTCTGCCGCTTAGGGCTGCAGAGAGGCCTGAGTGAGTCCGTGCTCGGTCAGTGCCTGGTAGGTGGTGGTTCTTACCACATTGTCATGACCGTCTCCATTGTCTGGATGGGGACACAGAAACTCAGGTAGGAGGCAGGGCCCCTCCTTCAGGCCCTGGGTGGGAGGCCAGGTGCCCGCCCACTGTCTGGTGTCCCTCCAGGTGATGGAGGCCTTTGAACAGGCTGAGCGGAAGCTGAAGCCCAACCCCAGCCTGCTTTTCTCAGACGTGTATCAGGAGATGCCCGCCCAGCTCCGCAAACAGCAGGAGTCCCTGGCCCGCCACCTCCAGACCTATGGGGAGCACTACCCCCTGGACCACTTTGAGAAGTGAGGCTGGCCTTCCCCACAGCCGCCCCCACCCCCCAGCCACCCTGAGAGGTAACCCCACTCTGCAGAGGAAGAAGAGCTGGCGGGACACCGCCACCCCTTCCCCCAGCCAGCTCCCTCCAGAATACTTTCGGGGCCAGGGTGGCACCTGACATGTCTGTCTGGGGGCGGTTCCCACTCACCCTCTGGGAGCCCCCTCCCTGCTCCTTCAGGATGTTCCATTTAGGGGGCAGTGTTTGCAGCAGTTGCTGAGCCCCCTTCAGCTCCCCCTCCCTGGTGGTTACAGTGCCTTCTCCTGGGCCAGGGGAGGACACCTGCCGGTCTCGGGCACCTCTGGCCGGGGTGGCCTGGCCAGGCGGGTTGACCTGTGGAACTTACTCAGAGAGAAGTGGTCAGCAGAGATCATGAATAAACGGTTTCTGAGTTCGGCTCTGTGCCATCTCTGGCCTCTGTTGCCTGGCATTTTGCGGGTGGTGGGAAGAGCCTAGGATGGCTGCTTTGGGACCACCCCTAGCCTCTCCACTTTAGATAAATAAGGCCAGGGCTGTTGGCGTATCTACTTCCCACAGAAACTTTCAGAAGCTGGCGGGGCAGCCCTGGCAGGCAGGAAGGGAGTGGGGGTCTTCCAGTGTTGGCCTCCTGCTCTCTCACACTGCGGGAAGGAGCAGGCCTGGTGTCCAGCAAGGCGGCCAGGGGTCCGTTGGAGCTAGCCCTGCCCAGTCAGGCAGGATCGGTGTGGGGTCAGGGCACAGCTGAGCTCTGCTCTTCTGTCCACCGCTCCAGGGCCCCACAGATGTACAAACCACTCCAGGCCTCAGAGTGGGGAGTGCATGTTTTTAAAAAACAAAAAAGTAGCGGAACAGTCCCCCTGTCTTATCCCTAGCCTGGGAAAGCCAGGAGTGGCTCAAGTAGCCTGGGTCCTAGGACCGCCTCCTGCCCATCAAGGCCTAGGAGAGGCTGAGCTGGGGCCCACACCTGCTCAGCCTGCCCCTCTGGGCTCAGCACTGGAGCTGTGGGTCCTGCAGGTGTTTCCAGAGCCGAATGCTATCCTGGGGGCTGAGGGGCCGCACCAGCAGCAGGTCACGGACAGCACAGGGCTCAGCGGTGCGGTCTGCTGGCCAGGCTGTGTGGAAGTCTGGGTGAGCCCGGGGCACCAGGCCCAGGGCACGGACGCACAGTCCGGTGTAGACATCGTTGAAGGGGAAGGGTGCCACACGGGCCGCTGCCTGCAGCAGCCAGGGTGCCAGGCGCCCAGCAATGACGTAGCCACCCCCGCTGGCATAGGCTGGGTAGTCACCTTCGAAGAAGGACCCAGGCACATAGAAGGGCCCTCCGGGCTTCCGGAGGGGCTTGGCCTGGGTGAAGACCTCACCCAGGTAGAGGCCACGGGCCCAGGCTGGGGGCAGGCCCCTCAGGTGTTCCAGCAGGGCGGGGATGCGCACGAAGGCGTCGTCCTGAGCATGCAGGACAAAGGCCACGTCAGGGCAGTGGCGTCCCACCCAGTCCATCAGCAGCAGGTCCTTGAGTGTCTGGTTGAAGGGGACGTCGAAGAAGTCCCAGAGCAGCAGGTCGCTGTAGCGGTGGCTCTCCCAGGCGACCAGTGGGCCCAGGTCAGGGCCCCCCTGACCCACTGGGGACCCCAGCAGGAAAAGCAGCCGGATCCCAGGAGCCGGACGGCCCCACGTCTCCCTCACAGCCTGTCGTTCTGCAAAGCGCCCTGGTTCCGACTTGACAGCCAGCAGCAGATAGGGGACGTCTGAAGCTGAGCAGCTGGCTACTTGGCCGCCGCTGCCAGCAGGCAGCCACCGTGGGAAGCTCCGGCAGGCTGCCGACAGCAGGAAGTGGCGGAGGTCCTCAGGATAGGAGGCGAAGTCAGGGATCTCAGCGGCGGCGGCGGCCCCCCAAGCCTGGCAGCCCCCTGCCTCCGTGCTGTCCGCACTGGGCAGGGTCTCCAGCCGCCACTGCTGCTGGTTCCAGGAAGCCAAGGGCAGCAGTCCGGTCAGGCCCAGGCGGGCTGAGAGGTTAGCAGGCAGGGTGGGCTCAAGGCTGGCTGGCGTGGGGCCTGGTGGGGAGCCCTGGGGTCCTGGGTAGGCTTTGCTGAGCCGAGGCTGGGATGCCCACTCGATGTACACTTTGAGGCCCAGGAGTGTGAGCAGTGCTGACAGGCAGAGAAGGCACTTGGGGCAGCGCATGACCCAGCCCAGGGAAGGGGCCACCGCTGGAGCTGCAAGGGAGGTGCGGGGGACTTTGGGGTGTAGGGATGGGCCTCAGAGGGGACCCAGCATGGCCCCAGGGCAGACAGCCTCTCAGTCCCCCCATAGTCCCTGCCAGCCCCCGTCCCAGCTTCTCCCATGCCAGACCCTCCCTCAACAGGGATCCAGCTGTTTCTATTCCTAGACCTAGGGATCCCCCATTCCAATCCCATTCCAACCTCCTGCTCTTTCGACTCTCTCTTGGAGTCCCACTCCTTCCACCTTCCTAAACTCCCAGAGGTCTGCCTATCCCCCGACCCCACCCCAGGGACCAGGGACCCGACCCTGCCAGCTCACACCCCCACCCACCATTCATTCCTCTCCCCAGGAGTCAGGATCACTTGATTCCCAGCCTGCCGGTGTAGACTCCTTCCACCTCCCTCCCTCAACAGGGGCTGGGAACCGGGGATCTTGCTCCCTCCATACCTGTGGGTCCGGCTCTCACCAGCTTCGGCGCCGGGACCTCGGTTGGGCCCTTGCTCAGATCTCCCTTCTGCCCTTCTGAGTGTTGGTCTAGCAGCCAGCCCAGCTAGTCCAGGGGTAGGAGGGAGCTGGAGGCTGGGAGGGCCCCAGGGGTAGGGAGGGGCCGGGGCGGGGCCAAGGGAGGGGAGGGAGAGGGCGGGCGCCAGACCTGAGTGCTGGGGCTCTGGCGTGTTGGGGCTGGTTTTCTGACAACACTGCCGCCGGGAAAGGTGCAGGGGGTGGCCAGAGGCACAGCGGGCCCTGCGAGGCCTGGGAGAGGAGAACCAGGGGCCTGGAGTTGGGGAGGGCGAGTCCATGGGAGGGTGAGGCCAGCTCCAGACCTGAGTCTGGGATGGATGGTGTCAGAGTGACCCAGGGCGAGGCCGAGTCCCAAGCAGGCAGAGACTGGGAGGCTGAGGGGCTGGCGCCAGGCCACGGCAAGGAGGCGGCATGAATGTGCTGAGTGGGAATGGACGGGCCTGGCCAGAGACAGGGATGTTTGTGGTTGCTGCCCAGAGTCGGGGTGGGGGTGGGGAAGGGGCTGGTGAGGAAGAGAGAAAGGTAGTCGAGGGCTGGAGAGACGACCTTGTGACCTTGTGGAGCGAGGGACAGGCAGCCAGGGGAGGCCTGCGGGGCAGGCAGGGAGAAGAGAGGAAAGACTGGGTGAGACAGGAACTGGAGAGAGCTAAGAGAAGAGAGAGAGAGAGGACGGGAAGATGAGGACATGGAGCTGGCAAGGAGAACGGGCGGCCCGGAAGCCCCTGGTGGGGAGAGTAGCGGGCAAGAGCGATTAGAGAGGCAGGTGGAGAGAGATAGGGCCGTGGGCAGAGAGGAGGGGGTCAGAGAACAAGAGCCAGACACAGGGAGATGGAGAAGGGAGCCAGCAAGGAACAAATTGAAGGGGGGAAGGAGCGGGTGACAGGGTGCGGGGTACAGGGACCCTAGGGCCAAGTCACCCCTTCACCTCCTCCATCCGCATCAGTGCCTGGGCGGTCTGCAGGGAATCCACTCCAGCCCGGTTCCCACCTCCAGCCCCGGAGTGGGTCTGCCCTGGGGCCCTGGCCCCTCCCACAGCTGCACAGTGACTCCAGGAACACTCACATCCGGCTCTCCTGGGACCAGGAAGGGTGTCTGCCTGTGTTTACCTCTCAGCCCTCCAGAGGCCTCCGCTGTTGGGGCTGCATCAGCTGTCTGGGGAGGCGGGTGGGTGGGGCTTCCTCATCCCAGACCTCCTGGGACCTGGGATGGGACTAGGGCCCCCCTACTAAGCCTGGGCTGACTCTTCTCCTGACTGTGGGTTGGGGAGAGGCTGTCCAGATCATCTCGGGGACCCTGCCTGTCAGCAGCAACAGTTTTTATCTGTCCATTGCTGACTTCCTCTTCCCAGGTTTGAATAATGGAGCCCATGGGAACAGCTGGAGGAAGAGTGGGTTAGAAGAAAGCTGGAGTGGGAAGTGACAGCCAGGGGGTGGGAGCAGGGGCTTGAGCACCTCTGGAGGGGGATCCCAGGGCCGGGAGATGGGGTGAGGGCCACATGAGCTCTCCTGGCTTATCTACCTTCTGCCTGGGGGCACAAAGATTCTCAACCTGGGGCAGCACTGCCCCTCCTGGGGGCGTCTGGAAATTTCTAAGGGTGAAACTTTGGCTGCTCTGTCCATCAGTCTTAGTCCAATCAGGAAGACAGAAACCACACAGCCATTTGAACAGGGACCTTAGAATAATTAACTATAACAGGAAATTATTAACTGTAACAGAGGGATTGGCTAGTAAGAAGTGCTTTCTTGTGGAACATTGCGGGGGTTGGAATATGATAAACCCAATCCAACATACCTATCTCCCTAAACCTTTGGATTCCCTCTTCATGTTGGGCAGTTCTGGCATCTCAGCCTCATTAACTAGAGGTCACTGTTGACTCCAAGTTCCAGTCAACCAGCCAAGTGAAATGTTAGAACCACCTCCAGGTGCACAAGCTAACCCATTAAATCTGGAATGGCTACTAAGTGCACACATATTAACAGAATAGCCTCATATGCATGCGAAAGCTGGACAATGACTAAGAAGACCGAAGAATTGAATTATGGTGTTGGCGATGAATATTGAATATTGAATATACCATGGACTGCCAGAAGAACGAACAAATCTCTCCTGGAAGAAGTACAGTCAGAATGTTCCTTAGAAGTGAGGATGGCGAGACTTTGTCTCACGTACTTTGGACATGTTATCAGGAGGGACCAGTCCCTGGAGAAAGATATCATGCTTGGTAGAGGGTCAGCGAAAAAGAGGAAGACCCTCAATGAGATGGACTGACACAGTGGCTGCAACACTGGGCTCAAACATAATGATTGTGAGGATGGCACAGGACTGGGCAGTGTTTTGTTCTGTTGTACATAGGGTCGCTATGAGTCGGAACCAACTCTAGGGCACCTAACAACAGTGTTAGATTCCACCCTCATTGGTCTAACACTCTTAGAATCCACTCCTGTACATGTCCCCCAGGTATATTTGCAAAGTCCTGCAGTTCTTTTGGTGAATAAGCTATTCCTTCCTGGTCATAGTGTATACCTGTCCCCTGGAGCATGCTGAGACTTGACCTAGATATGTATGGGCCTAGTGGCAGCAAGGGCTGGTTGTGCTGTCTTGAGACATCCCCTTTCAAGACATCGAGCACAGGAAGGTTGATAGTCTTCTCAAACCCTGGCAGGAGGGGAACAGTGACTTGGGTGTTCAAGATTGTCAGTCTCCTGTGGTTCCAACTGGATGTCTTCATTCCAGATTTCAGAAGCCCATTCTTTACCAACCAGTGCCCTAACTTTCATATGAGAAACTTGTGCAGACTGTTATTTCAACTGTCATAATTCAACAACCTACAAAATCAAGTTTTGTGTTGGGTTTTTGGTAATATCAGCCCTGCAGCTACAAGAAATAAGAACTTCTTTTAGAGTTGTCATGGAAGCACTAATTCCTGGACTGTAACTTGAGCTAGCAGACCTGAACTTGTCATTTTCTATTTGTAAGCACTCAAAAGAGTCCATCTCACACCCTAGTCTTTAGGATTATTAGGTCCCCCAAGGCGTGTGCCTTGTTGGCACCTCATCACCACCACCAGGTGATGGCTTGATCACTTGTGATGCCACTGCATGCTGTGGGTTTCTAGCCTCTTGTTTCCCATTGGCAAAGAGCTCAGTACCGTGCTCAAGCCCAAGGGCATGAGCAAACCAATCCCCAAATCCCACCTTTGTGAGTCTTGTCTCCTGGGACACTCTGAGTACCAATTTCATATCAGTATGGATCCAATCGGGAAGAAAAAACACAAATTTGAACCGGGAAAGTTTAATATAAAGTTTAATATTAAATATAATGGTAGATTGGAATAACGAGGGACTGGCTAGTAAGGTGCCTTGGAACTTACTGGAAATCCGCTCTCTGGGGTCGGGGGGAGTTGTTCACAGGGAGGCACTTCAGCAGAGGCATTCCCGTATGAAACCACTGGGGGAGGGGGCCGGGGGAAGCTGCTGGCCCCCCGGCACTGTAGAGCCAGGTACTGGAAGAGTCACAGGAGCTGGGCACAGGGGAAGCTGCATGTGCTGTAGGGCCTGCTGAGCGAGCACACCAGAGCCGGAACCAGGAAGCAAAAGCCTTTGTCTTGTCATGGCTCTCATGTGCCCCCTACTGGCAAAGCTTAGCATCATGTGAGTTGGCAAAGGAAAAATATTTCAAGGGCCCAGATCCACTTTCACAGAGCAGACAAAGGAGTTGAATTTGGAGCCGAGAGTCAATAAATCGATCACCATGGGACTAGGGGGTGCTACTGGCATTTTGCAAGTGTGGGCCAGGGGTGCTGTACAGCCTGCAATGAGCTGAGCGGTCCTGCCCTGGAAGAACATCCCTAGGTCAGTCAGGGTCCCTGCAGGAAACAGCAGTGCAAGCGCGCGCAAACACACACACACACACCCACACGAGAGTGACTTGAGAAAGGTCTTTTGAGAAAAGCGTGGGCAGGGTGTAGGGCAGCCACAAAGGAGAGTGCAGCCCTGGGGGCTACTTCCAGGGGGAGCCTTCACCTCCCCATGCCTGAGGAGGCAGGAGAGGGAGAGGTTACTGGGACTGGGAAGGAGGGGGTTGCCTAACAGGAGCTGTGACCTTCAGCCAAGGGTGCAGCCAGCCAAGGCACCCCCGAGGCAGGAAATAAATATCCCTGTGACTAAAGCTCTTCTTTCCTCTGACCTCCTGCCAGGGCCACAGCCCACTGCTCCCCACACCCTGCGCTGAATGACTCCAACCATAAGCTGAAGGGCAGCAGTGTGGAGAGCTGGTCAGGCATTGCACACAGCCTGCTGAGATCTGCTTGCATGGGGAGGGGCTGAAGGCTAGGCAGGGACAGGGCCGGCTGCGTCCCGACGCTGCTCCTCTGGTGCCGACTTTAGGCCCTAGGCCCAGTCAGCCCCCAGAACCTCACAGTTGGGCAGCATCTCCTCCACCAAGATCCGAGTGAGGCCGGGGTTGGACACGGAGGGGAGGTCTGAGATGTCCAGCTTGCGGAGTTTCCTGGAAGGAGGGACGCAGGGTGGGAGGCCAGCATAAGACAGTGTGTATGTGAACCCCACTTCAATCCCTAAAACCAAAAAAAAAACCCAAACCCCTTGCCGTCGAGTTGATTCCGACTCATAGCGACCCCAAAGGACAGAGTAGAACCGCCCCATAGGGTTTCCAAGGAGCACCTGGTGGATTCGAACTGCCGACCTACTGGTTAGCAGCCATAGCTCTTAACCAGTATGCCACCAGGGTTTCTGTTCAATCCCTAGCTTCCTAAAATTAAAACAAAAAACAACATTTTACTCTACACCGATGTTCACTGTAGCATTCTTCACAAGGGCCAAAAGGTGGAAACAGCAGAAATGCCTTATGAACAGATGCACGGACAAACACAATGTGGTATCTACGCACAACGGAATATCACTCAGCCATACAGAGCAATGAAGTCCTGACCCATGCCACCACATGGAGGAACCTTGGAAACATCGTGCTGAGTGAAAGAAGTCAGTCACAAAAGGACAAATACTGTATGAGCTCATTCATATGAAATAAGCAAATACGTAGAAGCCAAAGATTATTAGTGTTACCAGGGGTGGGAGGGAGGGAGAAGGAGGGGTTATTGCTTAGAGGGCAGTGAGTTTATGTTAATGGTGGTGGAATAATTGGGAAAAGGATAGTGACAACGGGTGCACAACGTGAAGAATATAATCAATGTCACTGAATTATAAATACAAAAATTGTTGAATTAGCAAATGTTTTGTTATGTATATTTTTACCACAATAAAAAAAAATCTTCATAACTGCCCAGAAAATGGCAGAGCTGTCCAAAGTACATGTAAGCCACCGTGCTACTTAGAAGTAGACACCTCTGGCTCCTATTCTGCAGCAGTGTAAACATCATAGATGTTTCACTGAGATAGAAAACAAAAGAGCAAGAAAAACTAGGAGCCTTTCACTCTCCCTGAGGCCCGCTGTGACTGCGCACCTGTGCCCACCCACCAGGAACGCTAGGCCCTTATGGAGGTGGGGGAGGTGGGGAGCTGCCCAACCACGCCCCCTCCTCTCTCTCTGTCCCGCATCTGGGCTTCGAGGGAGATGCCTTGGCAGGGGCCCAGGCTGGGCAGGCGGGGGTGGGGGTGCTGGGGTCTTACTGGAAGTGGTGGAGGCAGGCGAGGCCCCGTTCGGAGATGCGGGGACAACCGGCCAGCGAGAGCTCCTGCAGTGAGTCAGCCAGCGGGTGGAGGTGGCTGAGACACCAGTCATCCACATGGGGACAGCGCTGCAGCCAGAGGGACTGGAGCTCCTTCAGGGGCACTGCAGGGGGAACAGGAGGGATGGCAACCAGGACCCTTCTAGAGCCCACACCAAGGACCCTCCTGGGGCCCATCACCAAGGACCCTTCCGGAGCCCACCACCGAGGACTCTTCTGGAGCCCACCACCAAAGGGAAACACTCAGAGGCCTTGCCCATACCACCCTCCCCCTCCACCCCACTGTACCCCACTCACAGAGGTTGTCCAGGCCGCTGTAGTTGAGGGTGCAGCCACTGGCATCCACAGCCTCTACAGGCACGGCCTGGAACTTCAAGAAGTCAAGAGAGAAATGGCCACGTCCATTTGGCCGGATCCACTCCTGGCCCTGAAACCTGGAGAGGGAAGAGATGGGGGGTCAGCAGGGAAACCCCCACCCCAGGCCCCCCACCTCCTATATAATACAATTACTGTTCTCTGCTTGGGGCACTTGGTGTATGTCAGGCCCTGTACTAAGGGCTTCACATATATGGATTTACTGGATCCCTGTGACGATGCCATCACAGATAGAATATTTCACTGTTTTACATACCCTGAGACTGAGCGTCGCAAAGATTACTGATTAACAGTCATGTGAGAGAAAACAGCTATAATGGAAGAACCCTCGTTGATGGGCAGAAGACACGAGACACACACAGACACGGGTACCACTGCCAAGGAATTTACTGGAGGAGGTGCTCAAACCAAATGAGAATTTTAATTGGAACAAAGATGGGAGTAGACGAAGTCTACATGAATCATAAAAGTAGAAAAAAATAAAAGAAGGGGGAAAAAAAAGGAAGAAGGCAGAGAAGAAAGAAGAAGGAAGGAAAGGAAGAAAGAAAAGAGAACAACGAGAGAAGAAAGAAAAGCACACGCTGAGCACACACGCTACGCCAGGCCTTATTACAAGTGTTTAGATTGTGAAATCTCATTCAGTCTTTCCTGCCAACTTTGCAGGTTAGACTATTACCATTCCACTTTACAGGTGACAAAACTGAGGCTCAGGAACGAGCCCCCAGGCCACACAGCCAGTAGGCAGCAGAGACCAGGGACTTGCATGGAGTCTGTGTTAACTGCAGAGCCTGGATCTTAGAGATGCTTGGCCGCCTCCCCCAGCCCCACTCCAACACCTGGGCTGTCATACTTGACTGCGCCTCCCTGATTCAGGACGGAAAAGGCACCTGCGATGTACGGGCCATACCGATTTTTGATGGAGTTGACAGACCTGCCGAGAAAACCACAGGTGAGGGCGAGGCCTGGGAACAGTGCACCTGTCACCACGCCTCAACTGAGAGGGTTAGAGTCCAGAGTACCAGATCTGAGACAGCCTGACGGGCTCATTCAGGCCATAAATACTGAGGCCCATCTGGAGCCCTGGTGGCGCAGTGGTTAAGAGCTCGGCTGCTAACCAAAAGGTCGGCAGTTCGAATCCACCAGCCGCTCCTTGGAAGCCCAATGGGGCAGTTCTCTGTCCTACAGGGTTGCTATGAGTCAGCATCGACTCAACGGCAAATGCTGGGCAGGGGGGACACAGTAGGGACTAAGACAGATAACAGGCCCTGCCCTGGGGAGCTCACATTTTAGAGGGAGGCAGATAAGAAACCAGGAAATAGCAGCAAATTGCAGAGATTGCCCATTCCGCCTTGAAAGTAAAACACACGGAATGACTGGGAGTGTCTTGAGCGGGCAGAGGGGAGGGAGTGGTCTGATTTAGACTGGGTGTCAAGACATGCTTCTTGAATGTAGAGACTGTTGAAACGGCAAATGTTTTATTACCTATATATTTACCACAATGAAAGAAAAAGAAATGTTTCTCGGAGGTGACACGTGTGCAGAGATCTGAGCGGTGAGAAGGGATGTCAAGGTCAAGGCCAGAGCCCACCAGGTGGTGGTGGGGCGGGGGAGGGGATGGTAGGGAGGGGATGGGGCGTGTTCCCTGGTAGGAGAAGGTTGCAGAGTCAGTAGGGGCCAGGTCTTTTAGGCCTTGGAGTTTGGCTTTTATTCTAGTTACAATCAGAACCCATTTGAGGGTTTTAGGCAGGGTGGTAATGTTATCTGCTGTATGTTCTTAAGAGTCCTTTGGCTGCCTTCTAGACTATGACTGACTATAAACCAAACCAAACCCACTGCTGTTGCGTCAATTCTGATTCATAGCGACCCTACAGGACAGAGCAGAACTGCCCCATAGGGTTTCCAAGGAGCGGCTGGTGGATTTGAACTGCTGACCTTTTGGTTAGCAGCCAAGCTCTTAACCACTGCGCCACCAGGGCTCCATAATAGACTACAGGGGGCAAAAAGGGCCCAATGAGATTACTGCAGTAATCCAGCCAAGAAATGAAGGGGCTCAGACCAGACCACAGAAACTGGAGGTGCTGGGAGCTGGTCATATTTGCAATATTCTGGCATTTTATCAATGGACTGGATGTGGGGGGCAGAGAAGCAAAGAGAGGAATCAGAGATGACCCCTTAGAATTTGGCCCAAGCAACTGGGTGGGCTGTGGTGCTGTTTACTGAGATGGGGAAAGTTTGAGGGTGAGCAGGTTTTGGGGGAAATCAAGGGTTTGGTGTTAGCCATGTGAGGTTTGAGATGTTGGTGGGCAACTGGTTGCCTATAGGAGTCCCTGGTGGAGATGAAGATGCAAGACTCAGCAAGGGGCTCCCTGAGGCCGTTCAGGACCTTGGAGGGGTGAGGGCAGGATGTGGGCTTGGACTCCCAGGGCCTGAGCAGATGGTTCCGGACAAGGTCGTGCAGGCCAGGGGTTCTCACCGATTTTCCTGGTGTACCTTCAACGCCTGCTTATGGAGAAAGTACTCCCTTAGAGCCTGCACATCATAGAAGTGGTCAGCCAGGAACTGGACCAGCGTCCTCCTCTTCCTCTGATTGCCCTGGGGGGCCACCATCCTGTTCAGGCCACGGACACCCCTGGTACCCCTGTTCCATACTGGCGCCACCAGGCACAGGGACTGGGGAAGGGGACAGGAGAGGAGGGACTCAGCCTGGGACTTCCTGTGAGAGACAGCACTGGATCCCCCTGTTCTTGCTCCATGAATACTTGGCTCCCTGGCCCTTGCTAAATTGTTTCAGAACCTCCAGATTCCGCCTTTGTGATTGACAAAGTTTCCCCACGTTTTCCCCCAGGTTCTCCCCCTTAATCAACCCTACATTCCCTCCTTGGTGTAATCAAACTTTCTTGGTTTTCCCAAATTCTCCCCTAATTTTCCCAAAACTCTTTACTTTTCTGTCAATACTTTCATTATCTGACCTCTTAATTTCCCACAAATTCTGCTCTTAATTTTATCCAGTTCTCCCTGGGGTTTCTGGAATTACCAGTTTCTTTCTCCCTAAAACAAAACAAAACAAAAAAAACCCCACCAATCCCGTTGCTGTCCAGTCGATTCCGACTCATAGCGACCCCAAAGGACAGAGTAAAACTGCCCCATAGGGTTTCTAAGGAGTGACTGGTGGATTCGAACTGCGGACCTTCTGCCATAGCTGTTAACGACTGTGCCACTCCAAATCACTCTTGATTTATATCTTAAAGCCCCAAACTGTTCCTTTACTTCCCCTCAAAGTTCTCATGTTAACTTGCCCTGAATTCTCTGTTTTAACCAAATTCTCGTTTTTCCAAAATTCTTGGGTTAATTTTGCCTAAAACTTTATTTCCCCTCAAAATTCCTCTTAAACTCTACACTTCTCTCCTTAATGTTTTCTAAATTCATCCCTTGTTTTTACCCAATTCTTCCTTTTCTCTTTCTAAATTCTCTCGATGAATATTGCAAATTCTCTCCTTAATTTCCCCCAGGTCCTTCCCTTGGAACTACCAGATTCACTCCTTATTATTCCTTTGGTCTCCCATCAAAATTCCTAATTCTTCCATAAAGTTCGCACAAGTTTATTCTTTGGTCTCCTGCCCTTGACCTTTAAAGGCCAGAATCTTGGCCAATCCCTTCCAAGCGCCCCCCACCTCCCCGCCCAGGTCCCAATCTCGCCTACCCATTTGCTCCCCGTAGTCTTAGCCCTAACTCTGATTGGCTCGAGCATCAGCCTTCTCCCCTGTCCCTCACAACTCTCGGCTTTCCTATTGGTTTCTCTCTCCAAGTCCCGGCTCCCTCTCAATCGCTAAAGCCCCTCCACAGCCTGTGTCTCGATTTTTCCCTGTCCGATCGTCCCCGGTCTACACTCCCAGTGCGAGGCTTAGCGGGAGAGGCTCCTGCCCTTTCGTGGCTCCTTGCCCTCCTGGGTGCCAACAGCGGTCCTAAAGGCGGAGGCGGCAGAGAAAACAAGTTTTGGAGGCTTTAGGTGCTCCGATCACTTACCGCCCTGGGCGCTGCCATCTTGCTAGAGTTACGTAACCGGAAGGGGCAGATCTTATTGTCCTGTCCCGCCTGACTGTTTCAGTAATAGGCTTCATCTCTAATGGCCACGCCTCTCTATTTTCCAGGCCTCCTCTTAAAGACGCAGAGTCCCTGGGTGATGCAAACGAAAGGTTGGAGGTTCGAGTGCACCCGGAGGTGCCTTGGAAGAAAGACCTAGTGATCTATTTACAAAAAATCAACCATTGAAAACCTGTGGAGCACAGTTCTACTTTGACACACATGGGGTCGCCATGAGTTGTAATCTACTCAAGGGCAACTGGTTTTCATTTCTTGAAGGCACACGTATTTTGACTCTTTTGGATTAGGGATTGCTCAGAGTGCCCTTTCCACCGGCTTTATGACTCTGAAGACTTTTCTAGAAGAGGGTGGGCAGTCCTTCATGTAATGCACCTTTCTTCCCTGCTACTGAGTTGAGACTAGTATCATGAGGTGTTAGAGTTCAGTTTGGAATTCTCAGAGTGAAGATTCAATATGAAGTCTTGTGAATAGAATTATTCATTCATTCCTTGCGCAAATACTTACTAAGCCCCTCACGGGGTCAACATTCCAGGCCGGGAGAGGCTGGATGAAAAACAGATGAATAAGCAAGCTGACTCATAGTGACCTTATACAAGGCAGAGTAGAACTGCGTCATATGGTTTCCAAAGAGGGGCTGGTGGACTTGAACTGCGGACCTTTTGGTTAGCAGCCAAGCTCTTAACCACTGCACCACCAGGACTCCAGGTAGTGTTTGGTAAGAATCAAGTAAAAAGCAAGTAATACAATAGGGAGTGACTGGGGCCTGAGGCCATCATGAAAGGCCTCTCTGAAGAGGGGACATTTAAGTGGAGGTGAAGAATAAGGAAACAGCCATTCAGAGATCTGGGGGAAGATTATTCAAGGCAAAGTCTAGAGCAAATGCAAAGGACCTGAGGTGGGAGGGGCCCAGGAGAAGGCAGGAAGCCAGATGTCAACAGATACTGGGCACCCACTAGTGGCCAGGCCTGGGTGGCTGCTGGGAAGAGGCAGGGAGGGGTGAGTTTTTACCTTAGCGTGAGAGGCTGGGGTTGGACCTTTGTGAGCAGAGTTGAGGTTAGACTTCAGAAGGAACCGAAACACAGGAGGCCGGCTGACTCTCCCTGGAGAATGAACTTTGGGACGCCTCTGTCCGCCTCCCTTGGTCCCGCCTGGCTGCCCTTCACTCCCTCCACCAGGAGCTCCTCAAGCGGCTGGCTCACTCTGGACCCTGCTACTTCCTGCTCCCTGTGGCCACTGCTTAGAGGCTATGGAGCGGTGGAAGCAGTTGAGGCAGGCCAGGCTTGTATCCCTGGAACTGGGCCCACCCCCGAGGGCCCTGAGGGAGGTCCCCCCAGCGGAGAGGCCTGGCCAGACCCTTGTGTTCCCAGGAACAGACACTGGAGATGCCCGGGAGAGGCTGCTGTGGATCTGGGAGGAGCTGGTGAGTGGGGGGGTGGGGATGGAGCAGTGGGGTGGGAAGAGGGTGAGAGATGGAGAGAGAGAGAGATGAACAGTCTGGAAATAGAAAGTGCCAGTGACAGAGATCAAAAGTCAGCAGTTGAGAATCAGGAATAGAGAGAAATAGGGGCAGAGGTAGGAAGAGAGAGAGATGGAGACAGAGAGGGACATAGACATAGACCCAAGGAATAAGAGACAAGAATAGAGACAGGAAGACCAAGAAAGAGACAGAGATGAAAAGCAGAGACTGAGAGCAAGAACAGAAGCAAAGAGACTAAATGTGAGCAACAGAGAGATCAGGGGCAGAGAAGTGGAGAGACAGAGAGACAGGACATGGAAAGACGTAGAGACAGACAAATGGAGACAGAGATAGATAATGAGAGAGGGAGGTATAATGAGAGAGACAAACAGACCGAGACTCAGAGACAGAGAGAGAGGTGGAGACAGTGAGGGACGCTGAAATGGAGAGACAGAGGCAGAGATCAAGAGATACTGTCAGAAGCAGGCTGACAGATCAGGGTCTGAGGTGCAGAGACACAGTGAGGACCCCACCCCAAAGCTGCGGGCCAGGACTTGAGGGGGACCTGCTCCCCCCAGGTCCCAGATCAGCAAGCCAACCCTTGCTGTCTGCTGTGGAATGCCCATGACTCCCCACTCCGACCGGCAGGGGAACCTCCGCAGAGTGGATATCCAGCTGCTGGACCAGCTGTGCAGCCTGGCGCAGGAGATGGGGGCGCTGCGGGAGGAACTGGAAGAGGAGGAGGAGGAGAGCAGTGAGGCAGATGAGGATGAAGAGCCTACGAGGAAGCAGGAGGAAGACTTGGGGGCCTTCTGCCCAGCCACCTGCCTCCCTGACTTTGAGATAACTATCTGACGTCCTGCCAGTGTGTTTTCAATGAGGTGACGTTTATGCAAAGAAGAGGGTGGGATCTGCGGGTCAAATCAAGGTTTGAAATCAACACCTGTTCCTTGAGCAAGTGCTTTCTCTGCAGGGGTCTTGGATGAGAGCATTGGCCTGTGAGCTCTGGCCATGTTTCCAGGTGATGTGGAAAGTTCTGCAGAGGAGTTGTAGGTGTATTTGCAGATAAGCCATGAGCGTGTTGTGTGTTGTGGGTGATACACAGAGGTTTGCAGCTGAGAAACTGATGTTTGCCTGGGAGATGGGACTCTTTGCAAATATGATACAGATTCTTGCAAATGAGGTTTTAGATCAACCCTGTCCAATATGGTGGCCACCAGCCACGTGATAGTGAGCCCTCGAAACATGGCTAGTCTGAATTGAGATGTGTCATAAGTATAAAAGACGCCAATTTCAGGCGGTTAGTATGATAACAAGAATGTAAAACATTTCAATAATGTTTTTATTAATCACCTGTTGAAATGATAACATTTTGTGTATATGAGATAAAATCAAAATTATATAAATGAATTTCATCCATTTTTTTTCACTGTTTAAATACATGGCTGCTAGAAAATTTAAAATTATATATGTAGCTCTCATTGCATTTTTTTAAAAACGATACTTTATTGTGTTTTTGGTGAAGGTTTACACAGCAGTTTAGGTTCCCATTCAACAATTTCTGCACAAGTTGCTCAGCGACGTTGGTCACACTCTTCACAATGCGTGTGCAGGGTTTTCTTTTTTTTTTGTGGTAAAATATATTTAACATAAAATTTGCTATTTTAACCATTTTTAAGTCTACAATTCAGTGGCATTACTTACATTCACAGTGTTGCGCAAACATCACCACCATCTATTTCCAAAACACTCTCATCACCCCAAACAGAAACACTATACCCCTTTCTTCTCGCCCCACACCCCTGGCAACCTCTAATCCACTCTCTGTCTCTATGCCTTTACTGATTCTAGATATTCCTGTTGTATTTCTTTTGCATAGCAGTATTTCAGACGTTTGAAAATGGAGTGTGGGTGCAGTGCAATGGATTGTTTTTGTGTGACCTTTCTAGCCACGGTCTTGTAACTGTGCAAACAAGGCAATTGTGGCCCACCAAGGGGATTGGTCAGTTTTGCCTTAAAAGAGAGTCAACTCCAGAGCAGAGAGAGGATCCTACCACCACCAAGGAAGAACAGCCAGGAGTGGACAGTGAGTCCTTTGGACCCGAGATCCCTGTGTTGAGAAGCTCCTGGAACCAGGAGGGAGAGAGAACTGTAACCCTGAAAACGGCAAGAAGCCGTGGCAGGAGAGACCAACAGGAGACCGTGCAGTGTGCTTCCTGGCCCACGGAGTGAGAAAGCTGAGTGCCTGGGTTGCCTCTGGGGACTTACTGGCAGGAGCTAAAAGAGCTTTGTAATAGTTTCCTGAGCAGAGCAGAGGCCTGCAAGCACAGCTGAAAAGAGGCTGTCCTGATGCAAGAACTGTATCCGGAGCCTGAATTGTAACTTGTTACTTCCCTAATAAACCCTGTAATCATGAGTATTGTCTGTGAGTTCTTTGTGGCCATTGCAATGAATTACTGAACCCAGCAGAGAAGTAGAGAGTGCTGTGAGGTAGGGGGATGGTTGGTGTCAGAATTGGTAAAGATGGTGGGCAGAGGAGGTATGTCTGAACTCCACCTCATAGGAATCAACCTGGGGCTGTTGATCTTCCTTCTCCTTCTCCCTTGTGAATATAGAGGAAGTCAGATGCCACCCCCTTGCTGTTTTTACAGTGGGTGCGGGACACCAGCTGCCAAATTTACAGATGTGTTCACAGATGTGTTTCAAACGTGTCAGATCTCCGCCTGCAGAGGATGGGCAAATGTTTGTGGATGGTGGCAGAGGAGAAGCAAGAGTTTGCAAATGGAACTACTGCCCTGCTTTACATTTGCAGAAAAGATGCCCAAGATAGCAGGTAGAGTGCTCCAGCCTGAGGGGACACATCTCCATGGAGACATCTGAGCATTCATAAAACCAAGCCTGGTGAGGAAAACCACACGTGGACATTTTTGTAATTCTTTATGAAGGCATTTCCTAGCTGGAAGTGAGGATGTTGCAGAAAGATGAGAGGTTTGCAGAAGAGGTGTTGGGTCACTGTTCTTGGGGATGTCCTCCTTAAAAACAAGCCGCTCCTATTCACAATAGCCCAAATGTGGAAACAACCTAAAGGTACATCAACAGATGAATGGGCCAACACAATGTGCAGTATCCCTACAATGGAATATTATACAGCCACGAAGCAGAATGAAGTACTGATACATGCTAGGACATGGACGGACCTTGAAAACATTATGCTAATAATGTGAAAGAAGCCAGACACAAAAGGTCACATACTGTATAATTCTATTGGTATGAAATTTCCAGCATAGGCAAATCCATAGAGACAGGAAGTAGGTAGGTGGTTGCCAAGGTGTGGGGGGAGGGGACAGGAAGAGTGGGAAGTAACTTCTTCATGGGTATGGGGTTTTCTTTTGAGATGACAAAAATAGATCGTTCTGAAACTAGATAGTGGTGATCGTTGCATAACATTTCGAATGTACTAAATGTCACTAAAGTGTATGCTTTAAATGGTTAACTGTACGTTACATGAATTTTACCTCAATTTAAAAAAAATGGAAATGATATAAAAAAACAAAACCAAACCCAAGTTGCTTCTTTTGGTCCAGTGGAATTGCCAGGACTGACGGGAGGTGCAATGTAGGGGTAGGGTTCAGGCTCCATTGCTGTCTTAGTCATCTAGTGCTGCTGTAACAGAAATACCACAAGGGATGGCTTTAACAAAGAGAAATTTATTCTCTCACATTCTGGGAGGCTAGAAGTCCAAATTCAGAGCGCCAGCTCTAAGGGAAGGCTTTCTCTATCTGTCGGCTCTGGAGGAAGATCTTGCATCAATCTTTCCCTGGTCTAGAAGCTTCTCCTCGCAGGAACCTCAGGTCCAAAGGAAGTGCTCTACTCTCAGTGCTGCTTTCTTAGTGGTATGAGGTCCCCCTGTCTCTCTGCTTGCTTTTCTCTTTTATATCTCAAAAGAGATTGGCTGAAGACACAATCCAATCTCATAGACTGAGTCCTGCCTCATTAACACGACTACTGCTAATCTCATCTCATCAACATCATAAAGGTAGGATTTACAGCACACAGGAAAATCACATCCGATGACAAAATGGTGGACAATCACACAATACTGGGAATCATGGCCTAGTCAAATTTATACACATATTTTTTGGGGACACAATTCAATCCATGACAATCATCATCCTGGTCCTCCTTTGCCAACCTGAGCCAGGGGTGCGGCTGCTGGGAGCTCTGCTGTAGGGGTGTGGGGGGAACGTTGAAAGTCAGACTCCAGCACCCAGGGGAGAGGAAAGACACCCCACAGAGCGTGCAAATGGGCAGGGCTTCCTCTCCCACCCTTAGTGCTTGTCTTAGTCATTTAGTGCTGCCATGACAGAAATACCACAAGCGGATGGCTTTTAACAAAGAGAAATTTATTCTCTCACAGTCTGGTAGGCTACAAGTCCAAATTTAGGGCAACAGCTCCAGGGGAAGGCTTTCTTTCTCTGTCGGCTGCGGAGGAATTTCCTTGTGATGCATCAGTCTTCCCTTGGTCTGGGAGAGTCTCAGAGCAGGAACCTTAGGTCCAAAGGGCACACTCTGCTCCTAGCACTGCTTTCTCTGTGGTATGAGGTCCCCAACTCTCTGCTTGCTTTCTTTTCCTTTTATCTCTTATAAGATAAAAGGTGGTGCAGGCCACACACCAGGGAAATTCCCTTTATATTGGATCAGGGATGTGACCTTAGTAAGAGTGTTACAATCCCACCCTAATCCTCTTTAACATAAAATTACAATAATAAAATGGAGGACAACCATACAATACTGGGAATCATGGTCCAGCCAAATTGATACACACATTTTTTGGGGGACTTAAATTCAATCCATGACAGTGCTCTAGACAGAAGCTGGGGGATCCCGAGGGTCTCCTGGGAGACATCCAGGCAGTGGGAGTCATCAGGCATGAGGAGGTCGGGCTCTGTGGCCCCAGGGTCATGTTTCACAGATGTGTCTCTTGGGGAGAAAGAGGTGGGGGACGGTGCTGCTGACAGGAGGCTGGGCGGTGGCTTGGGAGGAGGGCTCATCATTGAAACCAGCATGTGGGTGTCTCCTGATGTTGTCTGGGTGGCAGTTGCTCTGAACCATGGCCTGGGTCACAGAGGTGACATCTATGGGGGAGTCAGGAAGTTTGGGTGGTTGTGGCCAGCCCCCCACTACTGTCATCAACACCCCATTTACTGAGCTCCACCTGGCACTGACCAAGCCAGCACCCGCCCTCTGGGGCTCTCAGCCCAGCAGATGGAGAGACTCATCACCACACCGGTGACAGAAACAGCCAGAGTGGTCGGGGCTGGGAGTGGGGAGGCGTGGACAGAGGAGTCTGGGCTGGGATAGGAGAGGTGCAGGTAGAGGGGCTGGGGCTGGGATGGAGGAGAGGGGCAGGCACAGGGAACCCAGATAAGGCAACAGGCCCAGCCTCTAATATCAGGAAATGGTTTTTGGAGGATAACTGAAGGAATATGTAAAAATGAGCCAGGCAAAGAAGGAACATGGAAAGAGTGTAATAAGTGAAAACACAGTATATGCAAAGGACATGAGGCGATGGGGTCGTAGAGTGGTCTAGCCCCATGCTATTCAAAGTGTGGTTTATGGGCCAGCAGCATCAGTATTGTTACAGTCATCTGCTGCTGCATAAGAAACAACCCAAAACATAGTTGTTTTCAAACAATAACATTTATTTTGCTCACAAATCTGCAATCTGCAGGGATAGCTCATTTCAGCTTCACAGTGTCCACGACCTTAGCTAGAATCGTCCGAGGGCACAGTCACTCACAAGTCTGGCAGTTGATACTGGCTGTTGGTTGGGAGCCTTGGTTCCTCTTTATGTTGCCTCTCCAAGTGGCTAGATTGGGCTTTTACGCAACATGGTGGGTAGGTTCCAAAGGCAAGTGTCCTGAGAGAGAGAGCCAGGCAGAAGCCATATCGCCTTGTTTGACCTACCCTCAGAAGTCACACAGGCTCATTTTCACTGCCTTCCAGTTACTGAGGCAATCACAAAATCCTGCTCAGTTCCCAGGGGAGGGGAAACACAGACTGCACCTTTTGATGGGGGAGTGCAAGGTTCTGGAAGAGCATGCCGGACCGGGAATATTGCAGTGGTCAGTTTCGGAAAATACTAACTGCCACAGTCTCACCTAGAAGCTTGTTAGACCTGCTGCCTCTCAGGTCCCACCCTAGACCTACTAAATCAGAATCTGAATTTAACAAGATCCCCAGGCGCCTTGCATGCCCATCACGTTTGAGAAGTACTGTTCTAAATCACAAACATGACCCTGTTTTGAGCAGGGGAGGGACATTAGCTAAGATTAGAAAGCTTCCTCAGGCTGCTGTGTGAAGGGCGGATTACCAGTGACCATGGAGTCGACTTCAACTCATGACAACGCCATGTGTGTCAGAGAACTATGCTTCACTGGGTTTTTAGTGACTGTGATCTTTTGCAAGTAGATCACCAGGGCTTTCTTCCAAGGCACCTCTGGGTGGACTCAAACTGCCAACCTTTAGAGAGGTCGAAAATGGTGGTCGGGCGGAAGGAATGGGAGTGACTGCTAATGAGTACGTACGCTGGGTTTCATTTTGAGATGATGAAAATGTTCTGGAATTAGATAGTGGTAGTCATTGCACAAACTGTGAATATACTAAAAACCACTCAATCGTACACTTTAAACTGGTTAATATTATGGTATATAAATTATATGTCAAAAAAAGAGGTGATTGAGGTGGGGACCCAGGTGTGCAGAATGGGGCTGGACCAGGGCAGGGTGGTGAGGAGGGGAGGAGATCCTGGTAAAGGGAAACTCAGGAGGACAGAGGACAGTGGACAGGCTGTGGATGCTGATCGGCAGGGCTGGGTGGGAGGGAGGTGTCCAGGACAGGGCTTAGGGCATTGGCTTGGGGGCTGGAGGATGGGAACAGAGGCAAGGAGCATGTTTGGGGGAAGATGACATGTGTAACTCGATTATGGCTTGACTGCGTGTGTGGGAGGTGTGTACAGGCTGTGATGGCCAATTTTATGTGTTAACTTGGCTAGGTTAAGATTCTCAGTGGTTTGGTAGATACTGGCCTGGTTGCTGTTCTGTCATGTACTGTACCATAATATAATGTATTTATCTTCGTCATCTAGTGCTGCTATAACAGAAATACCACAAGTGGATGGCCCCTACAAAGAGAGATTTATTCTCTCACAGTCCAGCAGGCCAGAAGTCCAAACTCAGGGTGTCGGCTCCAGGGGAAGTCCCCCTCTCTGTGTTGGCTCTGAAGGAAAGTCCCTGTCATCAGTCCTCCCCCAGTTTGGGAGCATCTCAGCACAGGAACCTCAGGTCCAAAGGATAAGCTCTGCTCCTGGCACTGCTCTCTTGGTGGTATGAGGTCCCTCTGTCTCTCTGCTTGCTTCTCTCTTTTGTATCTCAAAAGAGATTGGCTAAAGACATTATCTAATCTTGTAGACCTCATCAATATAACTGCCTCTAATCCATCTGATTACATCATAGGGATAGAATATACAACACAGGGAAATCACATCAGATAACAAAAGGTAGACGATTGTACGATACTGGGAATCATGGCCTAGCCAAGTTGACAGATATTTTTGGGGGACACAATTCAATCCATGACAGTACTGTACTGTAATGTAATAAAATGTAATGTAATGGGATGTGATGTAGTCACTTCCATGATGTGTTCTGATGAGATCAACCAATCAGTTGAATGAAGAGTTTCCTTAGGGGTGTGGTTTGCCTCCAGAATGTAAATGGATTTCTGGCCATTGCTGTTGAGTCGATTCCAACTCATAGTGACCCTATAGGACAGAGTAGAACTGCCCCATAGGGTTTCCAAAGTTATGATCTTTATGGAAGCAGACTGCTACATCTTTCTCCTATGGAGTGGCTCGTGGGTTCAAAACGCTGGCTCTCTGGTTAGCAGCCGAGTGCTTAATCACTCACCTTCTGGCAGAGCTCGCTTTCTCTCGACCCTGCATTCTTCTTGTCGCCTGACTACGGATCTTGGGATGTAAGCCTGCAGAGGTCTGTGGCCTGCTGCCTGACTTGCAGATTCTGGATTTGCCAGCCCGCACAATCCTGTGAGTCAGCAGAGGTCTCCAGCATATACCTGACCTATGGATTTGGGATTTGCCAGCCGCCAAAATTGTGTGAGGCATTTCCTTGAAGTAGATCAGTTTCTCTCTCTCTGTATGTATACGTCTCATTGGTTTTGCTCCTCTAGAAACCCAAACTAAGACATGAGCCAATCTTGTGTGTGCACACAGGCGGACATTTTCATGGGAGGCAGCTCCCGTTGCCCATGGGAGCAGAGTCTGCGAGGTGACCCACTAGGCCTCCGCACAGGCTGTGTCTTTGAGGTGGGGGTGGGTGGGCCAGGTCTGTCTGCTACAGCTGCTGCTGGTCTTCCATGTCAGATACGCTGAGCCTCTTGTCCCTCAAGTGAGCCACCGTGACATCTTTGGGCCAGACTACGCCAGATGTTTGGGGTTATTTTGGCTCATGAGCAGAGTTTTAGGCCTGGGTTCCCACGGGTCAGAGAACAGGGACCTGGGTGCCTGGGTCTTCAAAGGTCAGAGGTCAGGGGGCTGAGTGCCTTTGTCCGTACAGGTCAGAGGCTGAGGGTGGCTGACTGGGTTTTGAGGGTCAGTGGTCAGAGGTATGGGTACCTGGGTCCTGGTGGGTCAGGCATTAAAGTTGTGGGCTTCCCTGGGGGTTAGAGTTCAGGGCACTGGATGATCTGGCATCTGTGAGCTCTGTATTGGTCAGGTGACCACCTCTTCCAGCCTCAGTTTCTTTATGGGTGAATAGGGATGATTATGATACCTACCTCAAGGAGCTGAGTAAAGATTCACAATGGAAGCGACAGCACAGCGCCTGGCATTAAAATGTGACTACTGATTGGTAAGGTGGGCTACGAGGCTGGGGTCTGGGGCCCAGGGCCCTCTGTCCAGGGCTACACTTTTCATTCATTCCACAAATGTTTACTGAGTGCTTGCTGCATGCTGGGCACTGTTCAGATGCTCGGGATACTCGGAAAACACAACAGGACAGGCAAAACCAAAGCAAACCAAAACACCAGTGATCATATCACAGTAGCTAACTCTTGGCAAGCACCAGGCTTGAGCAGGGAGACTTTGGTACGCCCCCGGCACATTTGACCACAAGACGGCATCATCTTACAGCAGAAAAAAAAAAGAAAAAACCAAACCTTTTGCCGTAGAGTTGATTCTGACTCATAGTGACTGTAAGTCCCTCCTTATTTGTGGGTGATTCTTTCTAAGACCTCTATGGATGCCTGAAACCGTGGATAGTATTGAACCCTATATATACTATGTTTGTCCTATACATACATATCTATCATAAAGTTTAATCTATAAATTAGGTACAGTAAGAGATTTACAACAATAATAAAATAGAATATAACAATATACTGTAATAAAAGTTATGTGAATTGCATTGGGCAAATCTGCTGCAAAAGACCTCTTTAAAGTGTTAAAAAGCAAAGATGTCACCTTGAAGGCTAAGGTGCACCTGACCCAAGTCATGGTGTTTTCAATCACCTCATATGCATGGGAAAGCTGGATGATGAATAAGGCAGACGGGAGAGGAACTGATGCTTTTGAATTGTGGTGTTGGTGAAGAATATTGAATATACCATGGACTGCCAAAAGAATGAACAAATCTGTCTTGGAAGATGTACATCCAGAATGCTCCTTAGAAGCAAAGATGGCGAGACTACATCTCACATACTTTGGATATGTTATCAGGAGGGATCAGTCCCTGGAGAAGGACATCATGCTTGGTAAAATAGAGGGTCTGGGAAGAAGAGGAAGACCCTTAACAAGATGGATTGACACAGTGGCTGCAACGATGGGCTCAAACATAACAAAGATTGTGAGAACAGCACGGGACCAGGCAGTGTTTCGTTCTGTTGTACATGGTGTCACGATAAGTTAGAACCAACTTGATGGCACGTAACAACACCAACAACATTGGTATAGTAATCAACCACCCTCTTGCAAATTTGTGGCTTAGACAATAATTTTTGGCAGAATTATAAACCCAAGGACAGAAAGGCCATATAAAAAGAGGAACCCATAGCACTGCACTAAGGCTGCCATAACAAAATACCACAAAGTAGGTAGCTTTCAAAACAAAAATTTACTGTCTCACCGTTCTGAAGGCTGAGAGTCCAAGAATAGGGTGTCAGTCGTGTTGACTCCTTCTGAAGCTTGCGCGATAATCTCTTCCATGTCTCTCTCGTAGCTTCTGGTAGCTCCAGGTGTTCCTTGGCTTGTAGCTCCAGTGTCACATGGCATCCTTCCTCTGTTTTCCTGTCTCCGTGTATCTTCTCTTTTACAAGGACTCCGGTCATATAAAATTAGGACCCATCCTACTCCAATATGACCTTATGTTAACCGACAACATCTTCAAACATCCTGTTTCCAACCACGGTAACATTCTCAGGTACAGGGGTTAGGACTTTAGCATATATTTCGAGGTGGGGGTGGTGGCAAAATTCAACCCATAGCAGAGATATTATCCTGGATTACCTAGGTGGGTCCAATGTAATGACAACAGTCTTTATAAGAGGGAGGAAGGAGGGCCAAAGCCAGAACATGTGGTGACAGAAGCAGAGATTGGAGTGATACACTTTGAAGATGGAGGAAGGGGTTGGCACCCTCTAGAAGCTGGAAAAGGCAAATAATGGATTCTTCCCTGTAACTGCCAAAGGGAATACAGCTTTGGCAACACCTTGATTTTAACCATGTGAGACTCATTTCCAACTTCTGACTTCCATGACTGTGAGAGAATAAATTTGTGTGTTTTAAGCCACTAAGTCTGGTAATTTGTTACAGCAGCAATAGGAAGCTAATACATCTGGCTTTCTGAAAGACTGTGCAGTGGCCTCAAGTGAGGCAAGTACTTTAGAAGACAGTGCTTGCCCCAATAAGGTCTACCTCACCTTCCCTCCTGGTCCCCAGACCCACAATTAAATCTCACATTAACTGTGCAGGTATATTGATAGGTCTGCCAAAGAGAGGAGAGGGACTGTGCTCCAAAAGAGCTACAGAATCTGGTTAACATGCATGACGAGTGTCAGGCAAGCATGCTGGAGCTTAGATTCTGAAGATTCTAAGGATGATGGGTCACAAATCTGAACAAAGTAGAGTTCATCAATGTGGGGAACTCTCCTATCAAACAGGATTTAATCCCATGGCAAGGGCCACAGGAGGCAGGTGCAATACAATGCTGAAGTTCTTGGAAGCTTAGGATAAATAAGTGCCCCTATTTTTATTTTATTTTATTTATTTTGTTGTTGACATTGAGAATATACACAGCAATCCAACAGTTTCTACATGTACGATTCAGTGACACTGATTATGTTCTTTGAATTGTGCAACTATTTTCACCCTCCTTTTCTTAGTTGTTCCCCCCATTAACATAAACTCACTGCTCCTAAGTTTCTTATCTTATCTTTCGAGTTGCTGTTGTCAGTTTAATCCTATAGAGATAGATATTGAAAGAGCATAATGCTCAAGACAGACATTCTTTACTAGTTAAGCTAAACTATTATTTGGTTTAAGAAGACTTCATGGGCTATTTTTTGTTTAAGGTTTAAAGATTATCTCAGGGCAATAATTTCAGGAGTTCATCCAGCCTCCATGGCTCCAGAAAGTCTGGAATCCATGAGAATTTGAAATTCTGTTCTGCATTTCCCCCCTATTGATCAGGATTCTTCTACAGAATCTTTGATCAAAATGTTCAATAATGGTAGTCAGGCACCATCTAGTTCTTCTGGTCTCATGGCAAAGGAGGCAATTGTTTATGGAGGCAATTAGCCACACATTCCATGTTGCTGTTGTTGTTAGGTGCTGTTGAGTCAGTTCTGACTCATAGCAACCCTATGTACGACAGAACAAAACACTGCCTGGTCTTGTGCCATCCTCACAGTCATTGTTATGCTTAAGCCCATTGTTGCAGCCACTGTGTCAATCCATCTTGTTGAAGGTCTTCCTTTTTTTTGCTGACCCTCTACTTTTACCAACATGATGTCCTTCCTCAGGGACTGATTCATCCTGATAACATGTCCAAAGTATGTGAGACGTAGTCTTGCCATCCTTGCTTCTAAGGAAAATTCTGGTCATACTTCTTTCAGGACAGATTTGTTGGTTCTTTTGGCAGTCCATGGTATATTCAATATTCTTCACCAACACCACAATTCAAAGGTATCACTTCTTCTTCGGTCTTCCTTATTCATCGCCCAGCTTTCACATGCATATGAGGCAATTGAAAACACTATGGCTTGGGTCAGGCACACCATAGTCTTCAAAGTGACATCTTTACTTTTCAACACTTTAAAGAGGTCTTTTGCAGCAGAATTGCCCAATGCAATGCATCGTCTGATTTCTTGACTGCTGCTTCCATGGGTGTTGATTGTGGATCCAAGTAAAATGAAATCCTCGACAACTTCGATCTTTTCTCCATTTATCATGATGTTGCTTATTGATCCAGTTGTGAGGATTTTTGTTTTCTTTATGATGAAGTATAATCCATATTGAAGGCTGTGGTCTTTGATCTTCGTCAGTAAGTGTTTCAAGCCTTCTTCACTTTCAGCAAGCAAGGTTGTGTCATCTGCATAACACAGGTTGTTAATGAGTCTTCCTCCAATCCTGATGCCCCATTCTTCTTCATATAGTCCAGCTTCTCGGATTATTTGTTTAGCATACAGATTGAATAAGTATGGTGAAATGATACAACCTGGACGCACA
>NW_004444152.1:522143-546948 GCF_000243295.1 Trichechus manatus latirostris
TGAACAACTGCCTCTTGATCTATGTATAGGTTCCTCATGAGCACAATTAAGTGTTCTGGAATTCCCATTCTTCTCAATGTTATCCTTAATTTGTTATGATCCACACAGTCCAATGCCTTTGCATAGTCAATAAAACACAGGTAAACATCTTTCTGGTATTCTCTGCTTTCAGCCAGGATCCATCTGACATCAGCAATGATACCCCTTACTCCATGTCCTCTTCTGAATCCAGCTTGAATTTCTAGAAGTTCCCTGTCGATATACTGCTGCAGCCGTTTTTGAATGATCTTTAGCAAAAGTTTACTTGCAGGTGATATTAATGATATTATTCGATAGTTTCCACATTCGGTTGGATCACCTTTCTTTGGAATGGGCATAAATATGGATCTCTTCCAGTCTGTTGGCCAGGCAGCTGTCTTCCAAATTTCTTGGCATAGACGAGTGAGCACCTCTAGGGTCACATTCATTTGTTGAAACATCTCAATTGGTATCCCATCAATTCCTGCAGCCTTGTTTTTCTCCAATGCCTTCAGTGCAGCTTGGACTTCTTCCTTCAGTACCATCGGTTCCTGATCATACGCTACCTCCTGAAATGGTTGAATGCCGACCAGTTCTTTTTGGTATAGTGACTCTGTGGATTCCTTCTATCTTCTTTCGATGCTTCCTGTGCCGGTATTCATCTCCTTTTCCTGACTCTTGTTCTTCTGTTGCTCCAGATGAATAGAGACCAATTGTTGTGGCTTGGATGGTAAGCTCCCCTATTAAATGAAGTAGAGATATCAGAATTTCTGTGCAACATGTGAAGTAAGGGACCAAAAGGCCCAGAGAAGTGAGCATGCTAGAATGGGTCTCGTATATAAGATGGAAAATCCACCAGCCAACTAGGGTGGCCAGTGAGCAAGCACTTCGCTGATGAAAGGGACACCAGCATCACTGAGAATCCAAGTGCTGTCCATCATCTGTAGACCAGGACTGAAAATAGGAGATGCTGTTACAGAGCTGGGCTCCATAGTAGCCACAGGGATGATACGATCTAGGAATAGAAGAGGTCAGCATTTAACCATCAGAAGCAAAGTGGATGGATGTAATCCCTATAACGGGCATGAATATTGAAGTGCAGTGGGGAGGGTGACCTGCAGAGATCACTGGAGATGGTTTATAGAACATGGTGGTCCTAGTGACAAGGTATATGGATGACCAATCAGGGTGTCACTTAATATACATAGTCATGAGTTGAAGAATGGAGATGCAGCTACCCCACTATAAAGTCATGATCCCTTGCCTTGTTTCAACACATGAAACAGTCCACAAACACAGAATCTTTTGGCTGATAAAGGGGCTGAGTCCTCATGAGAAAGGACTCTACAACACCAAGGCAAGTGTACAATGTTGTGATTCCCCAGTAAACTGCTGAAGGGACCTACAGCCATTACTTGGGTAACTATGTACTGGAGAAAGGACAATACCCGCATCTTTTGAGAGCCCTTGACACAGAGTTCAAGTCGACACTAATACCCAGGGAATGAGAGATCTACGTTGGTCCCCACTGAAATGGCTGAGCGTCAACCAATTCTGTCAAGTATAGTGACTCTGCATAGCCCTTCCATAGTCTTTTGATACTTCCTGAATCATTCAATGTTTTCCCCATAGAATCCTTCAATAATGTAACTTGAGGTTTGAATTATTGAATATATCCTGGACTGCGAGAAGAACAAACAAATCTGTCTTGGAAGAAATACAGCCAGAATGCTGCTTAGAAGCAAGGATGGTGAGACATCGTCCCGTGCACTTTGGACATGTTATCAGGAGGGACCAGTCTCTGGAGAATAATATCATGCTTGGTAAAGTAAAGGGTCCGTGAAAAAGAGAAAGACCTTCGATGAAATGGATTGACACAGTGGCTGCCAACAATGGGTTTAAACAGCAATGATTGTGAGGATGGCACAGGACAGGGCAGTATTTAGTTCTGTTGTACACAGGGTTAAACAAATATATTATTGAAATTATTTTCACTTGCTTCTTTTTACTTTTCTCAGTGTGGCTACTGGAAAATTTAAAAATCACATGTGACTTGCATTATATTACTACTGGTTACACACTGCCCCGGTTAAGCACTCAGCTGCTAAATGAAAGGTCGGTGGTTGGAATCCGTCAGCCGCTCTAGGGAAGAAAGATGTGGCAGTCCGCTTCAGTAAAGATTACAGCCTTGGAAACACTGGGGGGCTGTTCTGCTGTGTCCTATAGTGTCTCTATGAATCGGAATTGACTGGAAGGCAATGGGTTTGGTTTGGTTTGGATGCACACCAGCTGTGGAGCCCTGCCTCCACCAGGTGGCGCCAACGCAAGCTGCTGCAGACCCATCAGCTGCAGAAAGACTCAGCAGGGGTAGGACCCATCTTTGGGGTTCTTTGAGGAAGTAGGGCCTTACAGAGAGCATTGAGACTTGCTGTTCTCACACGGGGGTCGGTGAAGGGGAGGGGGGAGACTCCAAGTTCTTGTGAGCAGGAGACAGATAGTGTGATAAGCTGAATAATGGCGGCTGTCTTAGTTACCTGGTGCTGCCATTTAAAAAAACAAAACAAAACAAAAACACAACTGGGTGGCTTTAAAGAACAGAAATTTATTTTCTCACAGTTCTGGAGGCTGGAAGTCTGATTTCAGGATACTGGCTCTAGAGGAAGATCCTCCTTTGTCTCTTTCAGCTTCTAGCAGTTTCTGGCAATCCTTGGTGTTCCTGGGTTTGTAGATGCATCTGTCTCCGTTGTCACATGGCATCAGTCCTCCCCCTGTGTGTGTGTGTCTGCGTTTGTCCTCCTCTTTATAAGAAACCATTCAGAAAGGATTAGGTTTAGACTCCTTCGTAGTCCAGTATGATCTCATTAACATAGTGAAAGAAAAACCCTATTTCCAAACAGAGTCACATTCACCAGTACAAGGGTTAGGACTTCAACATACCTTTTTGGGGGAAACACAAGTCAATCCATAACACTCCACCCTTTGGCCCCCCAAAATTCATATCCTTCCCATGTGCAAAATACATTCACCCCATTGCAGCATCCCTGAAAGTCTCATCCAAAATCTCATTTTCTGAATCATCTGAATCAAGTATGGGTGATACTCTAGGTGGTTTCCATTCCGGGGAAAATTTGTCTCCATCTGTGCACTTGTGAAACCTAGAATACAAGTTATCTGCTTCCTAAGTACAATGGTGAAACAGGCATCATGTAGACATACCCGTTCCAGAAGGAAGAAATTGGAGAGAAAGAAGGGGTCACAGGTACCTAACAGGTCCAAAACCCAGCAGGGCAAATCTCATTAGATCTCAAGGCTTGAAAATAATCCTCTGTTTTCCGGGACTATCTGGGTGTCAGCCATGTGGTTGGTCATATCTTTTTTGGGGACATAATTTAATCCATAACAGCCCCCCAAAATGTCCACATCCTAAACCCTGGAACCTATGAATATGTTACCTTACATGGCAAAAGGGATTAATTTAAGGATTTTGAGATGAGGAGATTATCCTGGATTATCTGGGTGGAACCTAAATATAATCACAAGTGTTTTTATAAGAAGGCAGAGGGAGATTTGACATAGGGGACAAGAAGGTGATGTGACAACAGAAGCAAGAGGGTGGAGTGATGTGATGTGAAGAAGGGGCCATGAGCCATCGAATGTGGGCAGCCTCTAGAAGTTGGACGAGGCAAAGAAACAGATCCCTCCCTGGAGCCTCCAGAAGGAATGCAGCCCTGCCAACACCTTGACTTCAGACTTCTGACTTTCAGAACTGTAAGATTTGTGTTTTTATAAGCCACTAAGTTTCTGGTACTTTGTTACAGCAGCCGTAGGAAACTAATACCGTCAGCAAAAAAACACAGAGACAACATTAATTTTTTACATTAAAATATAACTTAAGCTAAAATGAAAATGCAAACGATACCAATATCAAGACTTAGAAGGATTCCAGGAGCTTTCTTTTCTTTTTTTTAATTTAATTGCTGCAGGAGGCATGACCTTGCTCCAGAACCATAAGGGTCTACACTACAATTCTCCTATTAGGGCTTGCCAGAGGCGGCACAAAACATCTTTCTATACCACAAAAACCAAAAAACCTGTTGCATTCAAGTTGATTCCGACTCATAGTGACCCTATAGGACAGAGTAGAACTTGTTCCAAAGGGTTTCCAAGGAGCGGCTGGTGGATTTGAACTGCCTGCCTTCTGGTTAGCAGACGAATGCTTAACTAGCATGCCACCAGGGCTCCTTCTATACTACAGATACCTCTATTAACATGGGTTAGAAGGAGGCATAAAGTGCACTAACTTGTCCTTTACTTTGGAAAGTATGTCCAACACGCCCAAGACCACCAGATCCCTGAAACCATCATAGATGTAGCAAATCCCTGAGTGTTTACAGATGTGGATGGTCCCTGAGGCCATAGAAATTTTACACTTTGTTTTAAGTAGCTGATTACTAGAGCTGAGCCTGTCACTGATGTCATTGTCATCAGTGGTACTTGTTAGCAGGCATCCGATTCCACCCTTTGGAGACTCTGTATCTTATTAAGGCATTCAGAATCCTTGCCACTTCTTGCTCATCAGATCTGATTATCATGTGGTCATCAATATAATGGACCAGTATGATGTTCTGTAGAATGTCCAGATAAACCAGGTCCTTTTGGACTATATTCTGGCAGACAGTGACAGACTGTAAATGTATACTGTTCTTTCTCCATGTAAATGCAAACTGTTGCTGATTCTTCTACCTGATGAGTTTTGAAAAGAATGCATTTGCCAGGTCAACAGCTGCATACCACATACCTGAGAGTGTGTTATTAATGCTGTAGTAAAGATACAACATTTGTCATGGCATCCGCAACGAGGGCTGCTACTTGGTCACGATTGCAGTAGTCCACTGTTACCTGACATTATCCATCTAGTATTTGGAGAGGCCAGACTGATGAATTAAGTGGAATATAATGGGAACAATCACCCATGTATCCTTAAGTCTTTGAGGGTAGACTGTGGTGCAATGGGTTTTCTTATGTGGCCTTTTTGTCTGGGTTTGTGGGAAAAAACAACTTGGGAGGGGATATCCCAAACTGATTGACATCTCCTGGGTAAGCTGTAAACAACTTGATGATTTGTTGCTTTTGTTTGGATCTGCTGCTCAGTAGTTGACAAGGCCTGAGTTGATGGACATTTCCTGAGTAATGAGGATTGGTTGGGCTTTGATCTGGCTAAGGGGATTGATTAGACTCTGATCCAGGTAGAGAGGCTCTGCCTTGAAATTAACAAGAAATGGCCTACATAAATGGCTTAAACCAAGGCTTTTCAGGTTCTCCAGGACAACGAGAGCTGAAAGGGTAAACTTGTCCATTAGGACCAAGAAGCCCTGCCCTGTGGCCCCTCCTAGACCCCAGTTTTTGTTGTGGTTGTGTGCCGTCAAGTTGCTTTGGACTCATAGCTACCCTATAGGACAAAGCAGAACTGCCCCATAGGGTTTCCTAGGCTGTAATCTTTATGGGAGCTAACTTCCAGGCCTTTTCTCCCACAGAAACTGGTGGGTTTGAACTGCCAACCTTTCAGTTAGCAGCCTAGCACTTAACCATGGCATCACCAGGGCTCCTTAGATCCCAGTAAGGAGCTGTAATACTGATAAAGGGTGTAACACTGATGGAGAGCTGGACCAGGGTAAATAGCTGGACCAGTACAAGGCACAGTAGTTAGCAGTAACCGGGAGAAACAGCAGCAGAGCCAGAAGAAGCAGAAGCTGGCACCCACCAAGCAGAGAAGTGGCAGCAGAGTGATCATAGAAGAAAGTGGGGCAAGAGTTGTTACATTTGGTAGTGAGAGGCCCATAGGCAGTGGCAAGAGGTCCAGAGGCAGCAGGGTCACACCTGCCTGAAGAGCAGGCAGCGGAGGGCTACAGAGAAACGGTGTGCAGGGCACAGAGCGCAGGGCCTGCCTGGAGTGCAAGAGAGCAGCCTTATGCCATCTTCATGATTACTGGTATATTTGAGTCCATTGTTGCAGCTATTGTGTCAATCCATCTGATAGAGGGTGTCTTAGTCATCTAGTGTTGCTGTAACAGAAATACCACAGAAGAGAAATTTATTCTCTCACAGTCTAGGAGGCTAGAAGTCCGAATTCAAGGTGCCAGCTCCAGGGGAAGGCTTTCTCTCTCTGTCAGCTCTGGGGGAAGTTCCTTGCATCAATCTTCCCTGGTCAAGGAGCTTCTCAGTGCAGGGACCCCAGGTCCAAATGACGTGCTCTTTTACTGGCTCTTGTTTCTTGGCTGTATGAGGTCTCCATGTCTCTCTGTTCACTTCTCTCTTTTATATCTCAAAAGAGACTGGCTCAAGACACAATCCAATCTTGTAGATTGAGTCCTGCCTCATTAGCATAACTGCGGCTAATCCCATCTCATCAACATTTAGAGATAAGATTTACAACACATAGGAAAATCACATCGGATGACGAAATGGTGGACAATCATACAATACTGGGAATCATGGCCTAGCCAAATTGATATGCATATTTTTGGGGGACACAATTCAGTCTGTGACAGAGAGTTTCCCTTTTTTTTGGCCTTCTACTTTGCAGCTACAGTGTTACATGTCCTCCTTTCTCCGTCTTCCTGCCTCTGTGAATCTTCTCCTTTTTTATAAGGACCAAACACGAGGTCCTTTTCTAGGAACTGGCCTTTCCTGATGATGTGTCCCAAAATAAGCAAGCTGAACTCTCATCATCCTTATTTCCAACAGGTATTCTGGTTGCATTTCTTCTAAGACTGATTTATTTGTTCTCCGACAGTCCACGGTATATTCAGTAATTCAAGCCTTGAGTTGCATTACTGAAGGGTTCTATGGGCAAAACATTGAATGATTCAGGAAACATCAAAAGACTGTGGAAGGGATACACAGAGTCATTGTACCAGAAGAATTGGTTGATGTTCAACCATTTCAGTAGGGACCATGGAAGGGCTCTCAGTCTCTGGGTGTTGGTGTCAACTTGAACTCTGTGTCAAGACCTCTCAAAAGATCTGGATATTACCCTTTTTCCAGTATGTAGTTACCCAAGTAAATGGGTGTAGGTCCCTTCAGAGATGTACGGGGGAATCACAACATTGTACACTTGCCTTGGTGTTGTAGAGTCCTTCCTCATGAGGACTCTGCCCCTTTATCAGCCAAAAGATTCTGGGTCTGTGGACTGTTTCAGGTGTTGAAACTAGGCAAGAGATCATGACTTTATAGTGGGGTAGCTGCATCTCCATTCTTCATCTCATGACTATGTATATTAAGTGACACCCTGATTGGTCATCCATATACCTTGTCACTAGGACCACCATGTTCTGTGAACCATTTCCAGTGATCTCTGCAGGTGACTGTCTTCACTGCACTCTGATATTCATGCCTATTATAAGGATTACATCCATCCACTTTGCTTCTGATGGTTAAATGCTGACCTCTTCTATTCTTAGATTGTATCATCCCTGTGGCTACTATGGAGCCCAGCTCTGTAACAGCATCTCCTATTTGCAGTCCTGGTCTACAGATGATGGACAGCACTTGGATTCTCAGTGATGCTGGTGTCCCTTTCATCAGTGAAGTGCTTGCTCACTGGCCACCCTAGTTGACTGGTGGATTTTCCATCTTATATACGAGACCCATTCTAGCACGCTCACTTCTCTGAGCCTTTTGGTCCCTTACTTCACATGTTGCACAGAAATTCTGATATCTTTACTTCATTTAATAGGGGAGCTTACCATCCAAGCCACAACAATTGGTCTCTATTCATCTGGAGCAACAGAGGAAGAAGAAGAGTCAGGAATAGGAGGAGGATATTAACTATGTGGCTAATTGCTTCCATGAACAATTGCCTCCTTTGTCATGAGACCAGAAGAACTAGATGGTGCCTGACTACCATTATTGAACATTTTGATCAAAGATTCTGTAGAAGAATCTTTGATCAAAAGGGGGAAAATGTAGAACAGAATTTAAAATTCTCATGGACTCCAGACTTTCTGGAGCCATGGAGGCTGGATGAACCCCTGAAATTATTGCCCTGAGATAATCTTTAAACCTTAAACAAAAATTATCCCATGAAATCTTCTTAAAACCAAATCATTGTTTAGCTTAACTAGTAAAGAATGTCTGCCTTGAGCATTACGCTCTTTCAAGATCTATCTCTATAGGATTAAATTGACAATAGCAACTCAAAGGATTAGCTAAGAAACTTAGGGGCAGTGAGTTTATGTTAATGAGGGAGAAACAGCTCAGAAAAGGAGAGTGAGAATGATTGCACAACTCAAAGAATGTAATCAATGTCACTGAATCGTACATGTAGAAACTGTTGAATTGGTGTATGTCTTGCTGTGTATATTCTCAATGTCAACAACAAAATAAATAAAATAAAATAAAAGTAGGGGCACTTATTTATTCTAAGCTTCCAAGAACTTCAGCATTGTATTGCACCTGCCTCCTGTGGCCCTTGCCACGGGGTTAAATCCTGTGCAATAAGAGAGTTCCCCACATTGACGAACTCTCCTTTGTTCGGATTTATGATCCATCATCTTCAGAATCTTCAGAATCTAAGCTCCAACATGTTTGCCTGACCTTGATTGTGCATGTTAGCCACATTCTGTAGCTCTTTTGGGGCACAGTCCCTCTCTTCTTTGGCAGACCCAGCAATTCACCAGCATGGTTACGCTGAGATTTAATTCTGGGTCTGGGGACCAGGAGGGAAGGTGAGGTAGACCTTGTTGGGGCAAGCATTGTCTTCTAAAGTACTTGCCTCACTTGAGGCCACTGCATAGTCTTTCAGAAAGCAGGATGTATTAGCTTCCTACTGCTGCTGTAACAAATTACCAGACTTAGTGGCTTAACACAACACAAATTTATTCTCTCACAGTCATGGAAGTCAGAAGTTGGAAATGAGTCTCACATGGTTAAAATCAAGGTGTTGCCAAAGCTGTATTCCCTTTGGCAGTTACAGGGAAGAATCCATTATTTGCCTTTTCCAGCTTCTAGAGGCTGCCAACCCCTTCCTCCATCTTCAAAGTGTATCACTCCCATCTCTGCTTCTGTCACCACATTTTCTAACTTTGGCCCTCCTTCCTCCCTCTTATAAAGACTGTTGTCATTACATTGGGCCCACTTGGGTAATCTAGGATAATATCTCTGCTCTGGATTGAATTTTGTCTCCCACAAATATATTCTGAAGTCCTAATCCCTATACCTGAGAATGTTACCCTGGTTGGAAATAGGATGTTTGAAGATGTTATCTGTTAACATGAGGTCATACTGGATTGGGGGGGTTGTAATCTTATATGGCTAGTGGCCTTATAAAAGAGGAGAAGATACACAGAGACAGGAAAACAGAGGAAGGATGCCATGTGACACTGTAGCTACAAGCCAAGGAACACCTGGAGCTACCAGAAGCTAGGAGAGAGGCACAGAGGAGATTATCTCTCAAGCTTCAGAAGGAATCAACATGGCTGACACCCTGTTCTTGGACTCTCAGCCTTCAGAACTGTGAGACAATAAATTTTTGCTGTTGAAAGCCACCCACTTTGTGATATTTTGTTATGGCAGCCTTAGTGCAGTGTTATAGGTTCCTCTTTTTATATGGCCTTTCTGTCCTTGGGTTTATAATTCTGCCAAAAATTATTGTCTGGGCCACAATCTTCCAAGGTATTGGTTGATTACTATACAAATGGAGGCTTGAAATCTACCCAGTAGGATTGAATCCCTTGTGGTTCAGCTTGGGGATCGGTTGATTTTGCCATACTGCTAGGCTTATATAAGGGCAGTTCCATAGAGGTTATGGGGGACCTCACTGCCATAAAGAAGAGTCTGGAGTGGAGCATATCCTTTGGACCCAGGTTCCCTGTGCTGAGAACCTCCTAGATCCTGGAGAGAGTTGTAACACTGAAGATGGTGCGAGCAGGTGAGAAACAGTGGCAAGCACAGCACAGCCCAGCAGCACAGGCCAAGAGAGGCCCAGTGACAGAGGCTGAGAGGGACCCACCTGCACAGACTTGGAGGGCCTGGCCTGCAGGTACGGCCAAGAAGGGCCGTCAGCTAGCCCAGTCGAGAAGGAGCTGAGAGCTAACTTGGTTGACCAATTGGATCCTGTCTTCTGAGTTGTATCCTGTTACTTCCAAGTTGATCCTGATCCCAAATTGTAGCCTGTTACTTCCATAATAAACCACATAACTGTGAGTATAGTCTGTGAGTTCTGTGTGGCCATTGCAACAAATTTTCAAACCCAGCAGAGAAATAGAGAGTGGGGGGTGGTGGCTGGTGTCCGAAATGATGAAAAAGTTGAAGAATGGACACATATCTGACCTCCACCTCATAGGAACCAGCTTTGTGCTGATTCTGGTTCTTCTTATCCCTCTGGAATTTAGGCAAGTTGAGACGCCAGTAGATTATTCTTAGGAAACATACACTCTCCATCATCTCAAGATCCTTAACGTAATCATATCTTCAAAATCCCTTTTTATCGACTTAGTGACGCTTGTTACCACCTCCAGGAGAGGAGTACCATCATGTGGAGGATAGTAAATCCATAATTTGTTGGGGTTGCCAAGAAAGACATGACTCACACACAGGTATTGGATGGAACAGTGCTTTACTCACGTAGAGGAAAGACAGAGTGAGTTAGCTTTAATAGTGTGCATTGGTCCCTCATGGCCAGCGGGTCTCTCTCCATGGCTGATGCAGGGAGGCAGTCTGCATACTTGCTTCTTTTGCTCTAGAAGAAGGACATCACTCCTCCCCTGCCAGGAACAGATACAGAAGTGGGTTGGCCAGGTGCTGTATGATGCACACATTAGCTAAGCAGTTCCTGAGATAGTACTCAGGGCAAGAGGGGAGGGATGTGCTGATGGGCCACCATCTGCTATGGGATGTGTTTCGGGTCAAGATACCCCAGAAAAGGAGTCAGCCCACATTCGCATTGTGTCCAAGAAGCCAGGCTGACACATCTGTCCTTAGCATAAGGCTCATTCATGGGTCACAGGGAAAGGTGGCAGGCTGTGCTTGGACTGCACCCTTCCATACTTTTGTCATGTAAGATAACATATTCATATGTTCTGGGGATTAGAATGTGGACTTTTTTGGCGGACCATTATTCTCTCTACCACAGTGTCCTCTATCTTCCAACAAGGGGAGTGGGCCACTTTTGCAGGCCCAGAGGATTTAAGCAGTCTGGGTTCCAGAGTCCCAAGGGCAGAGATGGGGGAAGAGAGATGCCAAGCCACATGAAGATCACCCAGGAGCAGAAGCTCAATGAGACAAGGACCTTCCTCCAGAGCCGACAGAGACAGAAAGCCTTCCCCTAGGGCTGGCACCCTGAATTTGGACTTCTAGCCTCCTAAACTGTGGGACAATAAATTTCCATTTGTTGAAACCACCCACTTGTGGTATTTGTGTTATAGCAGCACTAGATAACCTCCCATGGAGGTATGCAAGCATCCAGCAGACTCACCACTGGTCCCCAGAGCAAAGCCTGGGGCCAACCAGGGATTGCCCCGAGAATCCTCTAGTAACAGCCATCCTATGTTGGTTACAGCATGGTGGCTAGCTTTATTGAGGTTGGTCGGTTTTAATCCTTCTATAACTTCTGCCAGCCCAGGGGGGTTTTTGGGGCTCTCCCTTGGCCTTCCACAAGCATCCAGTAGACTCACCACTGGTCCCCACATTGAAATCTGGGGCCAACCAGGGATTTCCCCCGAAGATCCTAATTTCCCCAGCCCATATTTTCAGAACCCTGCTCACAGTGCTATTTGCTGCACCCCCCCGGACAAGCAGCAGGGGTGGCTCCAAGGGGCATAGGTCGGATTCCAAAAAAAGAGGCAGAAAAAGCCATGTTGGTCAGATCCAGCTTTTATTAGGTAACTTACAGACAGAGGTCGGTGCCAAGATTCCAGCCTAAGACAGCAATGCGCTGAGTCAGCTGGGTAGAGGTCCTCACACAATAGTGAGGGATGGTGTTTATAAACTAGTACTTAGGTGCAAAGATACATCAGGGGAGCCAGGGAAACACATGTTTAATCTTTGACGGATGCGATTGTTTTTGTACTAGTTAATGAGTTCCAACTGACGTTACCATGAAGTCAGGTATTTGGTGTGTATTTTCCTGGCCCAGGTCACTGCTCAGTAAAGTACTCTGGTTCCTTTCCAGGATCTTTTGTGGGTACAATCCATCTCATATTGTTTGGGGTTCTCTCAGTATGTCTATGTTTCTTCTTAATTTTTATAAAACATCACTAAGAAGGGGTTAGGTTTAGGACCCACCTTACTCTAGTATGACCTCATTAATGTAAAAGAAAACCCTTATTTCCAAACAGAGTCATATTTAAAGGTGCAAAGGTTCGTATTTCAACATTACTTTTTGTGGGACACAATTTGATCCATGACAGCATCTTTGGTTTTGAATGCTGTAGAATGGAAGAGCATGTTTGGGGTGATGCAGGACCCACAGCTCTCTATTGAACAATCACAGATGGCTACTGATGATTCAGGAGGAGTGTGTCTTGTTCCTAACGGGATAGGTAGCTTGGAGGACTGGATAAAAGCCACTGTAAAATTTGTTTACTCTGAGAAGGAGGATTATCCTTTTCCTCCTATAAATGCCAAGTGGAACTTACCAGATGAAGAAGCTGATATGCTGTATATGCAAGGCATGATGGATTGGCTTTCTGATGACCAGGATATTCATCCACTGAATGTGCCCCTGCCCAGGTCATGTCAAATACTGTGGTTAAGGGGGCCTCTTTTTCATGATTACCACACGTAACCAATCTTACTGATGAAAAATTGAACGATATTCAAGTTTCTCCTTATGGATCTTACTGAGGCCAAGAAAATGAGAGTGATTCACAAGAAAATGGAGAGAGACAAAGGGGAGAGTCAAAGGAGTCATCCTAGAAGAGTGGAATTCTTTCGATGGTTATTAAGAAATGGGATGAATAAAGTGGACATCGATGAGGTTAAAACAAAGGTCTTAATGTAGCACTATCATATGTTGAATGGACCAATGGGAGCCCCTTCTGGTTTCCCAACATTCAAAGACCCTAAAAAATGTACTGTATTTATTTCAGCTTGGAGGAATATAAACATAGAGAGAGCAAAGATGATAATGAGAAACATGAGTGATGGTTGAGCCGATTAATCAAGATGACAATTGATGGTGGGAACAGAATCTTCATCATGACTCTCAGCTGGGGGCTATATGCATGTGTAGGTAAAATAGCCAGGGGGTGGACAACAGATTTTTCCGGAACTCTTTGACATGGGAGCCCAACACATCATGATTCCAAAGCCGGCTGGTAAAGTCCTAACAGGACCTACAGTTAAGTTGTGAAGAGAGGGGAATTCAATGGTTGATGGGATTAAGCTGAAAGTTTACATGAAAATTGGAACGTTTAAATGGAGTTTATGTGAAGGGGTTGCATTTTCTTTACCTGGATGCATTATTGGGATGATATTGTGTCTGACCGGGGAACACTTCTCCTACCAAATATTGTAAAACAGAAGGCATATAAGTTCACCCTCAGGCCAGTCTTGATTGGACATTCTGCATGGAACCACTGGAACTTCCCAAGTGCACAACTAGTTGGCCTTGAATCGTTTTCAATTCATGGTGACTCCATATGTGTCAGAGTAGAACTGTGCTCCATAGGGGTTTCAAGGGTTGATTTTTTCAGAAGTAGACTAGGCCTTTCTTCCGAGACACCTTTGGGTGGACTTGAACTTCCAACCTTTTGGTTAGCAACCAAGTGTGTTAACCATTTTCACCACCCAGGGACACCCAAGCCCTCATGGGTTGTTAATTTGAAACAGTGTAGGATACCTGGTGGAAAAAGAGATTACAATTTTAACTAATGACATGTTAAGAGCTGGGGTGCTGGTACCAATGAATTCTTTGTATAATAGCCCTATGTGGCCCAAGAAAAAAGCAGATGTCTCATGTAGCTAACAGTAGACTATCAAGACTTTAATAAAGCAGTGCATCCCAGCGTGGTTTAAACAGTGCAAAAAATACATCAAACTAAAGAAGACTGGTACTCAGTGATTGATCTTCCAAATGCTTTTTTTCTCTGTCTGTTTCTTGGAAAAGAGCCAACCACAATTTACTTTCAGGAGCCACCCATGACATTCCACAGGAGACTAAAAATAAACTACTATTATTATCTACTCCAAGAACTAAACAAAAAGCCCAGCTTTTGATTGATCTGTCTGGATTTTGGGGGACGCCTATTTCACATCTGGGAATATTGCTTGTCCTATACAAAAAATGGCCTAAAAGAAGGTCATATTTGAATAGAGTCTTGAACAAAGGCAAGCCATTTTTAAGGTTTCAGAATTATTTTGTGTCCTTCAGTCATAGGGACAGTCTCAATAAACACCCAATAACTATCTAGTAATTATCTCTTAAATGGTGTGTATCATACCATAGCACTGGATATTTTCTGGTCCAAATTCCCAGTGGCTGCCCCTGGGTGGCACTCACAGGCTTTTGCCATAAGCTCCAGTCTGCATAAGTGTGTGTTGTGGACACTTCCAAAATCATGTCTAAATTGGAGAAACATTCTAGCAAGGAAGGCAATCCCAGAAGATTTCCATAATAAAATGGAAATGATTTATGCTAGTGGGGGCATGCAGGGAGAGACTCATCAGATTCAAGGGCATGTAGCCTCTTTTCTCTTAGGACTGACTTTGGAACGACCTGAGGAACTTCCAGATTTGGTTGTCACCTGGACACTGTCCTATGAAAAGCTGTCTACTGACCATCAAAGAGCGGCGTGACTTACAGTTGGCAGTTCCAAGGTGGACAGACAATGTTTTGTTTGGAAGGCCACTGTACTAAGATTGACAAATGGAAAGACTCTGATTGAGGAAGGTAAGAACAAATTAGCTCAACAGACTGAATTGCATGCTGTTTTACCTGCAGTGGTGGAAGAATTGAATGATGATAAAAGAAGTACAACCAGAATGCTCCTTAGAAGCAACGATGGAAAGACTACATCTCACATGCTTTGGACATGTTATCAGGAGGGATCAGTCCCTGGAGAAGGACATCTTGCTTGGTAAAGTAGAGGGTCAGTGGAAAAGAGGAAAGCCCTCAACGCGATGAATTGATACAGTGGCTGCAACAATGGGCTCAAGCATAACAGTGATTGTGAAGATGGCCAAGACCAGGCAGTGCTTCGTTCTGTTGTACATTGGGGTCACTATGAGTTGGAAATGACTCAATGGCACCTAACAACAACCACAGCCAAAGCCCCTATGTTGGGGTTTTTACTGACTCATGGGTAGCGGCTGATAGCCTGGTCATATGGTCAAGCAGATGGTAAATGGAAAACGGGACTATTAAAGGATGCCTGGATGTGGCATGGCCCTGTGCAAACCACCATGGAAATTTAACGAATGCACCAAAGCAGGACATGTCAATACCCACCAGAAGAACTTCCTCCCAGGATTGTAAGGCGATTGGAAGCAGCAAGTGGATATCTTGGTGCGGTCACTTGAGATGGCCACCTGGGTTCATGAAATGAATGGACATAGGGTGCTGCAGCAATGCAGAGATGGGGTGAATTTATACATCTTCCTCTTGTACCCTCTGAGGCACTGTTTCATAATCACATGTTATTAGGTATGATTATAGGTTCTTTGAGGAGCCCCGGTGCTGCAGTGGTTAAGTGCTGGCTGCTAACCAAACAGTGGCAGTTCGAACCCACCAGCGGCTCTGCAGGAAAAGATGTAAGAGTCTGCTCCCGTAAAGATTACGGCCTTGGAAACCCTATGAGGGCAGTTCTACTCCATCCTCTAGGGTCGCTATGACTCGGAATTGACTCGATGGCAGTTTATTTATTTATTTTTTTAAATAGGATCTTTGGATGATGGGACACAGCACAAAGACACTCAGATACATAAAAGGCAGAACACTTTGTTACTGGTAGGTCCAAAGGAGAGAAGGCTACCATGCAGGGCCACACAGGAGGTTGTGCCCGAGGACAGGGTAACAGCAAGCTGGAGCAATAGGGGGCAGCTTAAATGTGGCAAGTGAGGTGAGATTAGCTAGGTTTCTCAGGCTCCCTATAGATTGGCTAATTTGAATAATTTTGTGGGCTCTGGGGCATAGGGGCTGTTCTTAGTTGTCTGGTACCTGGCTCCGAGGCAATTAGGGTGGGTGCACAGTGGCCTCGGGGTGTGAGAGCCCAATAAAGGAAGGGGGTGGGGTGTGGACTTAATCATCGGCTCAAGAAGGGGAACTGACCAGTCACTAGTTAGGGCCTCAAAACTGAGTCAAGAAAGCATTAAAAAAAAAAAAAAAAATCCAAACTATATTATCATTGACCCCTTGATGTCTTGACATTAGTTTTGAGCTTGATTATTTGGGGTACTTGAGTGGTCCATATAAGAGGACGCTTCCAGAGAGTAGGGCTTAAGTTGCCCTAAACAATGTAGAAAATGTTTTATTAAGAGAGGAAAACCAGTAGAAGTATAAGAAATGCTTGTAGGCTGGCCCATAACCAAGTTCCTCATTTCTATGGCATTAGCCAAGAAAACAGATCTGAAATTTCCAGAGTCTCTAAAAGTATCTTGGTGGAGTTGTAAACTATATTAAAAGTGTGTGTTATATTTTTCTTGACAATAATATCTTGGTATACCTCTAGGGTCAAGGTGGCAAATCTAGCAATTTTGTTGATGGATGGTATGAACTGATAGTTCAGTAAGCTATATGTAAAGATTAGTGGTATTTGTAACCAAGGGAAAAGGGTAGTTGGTAGTCAGGGTCTGAGATGCAGGGCGGGAGGACATGGCAGATAGCTGGATGGAGGACAGCAGAAGAAGGTGCTATCGAGTGGGAGGTCCTCTCCCCAGGGGGTTGAAGGAGGGACCAGTATGAAGGAGAGGGAGCTTGAATTAAGAGAGATGAAGGCCTGAAGTCCCTTTGTCATTTTGTAACTTAAATAGGAGTTTTTTAAAGGATCCCTGTAGGCTTCTCATTTAAATCCACTGCCTAGGACCTATCAGGGAGATGAAAATTCCATTGGATGCCTTTTCCAAAAGCCTAGCATTGTGTATTCTGGAAGGGATGTTTGTGCATTGGTCACTGTTAGTAATGTCTGTAATTCTGAAGAAGAGGAGTGTCGTGGTGAGGCCTTGTATTGTGGCCTTAATATATGCACAGACATGTATTACCTTGGTTTAAGTTTTGGATATTTGTGAAGGAAGAGATTCCCAGAGTTCTTTACCTTGAAGGAGACAACTATTCAGAAATGGACCAAGAGACTGTAAAAATGTACAGATGGGGCTAGGGCATCCAGTGCCAAGATGACTGTCTAAAGTTTGGCCAACTGTGCTGACCCTTGAGTTCCGCCCTTCATCAGGGATATCCTGGTTAAAGGATGAAAAGCAGCAACATTCTACTGAGCTCCATCACTTATGATGGTGACAATGAGATCTGTACAATCTGCAAACTCCCATTGTGGTTCATCCAGTTAATTCCAAGGGACTCTCCAGGTAGTCCAGGGGTCTGACCATCTCCAGCACTATGGCAACCAGCAAGGGACTGAGGACAAGTAAACCTACTTCCTCCTGCAGGTAGAATACGAAAGAGAGCCCATATTTGAGTTAATCCTGTGTCAAGGGGCCGTTAGTAGCCATGTCAATTTTATGAGGTGCTACTTCCATGATCCAAGCCATAATGGACAGGTGGGTATGGAGGATCACAGGCTCAGGGTCTGGGAAGGCCTCTGTTTCCAAGAGAGCTCCGTATGTGCGCAGCAATTGCCACTCTAATGGTGTATAGCACAAGGCTGGAAAGGGCAGTTTCTTGCATTGAAAGCCCATGTGTAACTTATGGCCATCATAGGTGGTCCATAGACTCCAGGAGGCATGAGAGGAAATTGTTAAAACCTCTATAGTGTAAGAGTCTGTAATGGGAGTATCTGTTGATTTGAATTTGGACAGATTCTAGAGCCTCTTGTTGGAGGGGGCCTCGTTCAAGGTAAACTGATTTGTAAGTAGCAGCACCAGTGAAATTAAGCAGAATTTGTAAATGAAGGATATGTTGTCTCTAGAACACACACATGGAAAGACTAAAAGGTGTTGGGCTTGTAAGTCCTTAATGAGTGTCAAACAAATCTCAGAGGAAGGTGTTAGCAATATAATGTCACACCCGTGCTCCTGGAGAAAGGTGAGTGCAGTTAAGGTGCTGCCTGCAAAGATTGTGTGAAATGGCAAAGCTGTGGAGGCAGCCCACGAGCAGCCTAGTAAAGGCATAATGTGCCCCTTCAGAAGCGAAGGCAAACTACAGCTGAGAAGCTGTTGAAATAGGCACTGGATAGAACATATTAGCTGTCATGGCTTGAATTATGTCCCCCCAAAAATGTGTGTATCAATTTGGCTGGGCCACGATTCCCAGAATTGTGTGGTTGTCCTCCATTTTGTGATTGTAATTTTATGTTAAAGAGGATTAGGGTGGGACCATATAACACCCTTACTAAGGTCACATCCCTGATCCAATGTAAAGGGTGTTTCCCTGGGGTGTGGCCTGTACCACCTTTTATCTTCCAAGAGATAAAAGGAAAGGGAAGCAAGCAAATAATTGGGGACCTTATACCACCAAGAAAGAAGCACCGGGAGTAGAGCGTGTCCTTTGGACCTGAGGTTCCTGCACAGAGAAGCTCCTAGTTTGAGGGAAGATTGATGATGACGAGGACCTTCCTCCGACAGAGAGAGAAAGCCTTCCCGAGGAGCTGATGCCCTGAATTTGGACTTCTAGCCTACTAGACTGTAAGAAAATAAATTTCTCTTTGTGAAAGCCATCCACTTGTGGTATTTCTGTTAGAGCAGCACTAGATGACTAAGACATTAGCCAAATCTGTAATAGCAAAATATTTACTGGTTGTTAATTGGATGGAGTCAGTAATTTCAGTAATATTGGATATTGGCTATGGGGGCCTTAATGGATGATAAAACCACAGTACTAAGGTTGCAGGAATCCCCCATGAAGTGACATTCAACTTTTCCAGGTTTAAGAGCAGGCAAAATTGGGCTGTGAAATGGAGAAGCAGTGGGGATAAGCACTCATTCACTTAGATTTTATATAATAAGTTTTAATCCTTGAAGGCCATATTAACTATTTTAACTGGGGATCAGGGAGGTCTCATTTTGTCAAGCCAATTTGTAAGTGCTGGAAACTTAATTCAATTTTAATGTATTACTCATGGTGTTAAGGAGCCCTGCTGCAATGGCTAAGTGCTTGGCTGCTAACCAGAAAGGTTGGTGGTTTGAATCCACCATCCACCAGAGGCTCTGCAGGAGAAACGACCTTGTGATCTCTTGTAAAGGTTACAGCCTAAGAAGCCCTATGGGGCAGTTCTGCTCTGTCACATAGGGTCTCTACGAGTCAGAATGGACTTACATCACACAACAACCACAACAACTCATTGTGTCATAGCCTTCATGTCCATTGTGGGATATTTTAGGGCAATACGTACTATGACTCTGGGATATTTAGGGAAGGCTACAGTTAAGGTGAGGCATACCTATTGGTCCTCTATTTTATATTTAGTTACTCTCCTAAGATTGTAAGGGGTACCATACTTAAATTTAGTGGAATCCCCAGATATGACTATGAATGAATCCCAGTATTGGTTAAGTCCGTACAGGTTTGCCAACTGGAGCATTTCAGCAGATGTTAAAGTTAATGCAGAACCTATGCTGTAGAAGCACAAAAGCCAATCAGTGTATCTTTATCTTATTGATGTATATATTATTTTAGTAAATTTGTGTTTCCAATTAGGTCAAATTATGGACTGTCTTAGTTGTCTAGTGCTGCTATAACAGAAATATCACCAGTGGAAGTTTATTCTCTCACAGAAGTTTATTCCCTGGCAGTCTAGTTGGCTAGAAGTCTGAATTCAGGGCACCAGCTCCAGGGGAAGCCTTACTCTCTCTGTTGGCTCTGGAGGAAGGTCCTTGTCATCAACCTTCCCTGGTCTAGGAGCTTCTCAGCCCAGGGACCCTGGGTCCAAAGGACGCCTCTGCTCCTGGCACTGCTTTCTTTGAGGTATGAGGTCCCCATGTCTCTCTGCTCATTTGTCTCTTTTATATTTCAGAAAAGATTGACTTAAAATACAACCTCATCTTGTAGATTGAGTCCTGCCTCATTATCATAACTGCTGCTAATCCCACCTCATTAACATCATAGAGGTAGGATTTACAACACATAGAAAAATCACATCAGATGACAAAATGGTGAACAATCACACAATACTGGGAATCATGGACTAGCCAAGTTGACACACATTTTTTGGGGGGAAACAATTTAATCCATAACATGGACCTTTGTTTGAATTAAAAAACATATTGATATATAGATATTTAAATATCTCTCCCTGTATCCAAGTTTATTTCTTTCATTCCTTTTTTGTTTGTTTGTCACTTGATATACTTCACAGGGTTCTCTTTAGCCTGATCATATTTATAAATTTCTTCTAAAACAAAGAAACAAACCAACCAGTTGCCCTGAAGTAGATTCCAACTCATGATGACCCCATGTGTGCAAAGTAAAACTGTGCTCCATTTGTTTTTGTGGCTGTGACCTTTCGGAAGTAGATCACCAGGCTTTTCTTCTGAGGTGCCTCTGGGTGGGCTTGATTACCCAGTCTTTAAGTTACTAGTGCCCTTAACCATTTGTCCCATCCAAGGGCTCAATTCAGTATCTTCAGGGTTAGGGACGGCCCCCATGGCAATGGTTGTATGGATAAAGACCTGGGCTTAAGTTGAGTTTAAATTAACCCCTTAACTCTGCCTCAGGTGTACTGTGATGGTTAAGGTTCTGTGTCAACTTAGCGGGGCCATGATTCTCAGTGGTTTGGCAGTTATGTAATGATGTAGTTTGGCAGTTATGTAATGTTGTAATTTGGCAGTTACGTAATGATGTTGTCATCCTCTGTGATGTGATCTGATGTGATCAGCCAATCAATTGTAAGAGGAGTTTCCTCGGGAGTGTGGCCTGTATTCAATATATATATTGACATTCTGGCAGAGCTTGCTTGCTTGCTCTGTATCCTGCGTCTGGCTGATCATCATCTGACCGCCAGTTCTTGGAACTTGAGCCTGCCGTAGTGGCTGCCAAACTTGGAATTCATCAGCCTCCACAGCCTGTGAGCCAGTAGCCTGCTGTCTTACCTGCTGATCTTGAGTTTATCAGCCCCTACAGCTACATGAGTCAGGAGAAGCCCCCAGCCTAATGTCTAACCCACAGACTTGGGAATTGCCAGCCTCTACACTCACAAGAGCCATTTTCTTGAGATAAATCTCTCTCTCTCTCTGCATATATATAACCCAAAACCAAACCAAACTCGCCATTGAGTTGATTCTGACTCATAGCAACCCTATAGGACAGAGTAGAACTTCCCCATAGGGTTTCCATGGAACAGCTGGTGGATTTGAACTGCTGACCTTTTGGTTGGCAGCCAAGCTCTTAACTACTGTGCCACCAGGGCTGTCTGTCTGTCTGTCTCTCTCTCTATATATATATGTATACACACACATGCTTCACTAGTTTTGGTTCTCTAGAGAACCCAGCCTAAGACATTTGGTACCAAGAGTAATTCTAGAGAAACAAAATATTAAGAATGAGTTTTCTAAACTGGTTTTCAAGTCTGACTAGTCTTAATGGGGCTGATGAATCTGCCTCCAGTAGTAAAGAGGGTGCTGCTAATCCATGGCATGAGGTGGCAATATTAATATGCAAAATATCACCACCTACCAATCAAGTACTGGTGAGAAATGAGGCTCTGGGTGATCGCGTATTTGATACTTTTCTACAATTTTTTCAGAATAAGTGTCTTAGGCTGGGTTCTCTAGAGAAGCAAAACCAGTAAAGCATATAAATATTTATATAGAGAGATTTATATCAAGGAAATGGCTCACGCGATTGTAGAGGCTGGAACATCCCAAGTCCATGGATCAGAATAGAAGCTTCTCCTGATTCACGTTGCCTCAGGGGCTGGAAAATTCAAGAATGGCAGGTCAGAGAGCAGGGTTCTTGCTCACAGGCTATGAAGATCAACAAATCCTAAAATTGGCAGGCAAGACTACAAGGCTTCTGCTGATTCATGTAGCTGCAGGGGCTGGTGAACCCAAGATCAGCAGGTTGGAGAGCAGGGCTCCCACTCACAGGCTGTGAAGATCAACAAATCCCAAGATCGTCAGATAAGCTGATAGCTCAAGTCCCAAGAACTGGAAGTCAGACAAACAGGAGGCAGTTGCAGGATCCAGAGTGAGCAAAAAGCCGGAACATCTGCTTATATTCAGATGCAGGCCACACTCCCAAGGAAACTCCCTTTCAACTGATGGGCTTCTCACAGCAGATCCCATCATGGGAGTGATCACATATAAACACTGAGAACCACAGCCCAGCCAAGTTGACACACGATCTTAACCATCATAATAAAGAAGCTGGTTGGTTGGTCCTACTTTTGCTAGACAAAGTGATGAAAGAACGACATGAGTCAGAGCTGAAGTGCCACATAAAAGATTTCAAAGTTGCTATTTTCACCCTGAAAGAAAGCCTTACTTCTTGCAGTAACAGCTGATATTGCCACAAACCAAATTCAGGGTATTATCATAAGAGTGGCTGAATTACAAAGCCAACTGAATTTCCAACCTCGAATCGGGTCTGAAGTTAAAGTTAGGGCATTGATTGAGAAGAAATGGAATCCTGAAACTTGGGATGGGGACATATGGGCAGATAATCAGGAAACTGGGGACACTGAGCACCTAAAGTCTGTTGAATCACTCCTACCAACACAGCCAGCCTTCTTACTCCCATCTGAAGAGATAATTCCAACTTTGTCTGCTAAGCCACCCTCCCCAGTAAAACTATTATCCCCTATGCCCCCATCTGATGAGATTAACCCAGCTGTGTCTGAAGAACCTTTGTCTGAGATATTACCTGGGGCGGCATCTGAGTCTTTGCCTGGGGCACTGCCTAGAATAGATGTCTTACAAGACATTGCTGAATGTTCCCAGGGCCCACCCCCACCACCCACTTTTGCTTCTAGACCTATAACTAGACTTAAGTCCCAGTGAGCCCCAAAAGGTGTCATACAAACTGTGACCTAGGAGGAGGTAAGCTACAATCCAAAATAACTACTTGATTTTTCTAATATGTACAGACAGAAATGTGGGAAACATGTGTGAGAATGGCTATTAAGGGTGGAGGATAGTGGTGCAAGGAAGATAAAGTTGGATCAATCTGAGCATCTTGATATGGGGCCACTAAGCACAGATTCTTCATTCAGTGTTTCAGCTCAAGAGGTTATAAAGCAATCTAATAGTGTATTTGGTTGGTTCACTAAAGCATAGATTACGTGGTGGCCTACACTAAATCAAGTTGAAGTACCAGACCTGCCTTGTTATACTGAAGAAGAAGGTATCCAAAGGCTTAGGGAAATTGGCGTGATAGAGTGGATTTATTAGGTTGGACACACAGGCCCACCCATGAAGTGCCCAGAGGACACACTTTTTACTACAACAATGAGGAACAAATTTGTGAAGGGAGCCCCAGCATCCCTGAAGACTGCTGTGATTGCTCTTTTATGTAAGCCAGATTTGACAGTAGGAACTGCCTTAACTGAATTAAGACACCTAACTACAATGTAGCGGATTGGACCTCGTGGTGTTAGGGGCCAAGCAGAGACAATCAATTGACAAAGACACGGTGGGCATGGTTAACACAATAGACAGCAGAGTCAAGGCAGTAATTAGAATAGTCTGATTTGTACGGACTTATGGCATTGGCTACCTAGTCATGGTGTCTCTAGGAGTGAAATAGATAGGAAAGCTACTAAATATTTACTTGCTCTGTACAAGTGGAAGAATTCTAGGTCAAGTGTGTAACAGTCTCACTCAAATGGCCAGAATAGAGAGTCAAGGCCCTGCAATCAATTCATAGACTTTAGACAGTTTACAGACCCAGGACCCCTTGAATGAAGGGGAGGCTGGGTCCCATCGAGGAAGAATCCCACTACAGTGTTAGAAATTTATACTGTTAATCTTTCTCCCAGCTTTTCCCAAAGGAATCTATGGTCTTTTATGAGAGTGACTGTTCATTTGGGAAAACGAAATAATCAGAATTTTCAGGGCTTACTGGATACTGGCTCTGAACTGATACTAATTCCAGGAGACACAAAACGTCACTGTGGCATAATGGTCAGAGTGGGGGCAAGTAGTGACCAGGTTTTTAATGGAGTCTTAGCTCAGATTCGTCTCACAGTGGTTCTGGTGTGTCCCAAAACCCATCCGGTAGTGATTTCCTCAGTTCCTGAATACATAATTGGAATAGATATACTCAGCAACTGGCAGAACCCCAACACTGGATCCCTGACAAGTGAAATAAGGGCTTTTATGGTAGGAAAAGCCAAGTGGAAGCCATTAGAACTACCCCTACTTAGGAAAATAGTAAACCGAAAGCAATGTCACTTTCCTGGAGGGATTACAGAGATTCTTGCCACCATCAAGGACTTGAAGGATGCAGGGGTGGTGATTCCCACCACACCTCCTTTCACCTCACCTATTTGGCCTATGCAAAAACCAGACGGATCTTGGATAATTATAGTGGATTATTGTAAAAATAGTTAGGTGGTGACTCCAACTGCAGCTGCTTTTCCAATTGGAGCAAGTTAATACATCTCCTGGTACCTTGTATGCAGCTATGATCTGGCCAGTGCCTTTTTCTTTTTTGTATTTTTTTTAATTTTATTGTACTTCAGGT
>NW_004444152.1:547592-578321 GCF_000243295.1 Trichechus manatus latirostris
GAAGGGATGAGACCAGTGGAGTATCTTAGATGGCTGCTCACAGGCTTTTAAGACCCCAGATGCTACTCACCAAGGTAGAATGTAGAACGTTGTCTTTATAAACTGTGTTATGCCAATTGAGCTAGATGTTCCCCGAGACCATGGTCCCCACAGCCCTCCCAGTGCCTTTTTCTTGATTCCAGTTTTGAAGGAACACCAGAAGCAGTTTGCCTACTGCTGGCAAGGCCAGCAATACACCGTCATTGTCCTACCTCAGCGGTATATCCACTCTCCAGCCCTATGTCATAATTTAGTCCACAGGGATCTTGATTGCCTTTCCTTTCCACAAGACATCACACTGGTTCATTACATTATGACATTATGGTAATCGGACCTTGTAATTTACAGATTAACTTCTCTGATTCCCTGTTGTATTTCTTTTGGTTTTGGATAGTCCTTGAGAGTTCATTTCCTAGATTGGTATCTGGCTGGTACGATCCTGCATCCTAGATTCAGCCTGTGAGCTGATGTTGTTTGTTCTCAGATCGAAGGATTCCCTTAATAATGAAGTTTTGTTTTGCATCCATTTATTTCGTTAGCACCCAACAATGGCTTCTGGATCCTACCGGAATACTTAAGGATCATTGACTCTGGCAGATGTCAAAACTTTAACCATGGTTGCTGTTGTTAGGTGCCATTGAGTTCAGTTCTGACTCATAGCGACCTTATGTACAACAGAACAAAACGCTGTCTGGTCCTGCGCCATCCTCACAATTGTTGTTATGCTTGAGCCCATTGTTACAGCCACTGTATCAATCTGTTCAATGTTCCCTTGCTATTCATAAGGTTTTCACTAGCCAATTTTTCCGAAGTAGACCACCAGATCCTTCTTCCTAGTCTGGAGGCTCTACTGAATCCTGTCCACCATGGGTGATCCTGCTGGTATTTGAAAAACCAGTGACGTAGCTTCCAGCATCACAGGAACACGGAAGCCACTACAGTAAGACAAACCGACAGATGAGTGGGGTTAACCATGGTGGGAAAACCTTTGTGTTGTATCCCATGGAATCTTGTTATTCACTGCTAAGTCTCCTGATCAAACACATTATTTTAATGTGACACTCATGCATGCTATAAGTGACTTTGAGGTCAGGACCTAGCCTGAACTCATTTATAAACTCCAGAACCAAGCAAATAGGGAGACAAAACATAAACACTCAAAACCTAATTAAGAATTAAGACAATCTCTCTGTGTACTCGGTCTAATGACGGGGATGTTTCATTTTTGGTGTGGACTGAGGAGGGTTGGAGACCACTCAGAAAATGCCGTACAGGATTGGATTTCTCAGCATTACAAGTTAAGATCTGGGAATTAATGGAAATTAGACTTCTTTAGCCACTGGAGATATTTTCTATACTGAATAAAATATCTGAGAACATTTAAGGATTACTTTGTGTATTCAGAGGGCTATGAGTTGTTTGAAAGGCACTTTGTATCCAGTCACTCTGCTGAATAATGTTGAGTTCTCAAAGATTGACAGCTGGTTATGTTGCAATATTATCAAAATTAGATAATCTAATTTGGACATTATTTTGATTTTTCCATTTCATTTCCATAGGCTAATGCATTATTAGTATAGGTGGATGATCATGATTTCTGACAGTGGTACAGTGCATCTGTGCCTTTGATTCTTTCACTCATTTATTGACTCAGTACATGCTTATTTAGCACCTATTATGTGTCAACCACATTGGTAAACAAGACAGATAAGGTTCCTGAGTTCATGGACTTTACATTCTGGTGGGGAGTTAGAATATAAAAGCAATAAAAATGCTAAATAATAACTGTGAAATTAAAATTGATTTAGGTTATGTTCTCCAGGTTGAGTAACTCATTGGACTATGACTGCATCTCCATTTTCTTTTCTTTTTTAAAAATTATATTTCATTGTGTTTTAGGTGAAAGTTTACACAGCAAATTAGGTTCCTCTTTAACAATTTTTATACAAATTGTTCCGTGCCATTGGTCCAATTTTTACAGTGTGTTAGCATTCTCATTATTTCCATTCTGTTTCCATGGATGTAGCTTTCCTTCCTCACCTTGCCTTCTCATCTTTGCTTTTGGGTAAGTGTTGACCATTTGGTCTCATATAGTTAATTGTTTAAGGGAGCACATTACTCATGGGTGATACTATCTATTTTATAAGCCAGTCTGTTATTTGGCTGAAAGGTGATCTGCAGAAATAGCTTCAATTCCAAGTTCAAAGGGTATTTCAGAGAGATAGTTTCGGGGATTCCTCTAGTCTCTATCCATCCAGTAGGTCTGGCCTTTCATAGGAATTTGAGTTTTGTTTTACATTTTTTTCCCATTTTATCCAAGACCTTCTATTGTGTTCCTGGTGAGAATGGTCGGTAGTGGCAGCCGGGCACCATCTAGTTTTTCTGGTCTCAGATTAGAAGAGGCTGTGGTTCGTGTGGGCTATTAGTCCCTTAGAGTAGTTTCTTCTTTGAGCCTTTGATTTCTTCATTGTCTTTTGCTCCATAAGAGTAGAGACCAATAGTTGTATCTTAGATGGCAGCTAGCAAGCTTTTAAGATCCCAGATGCTACTCACTAAACTAAGATGTAGAACATTATCCTTGTGAATTATGTTATGCCAAAAGACTAAGCTGTTCCCCAGGACTATGATCCCAAGTCTTTTGACCCAGTAAACCAATCCCTTGAGTTGTATGGATATGTCTAGGAATCCTCTGTACCTGTGCCCCCATGCGCTTTGTTATATATGTGGATATATACGCAGCTCACACAAATGTGTGTATACATTTGCCTATAGATACACCGATACGTGCACATGCATTTACTCTCCTATACACATATATACATCCATATCTTCCTGTGTAACCAGTCACATATTTTTGGTTGTTTTTACTGTTGTTGCAAAATTGTATATGTTATAGCATTTATCAAAATTGTCCCTTTTTATTGTGTACTTCTAGTGTTTTTATTTACTTTGGTCAAGTTGTGCTGACTTCACCCATATTTGGGATTGCCTTTCCCATCACCAAAAGTAACAAGTGTCTACTATCTAGAAAGTGATTCTCCCTCTCCCTCCCATCCCTGATAACCATCAAAGAACTTTGCTTTCCATGTGTATATCTACTCTTGACTTTTTATAATAATGGGACCATACAATATTTGTCATTTTTGTTATTGACTTATTTCACTTAGCATAATGTCCCCCAAATTCATCCATGTTGTAAGATGTTTCATGGACTTCTCATTATTATTTATGGTTGCATAGTATTCCATTGTATGTATGTACCACAATTTGTTTATCCTTTCATCTATTGATAAGCAGTTGGGTTGTTTCCATCTTTTTGCTATTGTCAATAATGTTGCAATGAACACAGATGTACATGTGTTTATTTGTGTCACTGCTCTTGTATCTCCAGGATATATACCTAGGAGTGGGATTGCTAGATCATAAGATAGTTCTATTTCTAGCTTTTTGAGGAAGAGCCATACTATTTTCCATAGTGGTTGTACCATTTTACAATCCTACCAGCAATGTATAAGAGATACCATCCCTCCACAACCTAGTCAGCATTTGTTGTTTTCTGTTTTTTTGATCATTGCCATTTTTGAAGGGGTGAGATGGTATCTCATTGTAGTTTTGATTTGCATCTCTCTAGTGGCTAATGATCAGGAGCATCTTGTCATGTATTTATTGGCAGCCTATATGTTCACTTTGGTGAAGTGTCTATTCATGTCCTTTGCCCATTTTTTGATTGGATTGTTTGTCTTTTTTGTTGATGAGTTGTTTAAGTTTTCTATATGTTTTAGAGATTAGACTCTTATTAGATATGTCGTTGCCAAAGATTTTTTCCCAGTCTATAGCTTCTCTTTCTACTCTGTTGGTAAAGTTTTTCGATGAGCATAATATTTAATTTTGGGGCTGTCCCAGTTATCTAATTTATCTTCTGCCATTCATGCATTTTTAGCTTTGTTTGATAGACTGTTTATGCTGAAATTAGGTCCCCTACTTTTGACCCTAAGTTGTCTTCCAAGAACTTTATAATTTTAGCTTTAACATTTAGGTCTTTGATCTATTTTGAATTAGTTTTTGTACATGGCGTGACGTGTGGATCCTGATTCATTTTTCTGCATATGGCTATCCAGTTTTGTCAGAAGCATTTCTTAAAGAGACTGTTTCTTCCCCATTGAATGGACTTTGACCCTTCTTTGAAGATCAGCTGCCCGTAGATGGATAGATTAACTTCTGGGTTCTCGACTGTATTCCATTGGTCTATGTGTCTGTTATTGAACCAGTACCAGGCTGTTTTGATTACTGTGGCTGTAAAGTAAGTTTTGAGATTGGGAAGTGTGAGGCCTCCTACTTTGTTCTTCTTCTTCAGTCTTGCTTTAGCTATTCAGCACCTCCTTCCTTTCCATATAAAGTTGAAGATTAGTTTTTCCATTTCTTTAAAGAATGTTGTTGGGATTTGGATTTCATTGTATCTATAGATCGCTTTTGGTAGTATTGACATTTTCACAATGTTAAGTGTTCCAAGCCATTTATGTAGATCTCTTTTAGTTTCTTGCAGCAGTGTTTTATAGTTTTCCTTGTATAAGTCTTTAAAAATTAAAAAAAAAAACAATTTGTTGTTGCTATTGAGAATAAAACCAAATAAAACCAATAAAAACCAAACCAAACCCTTGCCCAACTCATAGCAACCCCATAGAACAGAGTAGAACCGCCCCATAGAGTTTCCAAGGGGTACCTGGTGGATTCTAACTACTGACCTTTTGTTTAGCAGACGTAGCTCTTAACCACTACACCACCAAGGTTTCCTTTGTTGAGAATGTACACAGCAAAACATACATCAACTCAACAGTTTCTACATGTACACTTTAGTGACATTGGTTACATTCTTCAAGTTGTGCAATCAGTCTCATCCTCTTTTTCTGAGTTATTCCTCTCCCATTAACATAAAATCACTTCCCCCTAAGGTTTCTATCTAATCTTTCCAGTTGCTGTTGTCAGTTTGATCCCATATAGATAGTTCTTGAAAGAGAATAATGCTCAAGGTAGACTTTTGTTTTTCTTTTTTTTTTTTTTTACTAGTTATACTAAATTATCACTTGGTTTTTAAGAAGACTTCAAGGGATATTTTTGGTTTAAGGTTTAAAGAGTATCTCAGGGCAATAGTTTCAGGGGTTCATCCACCTTCCATGGCTCCAGGAAGTCTGGAGTCCATGAGAATTTTAAATTCTGTTCTGCATTTTCCCCTTTTTGATCAGGATTCGTCTATAGAATCTTTGATCAAAATGTTCAGTAATGGTAGCTGGGCACCATCCATTTCTTCTGGTCTCATAGCAAAGGAGGCAGTTGTTCATGAAGGCAATTAGCCACACGTTGCATATCCTCCTCCTGTTCCTGACTCTCCTTCTTCCTCTGTTGCTCCAGGTGAATAGAGACCAATTGTTGTGCCTTGGATGGCCACATGCAAGCTTTTAAGACCCCAGGCACTACATGATGAACAAGGAGGTAGAACAGAAGAACTAAACATGTTATTAGGCCAATTAACCAGGATGTCCCATGAAACCATGACCCTAAACCTCCAAACCAAGGAACCAAATCCCATGAAGTGTTTGGTTATACATAGTCACCTTCAACAGCTACTTCTTTTGTTTTTTGTTTTTGGCACTGTTGTAAATATATCTGTCACACAACTTTTGCCAGTTCAACTTTTTACAGGTGCACAACTTATTGACAGCAATTACAATAATCAGCTGTGCAACTGTACCCTTAATCAAAGTGATTTTTCCATCAGCATTAACCCCCATTTTCCCCCTCCCTCTCGCCCCTGGTTCTCTATACATTTGTCTTTTTATGTAAGTGACGTCATACAACATCCTTTTGTGATTGGCTTATTTTGCTCACCATAATGTCTTCCAGCTCCATACATACTGTAGCATGTATCAGGACTTCATTTCTCCTACTAAGTAGTGTTCTGTTGTATGTATGTACTACATTTATTTATCCATTCATCTGTTGATGGGCATTTAGGTTGTTTCCACTTTTTGGCTATTGTGATTAGTGCCACAATGAACACTGGTATACAAGTCTCTTGTGTCTCTGCTTTCAAGTCTTTTGGTTATATACCTAGGAGTGGCATTGTTGGGTCATATGGTAGTTTTATGAGGAACCATCACACTATTTTCCACAACAGCTCTACCATTTTGCATTCCCACCAGCAATGGGTAAGTGTTCCAATTTCCCCACATCCTCATCATCCTCATTAACATTTGTTATTTTCTGTTTTTTCTTCCTTTTTTTTATCTTAGCCAACCTAGTGGGAATAAAATGGTATGTCATTTTGGTTTTGATTTGCATCTCTCTAATGACTACTGTCGCTGAGCATCTTTTCATGTGTTTGATGCCCATTTGAAGATCCTCTTTGGTGAAACATCTATTCAAGCCCTTTGCCCATTTTTTTATTGGGTTATTTGTCTGTTTGTTGTTAGGTTGTCAAAGTTTTATATATATTTTGGTTATTAGATTCTTGTCGGATATATGGTTTCCCAAGATATTCTCCTAGTTGGTAGCTTGTCTTTTTACTTTTATGGTAAAGTCTTTTGATGAACAAGTTTTTAATGTTTATGAGGTCCCATTTATTTATTTTGTCTTTTGATGTTTGTGATTTCTTTATTATCCATTGTCAAAAGCTAGGCCTGACCACATTGCTCCTGCTTGTTTGTCTAAGAATTTTATGGTTTTAGTTTACACATTTAGGTCCTTAATCCATTTTGAATTTGTCTTTGCGTATGGTGTGAGACATGGATCCTGTTTCATTTTTCTGCATGTGGAAATCCAATTTTCCCAGCACCATTCGAAGGGACTCTTCTTTACCCATCAAATGGACTCAGCACCCTTGTTGTAAATCAGTTGAGCATAGATGTGTGGGTTTATTTCTGGACTCTCAATTCTATTCCATTGGTCTGTGTGTCTATTGTTATACTAGTACCAGGCTGTTTTGATTACTGTCTTGTGTAAGTCTTTTACGTTCCTGGTTAGATTTATTCCTAGGTATTTTATCCTTTTCGGAGCTATTGTAAAAGGTGTTGATTTCTTGATTTCCCTTTCAGAGTCCCCTTTGTTAGTGTAGAGGAACTCAACTGATTTCTTTTTTAAAAAAAAATTTATTCTGCTTTAGGTGAAAGTTTATAGCTCTAGTTAGTTTCTCATTCAAAAATTTATACGTATGTTTTGTGACATTGGTTGCAATCCCCACAATATGTCAGCACTGTCCTCCCTTCCATCTGGTTCCCTGTGTCCATTCGTCTAATTCCTGTCCCTTCCTGCCTCCTCATCTTGCTTTTGGGCAGGAGTTGCCCATTTGGTCTCATATATTTGATTGAACTAAGAAGCACGTTTCTCATGTGTGTTATTGTTTGTTTTATAGGCCTGTCTAATCTTTGTCTGAAAAGTGGGCTTCCAGAGTGGTTTCAATTCTGAGTTAGCAGCATGTCCAGGGACCATAGTCTCGGGGACTCCTCCAGTCTCTGTCAGACCAGTAAGTTTGGTCTTTTTTCATGAATTTGACTTTTGTCATACATTTTTCTCCTGCTCTGTCTGGTACTCTCTGTTGTGATCCCTATCAAAGCGGTTGGTGGTGGTAGCCGGGCACCATCTAGCTCTTCTGGGCTCAGGCTGGTGTACTCTCTGATTCCTGTAGTCCTTTAGTCCTTTGGGCTAATATTTTCCTTGTGTCTTTGGTTTTCTTCATTCTCCTTTCTCTGGATGGGATGGGGCCAATAGATGTATCTTAGATGATGGTTTGCAAGCTTTTAAGACCCCAGATGCTACTCACCAAAGTAGGATGTAGAGCATTTTATTTATGAATTATGTTATTCCAATTGACCTAGATGCCCCCTGAGACTATGGTCCCCAGCCCCCAGCCCCAGCAACTTGGTCCCTCAAGGTGTTTGTATGTGTTTAGGAAACTTCTATGGCTTTGCTTTGGTCAAGTTGCACTGACTTCACTTATACTGTGTGCTTTCTCTTTACCAAAGTTGACATTTGTCTACTATCTAGTTACTCCAACTGATTTTTGTGTGTTGATCTTGTACCTTGTCACTTTGCTGAATCCTTATATTAGTTCCAATAACTTTCTTGTGGAGTCTCTGGGATTTTCTATGTATAGGATCAACTCATCTGCCATTAAGGATAGTTTTACTTCTTAATTTCCAATTTGAATACACTTTATTTCCCTTTCTTGCCTTATTGCTCTGGCTAGGACTTCCAGTAAAATATTGAATAAGAGTGGTGATAAAGGGCATTCTTGTCTTGTGCCCATTCTCAGGGGGAATACTCTCAAACTTTCTCCGGTGAGAATAATGTTGGCTATTGGTTTTGCATGTTGTTTCTGTTGTAAGGCGTCATTGAGTCGGTTCCGACTCATAGTGATATTTGTACAGCAGAACGAAACACTGCTTGGTCCTGTGCCATCCTCATAATCATTGTTATGCTTGAGCCCATTGTGGCAGCCACTGTGTCAGTCCATCTTGTTGAGGATCTTCCTCTTTTTTGCTGACCCTCTACTTTACCAAGCATGATGTCCTTCTCCAAGGACTGGATCCTCCTGATAATGTGTCCCAATTATGTAAGATGAAGTTCACCATCCTTGCTTCTAAGGAGCATTCTGGCTGTACTTCTTCCAAGACAGATTGTTCATTCTTTTGGCAGTCCATGGTATATTCAATATTCTTCACCACCACCATAATTCAAAGGTGTCAATTCTTCTTGGGTCTTTCTTATTCATTGTCCAGGTTTCACATGCATGTGAGGCGATTGAAAGCACCATGACTTGGGTCAGGGGCACCATAGTTCTTAAAGTGACATCTTTGCTTTTTAACATTTTGAAGAGGCCTTTTGCAGCAGATTTGCCCAGTGCAACACCTCGTTTGATTTCTTGACTGCTGTTTCCATGGGTGTTGATTGTGGATCCAAGTAAAATGAAATCCTTAACAACTTCAATCTTTTCTTCTTTTATCATGATGTTGCTTATTGGTCCAGTTGTGAGGATTTTTTTATGTTGATGTGTAATCTGTACTGAAGGCTTTAGTCTTTGATCTTCATCAGTAAGTGCTTCAAGTCCTCTTCACTTTCAGCAAGGAAGGTTGTGTCACCTGCATATTGCAGGTTGTTAATGAGTCTTCCTCCAATCCTGATGCCGTGTCCCTTGTCATAAAGTCCAGCTTCTCAGATTATTTGCTCAGCATACAGATTGAATAAGTATGGTGAAAGGACACAACACTGACACACACCTTTCCTGATTTTAAACCATGCAGTATCCCCTTGTTCTGTTTTAATGACTGCCTTTTGGTCTTTGTACAGGTTCCTCATGAGTACAACTAAGTTTTCTGGAATTCCCATTCTTCGCAATGTTATCCATAATTTGTTATGCTCCACACAGTCGAAAGCCTTTGCGTAGTCAATAAAACACAGGTAAACATCTTTCTGGTATTCTCTGCTTTCAGCCAAGATCCATGTGACATCAGCAATGCTATCCCTCATTCCACATCCTCTTCTGAATCCATCTTGAATTTCTGACAGGTCTCTGTCAATGTACTGCTGCAACTATTTTTGAATGACCTTCAGCAAAATTTTACTTGCATATTAATGATATTGTTTGATAATTTCCGCATTTTGTTGGATCACTTTTCTTTGGAATAGGCATAAATATGAATCTCTTCCAGTCGGTTGGCCAGATAGCTGTCTTCCAAATTTCTTGGCAAAGATGTGTTAACACTTACAGTGCTGCATCCATTTATTAAAACATCTCAACCGGTATTCCGTCAATTCCTGGAGCCTTGTTTTTCACCAGTATTTTCAGTGCAGCCTGGACATCTTCCTTCAGTACCATAGGTTGTTGATCATATGCTACCTTCTGAAATGATTGAATGTCGACCAGTTCTTTTTGGTACGGTGACTCTTTGTATTCCTTCCACTATCTTTGGATGTTTCCTGCGTCGTTTAGTATTTTGCCCATAGAATCCCTCACTATTGCAACTTGAGGCTTGAATTTTTTCTTCAGTTCTTTCGGCTTCAAAATGCCGAGCGTGTTCTTCTCTTTTGTTTTTCTAACTCCAGGTCTTTGCACATGTCATTACAATACTTTGCTTTGTCTTCTCGAGCTGCCCTTTGAAATCTTCTGCTCAACTCTTTTACTTCATCATTTCTTCCATTCACTTTAGCTACTTGATGTTTCAGAGTCTCTTCTGACACCCATTTTGGTCTTTTCTTTCTTTCTTGTCTTTTTTTAATGACCTCTTGCTTTCTTCATGTATGATGTCCTTGATGTCATTCCACAACTCGTCTGGTCTTTGGTCATTAGTGTTCAATGTGTCAAATCTACTCTTGAGAGGGTCTCTAAATTTAGATGGGATATACTCAAGGTCATACTTTGGCTCTGGTGGACTTGTTCTAATTTTTTTCAGTTTCAACTTGAACTTGCATATGAGCAATTGATAGTCTGTTCTGTAGTTGGCCCCTGGCCTTTTTCCGACTGATGGTATTCAGCTTTTCCATCATCTCTTTCCACAGCTGTAGTCGATTTCATTCCTGTGTATTCCATCTGGCAAGGTTTTGCATATAATGCCCTTAATTATGTTGAGGAGTTTCCGTTCTATTCCTATTTTGCTGAGAGTTTTTACCAGGAAAGGTGTTGGATTTTATTAAATGCATTTTCGGTGTCAATTGTGCATCTCTATTCTCAGGAAAAGAAAAGATTCTCCAATCCTTTTCCAAGACTGGATAACCAGGAAGACTGCTGATGCCTGCACTGTGATAGCCCTCCTTCTCATGCCAGGCAACTCTGGAGCCCTCTCTGCGTCTTTTCAGAACAATGCCCTAAAAGCCACTGGGCAAGTGGCTTTGAAAACCATCTTTCTTTCCCAGGTTATTGTTGGGACTCTTGCCAATGTTATTCTCTTCTTCTATAATGTCTTTCCTGTGTTGCTTGGCCACAAGCTGAGGCCCACACACAGGATACTTGCCCAAATGGCAGTGACCAACTTCTTGGTTCTTCTTGCCGTTGGGATTCTTGACATGATGGCTGTTTTTGAACTTAGGAATCCCCTGTCCAGTGTTGGGTGTAAACTTGTCTATTACATTCACTGAGTGGCCCGCGGCACCACCCTGTGCTCCACCTGTGTTCTGAGCATCTTTCAGCTTGTCACTCTCATCCCCATGAGAGCTGGATGTTGGATGATCCAAGAAAGAGTCCCCAAGGTTATTGGTTGTTCTTGTTGCACTTGCGGGATGTTCAGTGTCTTCATGAATATCTATACTCCTTTGAAGATCACTGGTTCACAGGACAAGCACAATGATACTGACACTCAAGGAAAGTGGCTCTGCTCATACTCAGGTTCCAGTGCAGGCATTGTCATCTCGTGGTCAGCCACTGATGCTATGTTTATTGTCCTCACGGTCTGGGCCAGTGGCTCCACGGTGCTTCTTCTGCAGAGACACCATCAGAGAGTGTGGCATACTCACCCCTCCAACCATTATCATAATTCTCCTGACACCAGAGCCTCCCACACCATCCTGATGCTAGTGGTCACCTTTGTCAGTTTTTACACAATACACTCTATTTTTGGTGTTTATATTATTATTTCCTTAGACTCTCATCCATGGCTGATGTTTATCTCTCATATTTTGTCTTCATGTTTTCCCACTGTTAGCCCCTTACTGCTGATCCTCAGAGATACTAGAGCCCCTTGGTTCTGCTCTTCAGTTGTTGAAAATCTCTGTTCAGAGAGAAAATATGTAGATGACAGCTCCTAAAATATCTGTAATTACTCTATTCAGTGATCATTAACTGAGTACCAATTTTTCTGCATGAAATTGCACAATGATCTTAGGTCAATTTGATCCTGGTACATTAGAAGATCTGCCAGTCTATTGATGAGATTATAAACTCATAAAAGATTCATAAAATTATGGATGACACTAATCCCCCCCACACACACACCGGTGCCACTCTATAAAAGAGTATTCTTTCTTTCAAGAGTGTTTAAAGAGTTTCCATGAACTTTATCTCAAGGTGGATACTGCTAATGCTGGACACGCTTTGATACAGAATTCAATATTAGTCACATAATTTTTACTCTCAGATTAATGGAGATTTTATTTCGTAGATGAAGATAAGAAACCCATAAGATGGATATCGTGTTTTTCAACAATATTGGGTGTCTTTATTTCACTCATATTTCTTACAAAATGCTGGGGTAGCCTGCAGGAAAGTAATGGTTTCCAATGAGCCCCCTTCCCAGAACTTTGCAGATTTTCTTTACCTGGTTGACCACCAATAAACTTTATTGATTGAATGAATAAGGAAATATTAGTGAGTTTGGAGAAGCTGCCATCCATGGCTTTGTCATTTGGATTTTTACTTTTCATCATTCAAGAACAGAAACCAGGGAGTTCATTTTTGATTTGCTCTATCTACTTTTCACCCTGTTATCTCCTTTTGCCTTTCTTCAGCTTAGTCTGTTTTTTAAACAATCTTTTTACTTTTATGTGACAACTTTAAACTATAACAATTTTTTAGTGGTTGTAATGCCTATTATGGTATGCATTCCTAACACATTACATTCTACTTAGAATTACTAAGTACCGTTTCACAGAATATATCACAACCTTAAAAAGTATAATTTCATCTACATTTTCCAATGCTTTATTCTATTACTTTTATATACTTTAAATCTATATATACTTTAGCCCACAATATATGTTATTAATTTTACTTTCTTGAGTCAACTGTCCTTACAGAAATTAAGAAATGGGAAGAAAATGTAGATTACACATTTGTTCATGTTTGCCATTTCTAGTGCTCATTATTATTTACTGTAAAAATGTTTCCCTCTGGTATCATTTTCCTTTAGTATGAAGGACATCCTTTTGTTTTTCTGGCAGTACAGGTCCTCTGTTGTTGAATTATCTCAGATGTTACTTATCTTAAAATAATTTCACTTGCATTTTTTCTGGAAAAATTGGACAAAAGATCTTTCTTTTTCAAAATGGTAATAAAATGATACAACATGACTCAATTCATAGAGCGCATTCAAATTTTCCGGTTGACCCAAGAAAGTATCATTTTCCTATCTGGTCCAGGATCCCCATCAGGAACATGTGTTACATTTAGTTGTCATGTCATCCTCCAATCTCAAACTTTTCCTCTGTCGTTCCTTGTCTTTCAAGTTCTCATCATTCTACATTCTACACAATGATTCTCCTGCAGATTTTATCTGATGTTTTCTTATGACCAGATCTAGTTCATGCTTCCTTGGCAACAAGATCAAAGAAATGATGTTGTGCTCTTCTCAGTGAAGAATACCAGGGGCCGCATTGCATCTATCTATTTCACCACTGGTGATGTTAATCTTGATAACCTGGTCGGGTTGGCATCTGGCAAGTCTCTACACCTTCAATTTACCATTTTGTCTTTCTGATTTAGAAGTATTTTATGGAAAGATATTCTTGGATTATGCTAATGTTTATTCCTCATCACACCTCCACTAACCAGACTTAACATCAATTGGCAGCTCCCATCTAAAATAAGCAATACCATGACAGCTGCCTAATGGCAGCTTTTGACTTGTATTAGTTGGCATCCAACGTAAAGAAGAGCTTTCCCTTGTCCTCATCTATGTATTCATTCTTATTCATAAATACATATATTATAAAATCAGTTGCATTCGGATACAAACATTATTTATTTTTGTGCTCTTGTCGTGCCAGATTTACCAGTGGGAGTTCTACAAAGCTCTCATGTTCTTACACAACAAGATGCACCAGGCTCATCTTGTATCATCCTAGATGTAGCTCTGGTTTTAGTCATTTCACTAAGGAATACTAGTTCCTTCTGTAAGAATGGCACGGGGGCGGCATCTGACCTCCTCTGATTCCCAAGGGGAAAGGAGAATAAAGATCAACAGCCCAAGGCTCATTCCCATGAAGCGGAGGTCAGACTTGCCTCCTCTGTCTACCTTCTTTACCAATTCTAACACCAACCATCCCTCCCATTGCTCTGTCCACTTCTCTGCTGGGTCGATTATTCATTGCAATGGCCCCACAGGACTCACAGACTACATTCATAATTATGGGGTTTATTAGGGAAGTAACAGGTTGTAATTCAGGCTCAGACCCAAGATAGATATTGTTCTTCTATCAGGACAGCCTCTTTCCAGATGTGCTTGCAGGCCACCTATCCCTGCAACCTGCCCTAGGCCTCTTCCCAAAGGCACTCAGCTTTCTCTCTCCGTGGGCTGGGAAGTCCACTGTGCCATCTCCTGCTGCTGGTTCTCTGCTGCTTGTTTCTCCTTCCTTAGTGGTGGTGGGTTTCTTTCATTTCAAACCCAGCAGGATGGCAAAACTGACCAATCCCTTTGGTGGACTACACTTACCCTATCACACAGTCCCACCCAATTACTTGGGTGAGAGTTACAAGACCATGGTTAGAAAGGCCACATAAAAGTAATCCATTATACCACATCTTCTAATGGAGATTGGTATGTAGAAAGGAGCTGGCTCTGAAGAGGAAGGGAGGAACCAGTTTATGAAGATCCTGAAATTCAGTTTTAGGTTTTGGGGCTTCCATTCTGAGGTCAGAAGTCACATAGACAAATGCATAAGGGGACAGGCAGTTGAGGCACATGAGTGAGGATGGACAGATATAAATCAAAAGGTCTGGGTCAAACAGGCTTTACCAGTTCCTATCTACAGAAACCTATGTTTGCCATGTAGAAATGAGTCCTATGTGGTGAGACATTTTAAGTATCAGAATCTAGGTAATTCACATATTGAATGGAGAGGCAATCACAATGTTGGCTATTTATGGCATCTTCATGTGGGAAAAGGGTATATTTTTTATTTTCTACCTTGGTACTTCAGCATTCTTGGGTTCATCCAAAGATCTCAACATTCTACATGTACATACAGCACATATTAATTCATATAGGCCCAATAGGGATTCAGCCTGGGCTCCATCCATTTGACCCAGGAAACCATCTTCCCCAGCTGACAACTGGGCCTGATGTCATTTTTCAAAGGGAACATAGACTACTAGAGGGACACTGAAGCCCCGCCCCCACCCCCTGGGGCAACTTATCCAGCACAGTGATGCAGCGGAGGTAGAGGATGTGTCTACATTCCATAGTTCGGCATACTCTACTAGATGCTGACCTGAGTTTCTTCCATTGATTTATTCAACCTCTCAACTGCTGCTCTGGGTTTTTGTCACAGTCAGGTTGGGCCAACTGGGGAAGTTGGAGGGTCCTTGAATCTAGACTGGCACTGTCCAATAGAAATATAATGGGACCAATATAAGTGTGGTGAAAAGAGCTACTTTATGTGGCCTTTTGCCTTGGTTCTTTGGAAAAACAGCTTGAGAGATTTTCCCCCTAAACGCTGAGGAGTTACCTTTGCCCTAGTTTTCTACCCCAGAGGGTTTGTTACTTTCATCCAGGTTGATTGACATTTTCTGGGTAAGTTGTAAACAACTTGGTTTTGATACTTTTTGCCTGGTTGTGGGCTGCAGCCGGCCCTGTGATTAGTATACACCTTGCAGGGATTGGTCAATAGAGTATGCAAATGAGGTGAGTGGTAGCCTAGCCACACTTACTATGCAAATGAAGCATCTGTGGCCTACCAGGAGGGAAGGGGTCAGTTCATGACCCTAGTGGGAGGGCCATGCCTTGAAATTTATGGGGAGTTTGTGTATATATACAGCCAACCCCACAAAGATTTTTCAGACAGAAAGAAGCAAGAAGAGAAGCAGTAGGAAGAAGCAGAAGGAAGAAAGGCAATATAGAAGAAACAGGGAGAGAGAAGAAGGAGGCAAGGAATCTCCTACAAGAAGAGCTTTGACACTGGTCAACAGCTGTAACAGTGAAGACAGTGAGAAACCCAGAAGGGGACCATTGGCAGAACCAGTGATGACAGATGGCAAGGTCTAGAGAAGGCTGTCCTGAGGAGGCTGGCAGGGCTGAGAGGAGCTAAGAGAGCTGTCTTGCACTGAAGAAGGGACATTTTGCTTACATGCTTCCTGATCCTGATCCTGAGTTGTAGCCTGTTGATCCTGGTTCCAAATTGTGCCCTGTTCCTTGATAAACCATTGAACTGTTAGTATGATCTGTGAGTTCTGTGTGGCTATTGAAACAAATAATCAAACTCAGCAAAGAAGTAGAGAGTGCCATGGGACATGGCTAGTGTCAGAATTGATAAAAATTTGGAGAGTGGAGGTATGGCTGACCTCCACCTCATGGGAATTGGCTTTGGGCTGATCCTGGTCATTATCACTCCTGAAGTTAGACAGGCACTGTCAATACTACTACTACTCCCACCATTTTACAATAATTATAAATTTTCTAGTAGCAACATAAAGAAAGTAAAAATAAGCAACTCAAAATAATTTTAAAAGGCAAAGTGTTATCATTCCAACATGTAATCAACATTTAAAGGATCTTAAGGAGATTTATATTCTCTTTTTCTTATTATTTCTTCAAAATACAATGTATATTCTACACCTACAGCACATATTAATTCACATAGGCCACATTTCAGGTGTTCAATAGCCACACATGGTTAGAGGCTACGATACTGGACAGCACAGATCTAGTCCCTTTCACTCCCTCAACTAAAAAGCCAAATGATGAATTATGTCCTTCATTCCATCTAGCATTTTGAATAGGAGAAGATCAGTGCCAGGAGTTATTTATATTGGTATTTATATTTTATCTTCATTATTTAGTACCAGAGATGGCACACAGTAGGTGCATGATATCTCTATGCATATAAAGATGAAAGAGCCCCAAGGACTTCTAGTCACACAACTCATGGAAACACCATGCTCGTACACATTTTTCTCTAGACAGTGGCCATCGCTGAACACTTTAAAAAAGCAAGTAGATGTCTTACCTGCCTGTGTTATCTTGAAAACCCAATGCACCAGAAATGTGGATCTGTATCTGCCTCCACTGCCTCAATTCACTGCAGATAGGACCTACTGTGTGGTCTCGTAGAAGAAAGATATCAATACAAAATGCATACAGGGAAGCTGCTTTCTAAGATCAAGTAACTGAAGCCCCATCTGAGGACTATTCTATACCTGAAACCAAGGATGCTCAAGTTTCTGTTTTTTCTCTTGATCTTTTATTTTTTACTTAAAAAAAAATAATTATTGTACTTTAGATTAAGATTTACAGAAGAAACTACTTTCTCATTAAACAATTAATACACATATTGTTTTGTGACATTGGTTTGTGACATGTCAACACTCTCCCCTTCTCGACCTTGGATTCCCTATAACCAGCTTTCCTGTCCCAAGTTCAGCCCCTGGAATAGCCTGGGAAACAAAATTTGCTCTCCTCTTCTCCTTAATGGAAACCCTGGTAGCATAGTGGTTGAGAGCTATGGCTGCTAACCAAAATGTTTGGCAGTTCGAATCTACCCGGCACTCCTTGGAAACTCTATAGGGCAGTTCTACTCTGTAGGGTCACTGTGAGTCGGAATCGACTCGAAGGCAATGGGTTTCTCCTTATTGGAAGAATTCTTAACCCAAATAGTTAACAGAAATGTAATTCCAGGATGAAACACATATTAGGGGAACCATGGGGTCACCAAATACCACTGGGGTTGGTCTTTTCCACAACTGAGGCAACCTGGTGGTATCAAAGAGAATATAACCTCTGCTCATGGTCAGCTTAAAATAAGAAATTGGAAAACACATTAGGATTAATCCTAAATGAGCAAGTATCCAGGAAACTATAAACACAAGAAAACTCACAAAAAAGGCGGGGAACACTTTCAAAGTAGTTATAAAATACATTAAACTCATTAACATAATAAGAAAGATAGATTTAATGAAAATCTGATTGGATTACAGGGGAACGGCAGGATATATATAAATTATTATAGCTCCTAATCAATGAAAAAATGCAATGTGAAAGGATTTCTAATAAAATATTGCTCACAATTTTTAGTTAGAGTTATGAGTTTTTAGTTTAACTAAAAGAGACTACAGTACTTAAGAGCTGAGAATGCGTCTTTTCCTTGGATTTGAAATGACAAGAAAACCAAAAAAATCAAACCTGTTGCCCTCAATGTGATTCCAATTCCAACTCATAGCGACCCTATATGACAGAGTAGAACTGCCCCGAAGAGTTTCCAATGAGCACCTGGCAGATTCAAACATTCAAACTGCTGACCCTTTGGTTCGCAGCCATAGCACTTAACCACTACACCACCAGGGTTCCTGAAATGACAAGAGTATCTAGCAAAACCAGCAAATGATTACTACGAAATGAAACACAATGAAATAAAACACAATTTAATTGAATTACTTATATGTAATCTAATCCTCCTAATAGCCCCTCTGCCCTTTTTCATCTCTGCTTTTCCAACCCTGATCACCTATGAATCATAGAAAACCAAGAAGAAATTTCTTTGAAGATTTTAAAAAAAAGAATTGTATCTCATATTTTAAAAAATTGTTGCAACCTGACCCTACAAATGCCAGTAAATTTCCATTAGTCCTTAAACTAGCCCAAGCAAGATTTGGCCCACCCCGCATGCGCAGAAGGGCCAGCTGTGACCGCTAACTGACCTCAACAGAAGACGCAGCAACAGGTGGAATGAATCAGAAGGAAAATCATCACCAGGACCATATGCTGAAGTGAGAGGTCCGACAAGAACCACGTCACCTCCTGTTTCCTGGTCGCCTTCTAGAATTTTCCCTCCCCAGTACGGCTGCGTGGCTGCCATCTTGCTTACAAATCATATATAAGCCCTGCATCCCCATAGCTCTGGGAATCAGATCTGAGGAACTGCCTCTCGGTTCTTTGTGGTGCACATTACAATCAAGTTACTTTCTCTCAAAGGCTAGTGTCCAGATTATTGGCAAATCTGAGTGCGTCAGACATAACTCACCTTCTAGGGTTTGGTAACAATTTTGGCACCCAGTGTGGGGCCAGAGGGTCGCACAGACCCTCCATTCAGAGCCCGGCACCCCGTCAACCGCAAGTGGAACTTCCACCGACCCTCAGCCCTCTGCACACTGAGCCTCCTAACCTCTACCGAGGTGGCGACCGGCCTGAGGTGCTTTTACTTTGAGAATTAGAAACTAACTCAGGTATGGACATCCACTAGGTAAGTGCCCTCAAAATTTCTCTTGTTACGTGTAAGTGTTTGGGTTTGGAGATGGGGAAGTATCTGGAGGGTTGAAAGTAGGAGTAAGACATCCCCATTAGGGGGGGATTGAAGCCTACTAAGACATCCTCGTTATCTTGCCCCACCACTCCCCGTAGCTGACGGCAGAGAACGGGCAGCGTAGTTCCTGGTTGTTGACCTTGGTCAGGTTCAGGTTCTGAGTGAGTGAGTGTGTGTAAGTGAAGTATGGGAAACCAAACGAGTGTACTTTTAGTGGTGCTGTTTGTTTTTTTCATGGGGATTCTAATTACTGTTTGGGGTCACGTAACTATACTACCATCTTACCGTTAGATCTGTTTTGCAAGAGAGGGAAAATGGGATGAAATCCCCTATGTGCAAATCTTTATGTCTCTCTGGCAAAATAAAAACCTACAAAAACAGTGTAAGCTAACGGTGCAGGGGAAAAAGGAAGGGGAAAAAAGTCCCTGGTGGCATAGTAGTTAGGAGCTACAGTAGTTTGAGTCCACTAGGAGCTCCTTGGAAACCACATGGGGAAGTTCTACTCTGTCCTATAGGGTCGCTATGAGTCAGAATTAACTTGATGGCAGTGGGTTTAGTTTTCTTGGTTTTGGGTCAAAGCCAGGCCAGATAAACAGGATGATTGTTAGGGGGTCAAGGTCTTCTGGTTCCACCCAGCCGGAGGCCCAAGGCCATATGCATATAAATGGGAAGATAGTTAAGGTGTGGAGAAGAGAAGACAAAACTGGAATGTTTTAAAAGGGTTATGTATTTGTCGTTGTTAGGTGCCATTGAGTGGGTTCCGATTCATAGCGACCCTATGCACAACAGAACGAAACACTGCCCGTTCCTGCACCATCTTCACAATCATTATGCTTGAGCCCATTGTTACAGCCACTGTGCCCATCCATCTCGTTGAAGGTTTTCCTCTTTTTCGCTTAGGATTATGCATTTATCTGAGTGTCCTATGGATATTGAATGTTTCTTCTACCTAATGTTGTAAAGCAGACCTAAACTGTATGCTAGAAATGAATATCGGGTATTATAGATTACGGACAGCATGTAACTCCGTCTTCACCCAATACTTAATTGGATGTGCTAAAAGGGGAACTAGGATTTGCTCGGGAGAAACCCAGGCTTTTTGTTTCAAGCTGGTAACCCTGTGTATAGAGTGGGGACTCAGTTCTGAGCCCCACCCAGACTTGCATTTATCCATACCCCTTCCACCTGAAGGTTAGGCCTGGTTTCGGCCCAGCGCTGTTCCCTGCTGCAGCTGCTAACCCTTTGGTGGAACCCTCCGGCGAATTGCTCACCAGCCCCTCATGAGTCAGAAACTCCTGGTCCTGCCCAGGGAATAGTCTCCCCAGCACACACCCATAATGGGGTACAATCTGGCCAGGGATCCACCCAAGTCTCCTCAAGGCAATTTCCACTGAGACAAATGCCTGCCAGACTGGATCACAACGGCCAGCCTAGAGGGTTTGTCTGGGTCTATACACTGTTCTCCACCTCTGACCTGTATAATAGGAATATTCTTTTAACACCAGCAGAAAGGAAGATCTTAGAAAAGGCAACCTGTTGGCCTCTTGGCATGCATAACCTCAACCCTCAAAATGGAATTAGGCTCCCGGCAGCCGAGGCTGTACCTGCCACAGATATTGGCTGGGGGCAGGACAGCTAGAACATTATAAAAACTGTTTGATAGTTGGTTTACAGCAAGGGGCCCCAGGACAGAAGAGCCTTAGGAAAGTTCAGGATGTACAAGGCCCCAAGGGAAATCTCTCCAGCTTCCTCAAACAGGTAGGTGTACGAAGCATACCAGCAGTTTACTGATATAAAACCTGAAGACCCAGAGAATGTCAGGTTAATAAATGACCATCATCAGCCAGAGTGCCCCAGCATCAGGCAGAAACTTCAAAAGTTAGGAGGGCTAGGAATGAATCCTTCACAACTTGTTGAGATTGCCTCTAACGCCTTCAATAATCGGGACCAGGTACAAGGAAAAAGGCTGCGCTCCTGGCAGCAGCTCTCAGAGGTAACCCACCACCCAGGTAGACCTCATGCAGTGTAAGTTCTCGTGGGCCCCAAAAGGGCCAGTGGCCAACTCAAGGACCCCTAAATCTAGGCCCCAAACAAGAGGGTCACTGGAAACAAGAGTGCCCCTCGCAGCCAACCCAGTCAGAGCAGGAAACCCATAACACTGCTCTCGCAGCTGTCAGCTGATAGCTCAGACCGATGAGGCCCAGGGACTCCCCTGCAACCCATGAAGAGCCCTGGTTTGTAATATCAGTGGGAGGACAGCTTACTGAGACAACGGACCAGAGAGCTGGAGAACATGGCCTCTGCTGCTGTCTCAGGCACACAGGGGACCCTCCAGCTGCCCCAGGCAGGGACAAGTCTGCAGTCCCAGCCCTCAACCAGCTTCACTGGCAGGGTGGAGAGCTGCCAAACACAGGCAGAGGCGGCACACAGCTTCAGGGCCTGGCGTGATAGTTACCATCCTTACCTCACCCCAAACCCTGGCAGGCCCGTGACAGCAAAGCGCATCTTGGCTGGTGGGGCTGGAGGAAAGAGAGCCTACTAGAGGTACCTTTTTGGGATAATGTACTATGGTCAACAGAGGTGGCAGTTATGCACTGCCCCGGGTGCCAGAAGGGAGAGTCTCACATAATTAAAGGGTCAGGTGGCCAAACAAAAATTCCCATCACTTGCCTTGCTTTAATTTCTAATCTTCAGTTATCAGAAAACCCCTAGAACACTGAATGTGATATAAACAGAGCTTGTGAATGGGGCTCTGACCTTAATAACAGCAGAAGACCGTGGTTGTCAATTCCCAAGGACAGGTGTTAATACCGGAACACCTGATGTACCCGATAATAAAGGCAGCTCATGAGAGCGCACATTACGATCGGGATGCTATGTTTCACTGGCTAGCCAAGCTAATTAAAGGGCCTAATCTGCAACAGACTATCCAGAAAGTAGTGCAAACAATCCAAAAACAGGCCCACCACCTCCTACGCACAGTTCAGTGACATCGATTACGTTCTTCGAGTGTGCTGCTGTTCTCGCTTTAGGTGAAGGTTTACAGAACAAAATAGTTTCTCATTAAACAGTACACATGTCTGAGCAGGCAGGCTGTGCATTCTTTGTTGTTTGCTCGTCTGTGGGCACGATAATTTTCACCTCCTTCTCCAGTGGGCAGTGTCAGACACACAGGTACGGTACAGCAGAGCAGGTCCAGCTGAAGGAGAGTTGCTGGGATAGGTTGTTTGTGGCACGAGGGCCAACAGAGTGGGCCGGGATTCAGTGCAAGGAAGGTTCTGGCTGCTTAGGGGTGTGATGTTCAACACATAGTACAGGTAGGCAGGAAGAAGGGGGGAGATTGTGATGTGTGGAGCTAAGATGGGTATGGGAAAGAGGAGAGAGAGGAGAGAGGAACAGGAGCCGAAAACATACAAAGAAATAAACAAGCAAAAAAGAGTGCTAAGGGAGAGTGCCATTGGAGTGGAGAGACGAGAGACTGAGAAATGGGGAAAAACAAAAAGAAAAAGGATAAAAGAAAAAAATGAATAAATAAAAATTAGAAAAATAAAAGCCGCCAGGTATCCCACTGGTGTGGCTGTGAGGGCTGCAGAAATTCCTCCCAGGTCGTGAAGTACAGCCTGGCTAGATGGGTTAGAGGTGTCGCACAGTGCCAGGTATTCAGGAGACAGGAATAGAAGGTAAGTATAGAGAGACAAGAAACTGAAAAATGGAGAAAGACGAAAAGAGAGAAGAAATCAAAACAAAGAAAAACAAAACCAAAAAAAAAAAAAAAAACAGAAATGCCACTGGGGGCCCCACTGCGCATCTACACAGAGTAAGGGAGCACCTCCCAAGCCACTGCCCAGCTAGAAGGGGCTCACAAGCTGAGAAAAGAGAAAGAAAACAAACAAACAAACAAATGAAAACAGAACAAATCAAAACAAACAAAAGCCCCAGTGGTCCCAGCAGAGTGGTGGCATGGGCTGGGAAGCAGTTTCACAGTTAAGTGGTGTTTCCCAGCCTTTCTGGAAGACACAAAGATGGCACACAGAGCCAGGTACTTGACAGAAAGGAGGGGGAGGTGGTGAGAGGTAAGGAAGAAATCTAAAGAAGCAGAAAAAAGCAACAATAGCAGCCAACAAATGGCACTCGGGGAGCCGGCCAGTGTGGGTGGGTGGAATCCAAGCACCACCAGGGTGAAGCCAGTGCTTCCCAGCCAAGAGACTGTGGCCACATGAAGCAGAGAAGAGCAAGTGGGCGTGAAGAACGGTGGGGGGTAGGAAAGCGTGTCTCACTGGTTACTGGTTGTTCTGTCTCCTGCTGGAAGCTCTGTGAAGCTGCTTTCCTGTAACCCCTGTTCGCCGATCTCCAATAGGAGTCCAAGATGGTGGATGCATGCTGCGTTAGCTGATAGGGGGCCTCTCCTAGCTCTCTGTTCTCTGTCAATTTCTTATTCCATTTGGTGATTGGCTGAGTTCTTTATCTCTTCATTTGATGCTTAAGGTTTTAGGATTGACGTGTATCTCTGTTTGACTTAGTTTTTCGGATCTTTGCTGAGTAGGGACAGTGTGGTGCTTCTGTCTATAGCGCCATGTTGCCCAGAAGTGACTAGAAATACACTTAATTTGTCCATGACAGATTCAGTGGCCATATCCATAAGAAAATCCATGGCCTTGTTTCTCATAAATGAAATCATTGAATCCTGGCATACATACTGAACTGCTCTCATGGCTGCAGGCACAGGAATGACTTGGGTCCTGGAGAGGGCTGTCTTATACAGATGTAGCGATTGCTAATGTCACACAGAGCAGGAGTTCCTGAAGAATGAACATGTCTCATGGTGACCAGGGCCGCTGGCAATCCGACAACATTCCTCCACCAGCCTCCTTCTTTCTTGACACTAGGAGACAAGTAGACTACAAGGAGTTATAAAACTATTAGAGTTGAGATGTCCGTCCTAAAAGCTGCTGCCAAGTGTTGAATAGACACAACACAAGGCCTCACCTCCTAGTTTCCTTGTGGCTTAAAATGAAAACCCGTACATGTGACTGTTACTGTTGGTTAAACGATCTCCCAAACATATGAATGTTACTGCTACTTTAAAGGAAAATTTGTACAGATGAAAGTGACTTTTGGTTTAAATAATAACCCATACATATGAATGTCACTGTTAGGATTCATGCCATAAGCTCCCTATTTGTGTATGTTTATACATGTAAGCCACAGGAGCTAATTATTTTCCTCTCTCTGGAAAAATTAGTTTATAAAACCTCATAATATTTTTAGAAACATGTTCTAGATATTATACTGCAGTCAAGCTGGAATTTGGTAGCCTCTCTGTGATACTGACAAAACTTTCTTGAATTATTGGTCTCCTCTTATAAAGATGTTGTAACGATTCAACGTTGTCTTTAGCCTTCTGCCTAATCTACAGCCATCAAAACAGTCAACCAGAGCGGCAGATGTGCCTCTGCCTGAGCTTGGTTCCTGTGTATTGTGGTCAAGGTATCACTTCCTGGAATCATCCTCGTTAGAGCTGTGTTGTGGTTCTGTACTCGGCTGCCATGTACACGGCTGACTTTGAAATGGAATCTTTCTCTGTCTGCACAGCCGCGCACTACACATCTTCTCCTACAGCACTGTTTCAGTTCAGTACTACCGGAAATGACCAGTTTTACTTTAGACAGTATCCTCTGAGAAATACTACTGGGAAAACCCCAGCCCCCATATGGGGCATGTGACATGACTTAAATGCTCTGCCAGAAACACAACGCCAGTAAGAGTGTCAAGGTAGGGCCCATACTAGAGCCAGCTCTTTCATGTGAGTCAGTGAGTTGAATCGTTAGAATTGAAAGTGCAAGCTCCCTCTTTGTGTGTGTTTATGGATATAAATATGTATGCAAACTGTGTGTAGTGTTTTCTTCCCTCCGTGGAAAAATTACAGAATATAATCCCATAAGAATTTTTAGAAAGGTGCTCTTTAGTGTCGCATATGATACTGCTGTAGAGCTAGATTTTGTCCCTCTGTGAAAATGACAAAAATGTCTTGGATTGCTGGTCTGCTCTTAAAAAGAGGTTGGAACAATAAAATGCTTTTCTTTTCCTTGTGAATACTCTGCAAACAACAAAACAGCCAAACTAAACAGCAAACGTGGTACTCATTATAGGAGTGTCCCCTATTTTATGTTGACAGTGTCATGTCCTGGAATCACTCTACAATTTGTAACAGATAAGGTTCTCTACAGTCATGTTGCTTCCAGGCTTGACCTAGAAATCTTTCATTGTAGTTTATGCCACGGAAAGAATAAAATTTACTGGTCACTTGCATCGTCTCAGGCATTTACCCCTCTGGAAGATTTCTTCTCTCAATCGACCCTCCTTTGTTCCCTGCACCTTGACCCACTCCAGTCCGCAAAGCTGCTGTCTCTACTCTGGTCCTGGTTTCCACACCTCCCTTCTAGTTAGGAAGGTTCCCTCAAGCCACCACAGATTGTAATCATCCCGCCTGGAGCCTCTCCTACTGAGGCAGGAGGATCTCAAAGTCCCTTCAAGGCTCTGACCCTCAGAATTTCAACCCCTGAAACCTCCCAAACTCCAAAGCCCATCCAGGCTCAAGCCTTTCAAGCACCCCTGCCCACTAAAGTCTCTCATCTCGTTTCTTCCCTCCAGTGGAGCCCCCTCTCTTCGTCATGATCCAGCCGGAGACCCTGAGCCCAACAAGAGAAGGAAGTCCCCACAGAACCAGACCATTAGACACATTCTATTTAGACATAGGTTTATTTGATCAATTTCAAACATGTCTTTTGGATGCGGCCAGCTGAGTTGGTAAAAATGATGAGGATGAAAGCCAAAATTTGAGCTGAGAAACTTCCTTCCAGTGGTTGATGAGAGTCCAGGAGATCCAGCGGCTGAGGATCACCAGAGGGGTAGAAAACCTTCCAGAAATCATGCAGTTGACAGAAAGTCTGGTTGTCTCAGGGGCAGCGACAACATTGGAAGATTTTAAACATCAACAATGTCCATGGCAGGAGTGTAGGGAACCTGTGGTTTCCTTGATGATTTGGAAGGCAGGATGGAGAAATTAGTGACAAACGGTCCCTGTAGAACCGACCCAGTCTTGTTCAGTATGAATATAAGCGTCTTCTTAATTAGATATCTAGACATCAGTTTTAAAAGCTCCTTTAGAGACATCCTTAGTCTCTCAGGTACAAGTATTGGAGCCGTCTCCATTACACGCATACACATCTGTTTTAACCAAGTCGTTGCCCAGTTCTCTGGAAATGTTATTACTTTGTCTCCTAGAAATACTCTTAATTTGTCCATGAGAGATTCGGTGGCCATATCCATGAGAAAATCAATGGCCTTGTCTTTCATAAGTGAAATCATTGAATCCTGGCAATACAGAATGAGCTGCTCTGGTGGCTGCAGGCACAGGACTGACTTGGGTCCTGGAGAGAGCTGCCTTTTAAAGAAGTACCCATTGCTTATGTCATACATACAGAACAGGAACTGCTGAGCAATCATCGCTAATTGTGACCAGGGCAGCTGGGGATTCAACAACATCCCTCCACCAGCCTCCTTCTTTCTCGACACTAGGAGACAAGTAGACTACAAGGAGTTATAAAGCTATTAAAGATGAACTGTCTATCATAAACCCTGCAGGAAAATACAGGTGAAGGACAGACGTAGCACAATAACTCGCCTCTTAGACCCATCTAAGCTGATGGGTCTAGAGAAAAATAAGGGCTTACACTAACTGAAGTAGGAGATTTTAGTATATCTCTCTCAGTAACTGACAGATCAAGCAAGCAAACTAATCAGTAAGGGTATATCCAGCACATACATGGAATATTTATTTTTTTAAGTACACATGCACGTTTATGGATATTTACCACATACTAGGCCGAAAAGCAAATTTAAGCAAATATTATAAAAAGATTGTATCACACAGACCATGTTCTGTGACCTCTGTGCTATTAAGATGGAAAACTGAACAAAGGATAACCAGGAAACTACCATAGGGTTAGAAATGAGTTTTTTAAAAAAACTCTCTGGTCAAAGAGGAAATGATGGAGAATTGCAGATGTGTATAATTAACAATGAAAATACTAACCCCAAACCAAAACCAAACCAGTTACGGTCCAGTGGATTCTGAGTCATAGCGACCCTGTAGGACAGAGTACAACTACCCCACACTGTTTCGTTGTGGCAGATTTATTTAGAAAAAAAAAGAGAAAGAGAAAACACCAATAAACTGTATTAGGAACGAAAAAGGAAACAATTTCAGAAACAAAGACAGTAGTGGGCCATTATAAACAGCCTTAGGGCAAATATTTGAAAAAGTTAATGAATGAATCGCTAGAAAAATAAAATGAAAACAAAACTGAGTCAAAAAGGGGAAAAAAGTGTAAGTAGCCCTATTCACAGGAGGGCGGGGTGGGGAGAAGAGCGTGGCAATATGTTTCCATAAAGATTACAGCCTAAACCCTATAAGGCAATTCTACTCTGCCACATATGGTCACTAGGAGTCAGAATCGACTCCACGGCACACAACAACAACACACACTAAAGCCCAACCAGATGATCCAGAAGATACAGTCAAGGAAATCAACCGTGACAGAAAGGAAAAAGACGAAGATGGGAAGCATCGAGAGAGAGGGGTTTGTTTCATGCTTAATGTGGGCCTGGCGCTGCTCTAAGTACATTCCTTATATGAACTCACTTAATCGAAAAGACTCCAGGGCACCTGTGATGGATTGAATTATATCCCCCCAAAAATGTGTGTATCAGTTTGGGTAGGCCATGAGTCCCAGTACTGTGTGGTTGTCCTCCATTATGTGATTGTAATTTTATGTTAAAGGGGGATAGGGTGGGATTGTAACACCACCCTTACCCGGGTCACATCCCTGATCCAGCGTAAAGGGAGTTTCCCTAGGGTGTGGCCTGTACCACCTTTTATCTTACAAGAGATAAAAGGAAAAGGAAGCAAGCACCTTTGGGCCTAAGGTTCCTGCGCAGAGAAGCTCCTAGTCCAAGGGAAGATTGATGACAAGGAGGATCTTCCTCCGGAGCTGACAGAGAAAGAAAAGCCTTCCCCTGGAGCTGATGCTCTGAATTTGGACTTGTAGCCTACTAGACTGTGAGAAAATAAATGTCTCTTTGTGAAAGCCATCCACCTGTGCTATTTCTGTTACAGCACCACTAGATGACTAAGACAGCAGCTAACAGCAACAGTAACTGCTAATGAAGAGCAGGGGTCGGGGGGAGCCCTAAGTGGAAGACTGCAGGTCCCCTGAGTGAGTGCTGGGTTTTCCAGTGTCCTCATCCGACCAACAGGGGTGGCATGTGAGGAGCTTGCTCCCAAAGTGTGATCTGGGCACCAGTAGTTTAAGCATCACCTGGGAGGGCTTTGGAAAAAGCCAAATCCCAGCTCCCTGCCAAAGATGCCTTCAGGTCATCATGCAAGATAGCATGATACCAGAAAATTCACGTTCATGTCACCCAGAGTTTGTATGAATCTTCCTTGACCTACCCATACTGAGGCAGGAGGTCCTCAGGCCCCTCAGGACTCTTCATTCCAGAAATCCAGGCTTTGAAACCCTCCCACACATTCTGCAAACGACATCTACTCTTAAGCCCCTCAACGTGCTTCCCCAGGGAGGTCACCTCACCCTCTCATGGATTCTCTCCAGCTTCAACCCTTTGCCTCCTCAGGGTGCGGGACAGAGAACCTCGGACCCATAAGAAAAGGAAGCCAGGAAACCACATAGTGTTCCTGGGTCATTTATTTGCTCATTTTCAATTTCTAGCTCAGGCTGACAGAGTTGATCAAATCATGATGAGCCCAAAGGATTGCTCACAGAAATTTCAAGCTTATAGTTCATGATAAATTGGAGAGTCATCAGTTTATCAAACAAAGATAGAAATCTATTTTTCAAAAAAGGTAGTAATCAAACAGTACAAATCAAAAATGTTGAATTAGCCTATGTTGCATTATCTGTATTTTTTACAAAAACAAAAAAGTAGAAAAAAGAAAAAAGTGATAATTATTTTGTGTTATCTATGTTTTTTATGATAAAAAAAATTTTAAAAAAGAAAAGAAAATTGGTGATAATTATTTCTCCTTCTTATTTCCTTCTGGGATTTATAAATAGCAATCACACCAAGATCACTCTCTCAGTCATCTAGTGCTGCTCTAACAGAAATACAAGTGGATGGCTTTAACAAACAGAAATTTATTCTCTTCCATTCTAGTAGGCTACAAGTCCAAATTCAGGGTATCAGCTCCAGAGGAAGGCTTTCTCTGTTTGTCAGCTCTGGAGGAGGGTCCTTGTCATCAGTCTTCCCGTGGACTAGAAGCTTCTTCGTGCAGGAACCCTGGGTCCAAAGGACGCACTCTGCTCCTGGCGCTGCTTTCTTGGTGGTATGAGGTCCCCATTCTCTCTTTGCTTCCCTCCCCTTTTATCTCTTGTAAGATAAAAGGTGATGCAGGCCACAGTCCAGTGAATCTCCCCTTACATTGGATCAAGAATTCGACCTGAACAAGGGTGTTACAGCCCACCCTAATCCTCCTTAACATAATCTAATCTTGCCTCATTACCACAGGCACAAATTAGGATTTACAACACGTAGGAAAATTATATCAATCACAAAATGGAGGACAACCACACTATACCGGGAATCATGGCCTAACCAAGTTGACACATATTTTGGGGGGACACAATTCAATCTATGACAGTCACTCTTCTTTGTTAATGGCATATCATCTTATTAAAACAAGTCGAGATATTTCTTAATCATTCTACAACAAAATCGTTTTTAAGACGTTCAGCAATCTTGTTCCATACAAACATAAAAATCTCCTTAATTAGATACATAAACATTCTTTTTAAGATGGTCATTGACAGGCTTTTTATACATGTTATTAATTTTTCTGGTAAAATTTTGCTTACCATCTCCATGAGAAATATAGCACACACACACACAAAAAAAAAAAACCATTATAAAATTCTTGGCTTTATGTCGTAAAAAGGAAATAATGCAATCCTTGAAAAACATCATTTTTCAGCTAGCTGCTCACACCGAGAATCTAGTTATAACTGTACAGAGGAGGCTCTGCCTTTCACGGAAGTAGCAGTGCCATGCATCTGCTCTGACGCAGAAAGAGCTTCTGGCCAATGAGCTTTGCCACCGTGCCCAGAGCTCTTTTCAGAAGACTGTCTCCACCCCCCGATGGCAGTCAGGAAGTCTGACAACGAAAATGTCAGAGGTAGTGACAAACAACAAGGACCCTCGCCCGATGCTGGGGGACCATAAAGGGGTCCACGTACATGGAAAATACTTCACTACGATCAAGTCCATAGCATTGGAACAGGATAGTTTTTTCAAAACCTTTTTTCTATGAAGACACAGTAAGGACACAGGACTGGAGCAGAGCTTTCTCACCTTCCTTCCTCCCTGACCCTGTGTCCTGGGAGGGCAGCCCCAGCTAAGATC